>NC_056735.1:1532476924-1532851924 GCF_019279795.1 Protopterus annectens
TGCAGTTATATCCATTAATAATCTTTTTTTTAGCTCTAGAGTCCCTACAGTTAAGTTGGCACTATATAAAATCTTTTTTTTAATATCTAAGCTGTTAAATATTTATTTTAGTCTAAGAGTTGCTTTGATTGATTTGTGGGTAAAGGCCTTATCTGACTGTACAGTGGCTTACAATATAGCTTTTGGGCAGAAGAGTCATGGGGGAGTCAGGCAGGAAAGGGGGAAGGCACAGGAGGAAGGCTTTAACATTTCTTTTACTGTGGGAGAAAGACAAAATGAGGGCATTCTTTGGAAAGGCATAAGTGGCCTATCATGTGGGGTTGGCTGACAGAGTCCTACGGGCTTTCCAGTGGTGATGGATTGTAGGTAAAACATAGGGTGGCATCCAAACATTGTTATAACCTAACTCCGGAGAAGTGGTAGAATAAACCTCAGTTAAATGGTAAAAGGAGTAATGTTCTTTGAAAAGGACATCAAATTTGTCACCTGGAATACAGCAAACTAAATTATTCTATTAAAATAAAAAAGGTTTGACTAAATTGCTTAGAAAACACATAACATATTTCTAAAGGAACTGAAATCAAAAAGGAGGGAGATGGAGAAACTACAGAAAAAGGGTTTTATGAGGCTGGAATATGCTTGTGTAAATGGGGAGCAATGGGTAAAGATTTTAATTAGTGAATGCTTGAGCAGATGAAAGGGAGGGTTACTGTTTGAAATGATGTGTTAGGTGTATACTTTGATCCTAATGGTAATGGGGACAATGTTGTGGACAGTTTTTCTGGAGGCAGCAAAAATAGGGAAGAGGGAAGCTTGGTGATGAATAAAGATAAATGTTGCTGAAAGATCAGTAGCTTGGGGATTGAAGGATCAGCATACGAATGGATGTCTGAAAATGAGTAATGTATGAAGAGTGACATAAAAGGATAAATAGTTGGAAAATTAGGAAGGTGTTCTAGAAGTTCTTGTTAGGTTATATAACAACGTTAATAATTTCATAGGTAAGTACTAGGCTATATGCCCTTCTGGACAATTTTAATCTAGCCAATTTCCCTTTTTGTGCATCAAATACCATATGCCATTCAGTTATAGATTGTCCTTACCCATCCCATAGTTGATAATTATATAGTACCTTTAATGACAATGACTGGGATCATACCATAGATAATTTCAGGGGACACATGCATGGGGTAAAGCATTTAGGTGCTGCCCCTTTCCATCAGTAGTACAATAGGAAATTCTGGAATATATTTTCTGTTTCCCATCCATAGATCTAAATTGTGCTTGAATATGGCCAGGGATGAACTTCATTTTATGTGGATGGGGAGTCTTTTACATAGCAGTGGTATCCTCTGTGAGATATATCTGTCCCTCCAAATTGTTCTGCTGATGTTGCAAAAGAGGTTTAGATCACTAGACTGAGTATTTCTGATATATGACTTGCTGTTGTGCAGTAAATTCATCAGTAATGGGTCGGAGGATGCCTTGTATGCCAGACACAGGTCAGCTCTTAGCAGTCTGTAGGATACTGAGTATGGTGACAGGAGTTTGAGTCAGTTCATGCAGAGCATGTCGTTTAGGCCTTGTATACTTTTAGTATGGGTATTCCAGTCATTGCATGTGTCTGAAGAGAAACGTGCCAAGGAAGGCATTATATTCAATGACTGGCCCTTAAGCAGTGCAATATATAAGGACTTTCTTACAACAATAGGCACATGTTGTTCAAAAGTTAGGTAACTGCCCACCTAAGTTCCTAAATCCCAAACAAGTGGGTTGAATCTTAGGGGTGTATTGTCAGTGTGGTATTTACTTAGGGTAGTTTAGTTCCCAGAGAATACTATAATTCATATTTTTGCATTTAGTTTCAATTAATCATATTGGCAACAGTTATTTATTTAGGACACCTTCCTGCAGGATGGCCAAGTCATTTGGGGATTGAATGACTGCTCCTGGTATATAGTCATCTGCAAACTTAGTCAGCCAGACCCCTTTGATATTGGCTTTAACTTCAGAAAACTAGATGCCAAACAGGAGAGGTCCCAGCACAAAACTTTTGAAAACCATTGCTGGAGACACTTTTGAGACCTGTGAGGGAATGCTGCTTTTGAGACTTAAATAAGATGCTGGAGTTAGGGATCATATAAAAAAAAGGGAAAACAGAGGTACAGGATGGCATCTACAATGATTTTTATAAAGTTATGGAGCACAAAATTGGTTATGGGATAGCTAACATATTTAATGATATCCCAGATGTGGGATGCTAGTCAGTGTTCTTGATGGGGGCTACCACTGTATTAATGGCTAAAGGGAAGGAGGACCCTGAAAACTTGACCTTTGTCTTATCAAATAATCATCTGTAATACAAATGCAAAACATTTTAGCCAGGGTCCTTACACATGCTTGGAGAAGGCACTCCCTAGATTAGTTCATCAGGATGAGGTGTACTTTGTGAAAGACAGATCATCCACTAACCATTGAAACTTGTTGCAGAACTCTATGGCATGAGTGGAAAGAGAAAGACAAAGAAAACCAGGAGTTGCACTGATGGATAGCTATATAAGATATTTGATATCTGTAGTTGTGAGTCCTTACTGAGCACAGCAGGAATATGGGAAGGGATGTTTTGTGAGAGCAGTCTTTGTAATAAACTCACCTACGTGTGTGTGTGTGTGTGTGTGTGTGTGTGTGTGTGTGTGTGTGGGTGTGTGTGTCTGTGTGTGTGTGTGTGTGTGTGGAGTGTTAGGCAAGAAATGTCAGAAAGGCACACATCATGTGTATCTGTTGCCTCCAGTCCTATTTTCAGTGATTATGGAAAGACAGCACATAACATAAGGACATATCTAATGCATAGTGGCTTAGAAAGTTTAGTCATGGGGTCTATGATGGGTACAGTGTAAAGAGAAATTAGAAGAGAGTAGCAAGCAGCATTTTCAGACTCTGGAGAAAATTATAGCTATGGAAATTGTTTGGAAAGTGCAAAAATGGGGCATGTTGAATGAAGTGAGGCAGTAGAGGGCATGAGGGCATGTAGGAGAAGCAGAGTGTAAAAACTTTAAAGAGATATCTGAGTCTTGAGAACAAGGTGAGGTACAGAATACAGTGTCTTTATCGGCCCTGACGGGGGGGGGGGGGGTAGGCTGATTAATTTTCATGAGGATGTTATCAGTCTGAACTGGGGAGAGGAGAGTGGCCCGTGTTCCATGCTGTTAGTGTGAGATAGAATATATGGTATAAAAAGTAAGTGAAGTATGACAATTGCAAGGAGAAGGTAGATTGGTGAATTAGGAATGGTTAGACGAGAGAAGGAGGATTGCAAGGACTATTGAAATGTCTGCTGTTGTCAACTTTAAGTCACCCTCCAGTCAGTCTGTGGTATTGAAGCTTCATTAGTGATTTGTATTTATATACTACACCAGACAAGGTTGCCTGTCACCTCCGTAAAGCCATCTGATAAACAGGAACAAAGTGAAACAAGATAGCCACCATATCTGTTCACAATAGTATGGCTACTAAGATTTTGGCCCTAGCCTTCTTGTTTGATAACATGTCTAGAATGGGCTGGCATTGAGTTGTAGTTCTGAAAGCATATTCATCCACCCCAGCTATTGGCAGACACAGTTCTGGCCTAGCTCCCCACCCAGTCCAGCTTCTTTGTATGTCTTGCCCTGTCAAAGTGCCATGAGAGATCTATTTACTACCAATGAGATTCCTTCCCCTCTCAGGATAACCATACCCATCCTGCCCAGCTTGTGCCATCAAAGTTCCAAGCCACTAATTGAAATCAGGTCATCTAGGTCTTAGTTAAGGCCATATCCCTTTATAACAACAGTGAGGCAAGGTTGCAATAATTTATAGGGAGCTATGTGTGAGGCAGGCTTTGGAGTTTTGCTAGGTTGTACAAGGAATGGGTGAGTGAGTGTAACAGATGGAGTGATGATATTACGCAAAAGCAGAATTTGTTTATCTTCAATGAACTGAATGAAGGAGGTTGGGCCAGTATTTGATTTGCATAAAAGGGTTAAGTGGTAAAGAACTTGCAGGAAGTTATGGAAAGAAGAATGCAGTTTAGAGGATAACTGTTGGAGATGCATTGTGGTAGGTGCAGATTATAAGCACATTTGTTGAAGGGATTATTTATTTATTTATTTAGTTGTTAGTTACGTTTTGCTTATTTACTTAAATGTGTTAACTGTGGTACAGCAGTGATCACAATTGATCAGCTTTAGTCGAGCAGCAAAAAGGAAATTGGCTAGGCTACAAATGATCTGCAAGTGTAGCTAGCCTAGTACATACCTACGAAACTATGAGATTAGGGAAACATGATTTAAGAAACTGAGACATATAATTAAAAGTAATAAAAGTCCAGTTAATATAAAATAAGAAATCATAAGCTAATGTCAGCATAGGTATATAATACTTGATCACAAAACTTAAGAATATTAAGATCCAAAAAAGTGCAATATGTACAAACCCCAACAAAGAATTATAGGCTGCCCATTACGTATATGTAAAAAAGGGGAGAGTTTGAGGGAGTTAGAAGGTTTTCTAATTGATATCAGCTCTGATATCCACTCTGTACATAATGCACACATATACTGTAAATTATCAGTCACTCTGTATATGATGTCAAGTATCTATTGTCTTTATACTCTCAAGACAGCTCGGATATTCACTTTGTATATAATATATGCATATATTGCCTTTTGTCATTCACTCTGTATATAATCCATCCATCCATAATCAGTGCTCTACCCTCATTTACAAATTAAAAATAAAGTAAATAAATAAAATATGACCAGGGATATGTTTTTTGGTTATGATAGTGAATAAGATGTAGAGGGAAGCAGTGGTCAAGATAGCTGGAGTTATGTTATGCGACCAGAAGTGAAGAAGTTGCATTTTGCCTATTTGGGAAATAGAGATTTTCACAGGAATCAGAATTTAGCATATTAGGTAAGATTTTTAAATGTGGTAGAAGTGATTTCCAGAGTTTTGGCCCAGAAGTTGATTAGTTTTAGATGTCTTTAGTATGCATCCTAAGTGAGTTTGACATCTAAAGTTATAGCAGAATTCTTGTGGCAAGGCTAGCAACAATGGAGAGAAGGCTTCTGATTGTAAGAGGTTAAATAGTTGAGCTGAGAAAGGGATCAGTTCTTTGAAGAGGAGACATTTGGCTTTCTTAACTGGCATGATATTCCTGGCCTGGGGGGGGGGGGATACAGAGACAGATATTTTTTTCTGGGTTTAGAGTTCCTACAAGATGCAGCAGCTAATATGGAGAAATCATAACATAGTTAAACACATATTTTTTTTCCTAAGATATCTTTTGCTGTAAAGGAGAGAAAAAGTGAATTATGTTCCTAAAATTGTAGGCAGTTTATTTACTTCTTTGTTTTCCTTCAAGAAAAGATGGAACTTCTGGGTTTGTCAAGTCAGGCACTTCAATATTTAAAGGATCTGTCAATTTCAAATGGAACATTGCTAAGGTCCTCAATGGTTAAAGAGTTTGGAACTTTACTGAGATTTTGGGATGTTACAAAAAACATGAGTTTTTGTGGAGTTCATGAGAATTTTTTTTTGTTGTTAATCCAAAGTATGATTAAATGGAGGTCCTGTTTCTATTTACAATTGCAGAAAAGACTGTGATTGGCTTGATCACCATATATAACCATATTTTCAGCACCTTGTATAATTGGAAGTTGGGGGAGGTCATTGGGAAGTTTGTCAAAGAAGATTAAAAGAGTAAAGAAGCCAGGATAAAACCTTGAGGAACAGCTTTTAGTATTTCACCTGAGGTGGCTAGGACGGATATGATCATTAAGTTATAGATATTAGGGGGATTTATTTGACTTGACCTCCCAGTGGTTTGGCTTTGTGAAGGGTAGATATTGTGCTTTAAACCTGATAAACTTTTCTGGAATGGTTATGAAGTCTGTAGGTTGTGACATTGTGGTACACATAGCATATCTTAATACCTTGACCTGGCCACGACCTTTGACACCATTCCCCATGCTTGCATCATACAGAGGCTAAATGCATTAAAATGACCTGCATCTGATTGGATATGTAGCAAACTGAATGAAAGACGGAATCCATGTTTTATGATTTGCAGGTACCTTTTCAGTATGTATAAATGTGACAGTATTCTCCAGGGCTTGGTACTAAGACTTCTTCTTTTAGACCTTTACTTCTGAGACTTCCAAGCAAAGAGGCAAGACCACTGGTGAACAGAGTTTGCATATGACTGCAATCTGGGAATCGTTAAGTCATCTCTGACATGCAAATCTTCCAGCATAAACTCTCTCCAGTAATTTCTTGGTGTACTAAAATGTGCTCAAACTAAATGCTAAAACATGTAGTTGGCTCATCTAGTTTACAGTGCCCTACCCAATTTGGTGCCCTCCAGCTCTTCAATTAAAGAGCAAAAAAAAAAAGGCTGAAAAAAGATTTCCTTTATTTTTAACTGTAGCATTCAGAAATGCTGATACAGAAGAGAATGCAAGAACTACACTTCCTGACTGTGCCTCTTAACACCAATGGCCGCTCCCTTCACCCCACCCTTGCTACATTTCTGCATACATCATGCATATAGATAGCACACCAGCATAACATCAAAATGAAGTTAGGAATGTAAGAATTTAGGCTGATAATCTGTTCTCTTTATATCATCATGTAACAATGGGCATCATGTAATACATTTATTTAGCAGCGCTACTTGCAAAAAGAAGATTATTAAGGTTTAAAGAAGTAATAACTGCTTTATAATCAGCATTGATCAGGTCAGTTAATGAGTGCATTGCCCATTTTGGGATGTATCTCACTAAGCATATCAGACAAATTGAAAGATCCCAAAATTTCCTAACAAAAAGATTACAGGCCTATAGTCTGAGCTATTAAGAGAAGCTGGAAGCTATACCCCTATGTCTGGTGTGTTATTGGCTTTTGAGAGAAGGTCTCTGTCTTGCTTGTAGTGATAGAGCCAATTGTCTTTGGACCTCCTGTATCAATACAAATTAAATGGCTAACAAGTTCTAGAAACACGAACTTAAATCTTCACCAACAGATAAGTAAAACATGGTGTTGGAACATGTTTATCATGTTTCTAGCTTAGCGCTTCCCAAATCTCTGGAGTGGACTTCCCTTGTATATCAAGAAGTGTGAATCATTATGTTCCATTAAACATAATCTGGATGACTGGATGGCTAACCCTAAATCTATATGGTCTTGGAATATGAATTGATGGTTGGGATGTTTTGTTAAAGATTTCTTAGTGCTTATTTCCAGATGTTAGACATTATTTTCTGAGTTAAACATATATTATTTATATGTAAGAAGGGGACTTCAATGAATTATCTGTAGTAGTAAATGAACCATGGTATTAGGTTGTCAGAGCCTGTAGGAGCTTAGTGAAGAATTTGTGGAAAGAGAGGTTTAATGTCTTTTGAGGAATTTGTACAAGAGTGGTGTACATGTGGGGAGTGAGTGCTTTAGTTAAGGGATTGTGTACTGATGGATGTTAACTGTGGAAGGTCACTAAATTCTTTATGAAATCAGAGCCTGAGAGCGGACCAAGAGATGTATGACCGGTGGTGGCAGGAGTAGTAGTAGTGGTAGTACTATGGGGCCAGTTAGATGGTTAATATCTTTTCAGAAATGTTTTGGTCTATTTAACAAGGAATATTGTTTGGATTTGAGGTAGTCTAGTTCCTTTCTAATATTGTATGCACTGATCATTCATCAGGCTAATCTACTAGTGATGACCTCAGAAGCAAAGTTGGTGAAAGGAGCTTGTATTGTGTTTTGCTCAAGGTTTGTCCTGATGAAATGTATAAATATTATCAGCATGACTATGAATATAGGAATAGGGGTATTTATATATGCTGAGTGTTTGGCGTTTGGGGAGAGTTGATGTGATGTCTGTTATTTAAAGAAAAGTGAATGGGACATGGTTTGTTTGCAGCTGAAGGGATGCTAAGGGAGTGTGTTAGTGAGTTTGAACTAAGGCTGTGATATAGGCTATGACAGTAATAAGACAAATGTTGATAGGAAACAAAGAAGAAACATTGTGTAAAAATCTAGTTTAGCAGTGGGTTAGATTGGAGTAAAGTACATTATAAGTGAGAAGTGAAAAGTTAAAAGTAATGAGAAAGATTGCATAGTGTGTGTACTAGTTAGGCTTTAAAAGAGAGTAGGAGACTGACTAGCAATAATTAATCTATGTGGGTGAAATTGCTAGATATGTCCCCTTATTTGCATTCATAAAAATGATAATCGTAGTTTCATAGAATTTTGTGCAAGTATCATATGTTGGTGACAATTAGAGTTACACTTGTATAAACACAATAATTTACCACACATTGTAGAATATAAACTTGTAAAAATGATGATGAAATTCAATAAGAAAGGTTATGGGAACGGGGGATAAAATAGTTAGCATGATGTGCAGTAGATGTATATTGACCAGAATTGCCATAAATAAAGAAGTTTTCGTATGGTTGCAAATATTAAACAGTTAATGAAAGAAAATGATTTAATTTTTTGCAGATTAAACTAGAAATGTATTGCCCTGGAATTGTCTATCAAACTGCAGATTAAATGTTTTCAGGCATTGTTTTTGGGTATACAATTCAAGTAACAGTACTCATGAGATAACATTGCCTGAATGAGTGACCGTTGGAATTGGAGTTCCTAGTGAGAAAGTCATTTTGATATGGAGATAAATGTGTGTGTGTGTGTGTGTGGGGGGGGGGGGGGCAGGAGAATTATATGTTAACAGTATGAGAAGGTGGAGCAAGAAAACTATAAGACTGTGGACCCAGGTAGGAAGATGGGGATGGGGTTGAGAGGGAAGTGTGCCACCCACTCACTGTAGGCAGTGGACAATCACTGCATGCATGTATACTACATACCCAGCACTGTGATATTTGAAAGTATACATTTGAATGATTGTGAGTAGGTAAGCAACATATAAGAGACTTGAAGAAACAAAGAAAATAAAAGCAACACATAAGAATAAGAGAGTATAGTTAATCTTAAATATTAGAAGTGAGTAGCAGAATCAAGAGAAGGATGTGAGGAGTGACAATACAACAGGAGCACCAGATAATAAAAAGAACAGTAATCCGGTCTTACACTAGCAGGAGCAAAGTGCTAGAAAGGCCTATCCTAAAGACATGAAGACAGACAGGAAAGTAAAACAGATTGTAGGGGAAAACTGCTATAAAACTAATAATGGAAGTGCTGAACTTTGGAGGGTTGCACTTACTTGTGAGAATATTGTCGGGATCCAAACATACAGACTATAGCTCAAGATATTACAGGTATTGTATTTCATAAAGGCCTAATTTAGATGGCAAAAGTACCAATGAACTACAATCAGAGATGATTAATATTAGTTTGCAAAGCACTGCTTGTGGCATTGGGTTCAACTGCTGAGGCACAACACACACTTTGAGATGGAATTATTGCTGAGTAAACTAGGATTGTTAGTGTTTAAGTGAGTTCTGGATATTTATGTCGTATCACTGTGAACAGATGACTGGTAACTAGCCTAAATTTCATTTTTTGGTGGGTAGGCATGTTTGTAGTGATCTGGAAATAAAGATAGGTGAGGATATTTCCATTATTGCTGGGATAGTAAAATAAATATCTGTTACAAGAAATCACCTGAGATATTTTGTGGATGCCGAGTAGCTGAAGTGGTAGACAAGAAAAGTGAGCACTAGAGGTAAAAAGAAGTGAATCAGGTGTCAGGAGAGAAATGTGTTGTGTCAAATGAAATTAGTCAAACCAGTAGAGATGCCGTTATTAAATAATTTTTGTAAGGAGTGATGAGGATTGCAGCTGGGAAAGGTTCAAGGATGATTATTAGTTCTCTTCTAATAGACTTAGTTAGTTGATAGATTCAGGATGCCATATAATTTAGAGTAAGTGACTAGCACCTGAGGAGTTAGACTTTATGTGGTTGAAGTGAAGGGCATATTTTATATAATAAATCTAAAGATCAGAATGGCAACTCTACAGTTCAACTGGTAGTGGTAGACAGATGGCATCATTGATCCTCTGAGATGTTACAGGTTGGGTTATAGTTATGAAGTAAAAGGCATGACCTGGCTAGGCCTTCAACTTTCTTTATGTTTTATCTAGACAGTGAGAGAGTTAATAGCTTATTTATAGTATGCGGAGACTATATATAAGATATTGTTGTTTTCTATATTTGTGATTCACTATCTTAGTAATAATGGAATAACATATGTGCTATGGTACTAGTTGTGATGATATGAGATAGTGCCATATGTGCCCAGAAAAGTAGGGCAGTGCACGTGCAACATATGCCAGCATAGCTAGCTGGAGGTTTGTAAAGTTTATGTTATTTGACTATCACACTGATTTATACAGATGCTTGGGTTAAAATATGTTTGTAAAGTTGCTTGTGTTAAAAATGCATCAACAGTGGGTCCTGCTATACAGAAAACAGATATAAATGTATGTCAGACAGTATTATTATAACTAATTAAATGTATATGTTTTAACAGAGAATTCTGAAATGGAATAGGTTAAGCTCAATCTAGCTAATTTTGATAAAAACAGATTGAAAATTAAATGGATTGGTTTAAGCCATAAATATTTTATCTTACATGTCTGAGTGCAGCCAGAGACAAAAATTCTGGGAATACCAGGACTAGAAATCTGACTGTATTGTCCTTAGGGGTGAACTAATTGCTACCCTGGAAGGGTGGAAGTTTCTGAAATTGTTTTATTGCTTTCAGATGCTGCAACAGATCTTAGCAAAGCTCTGGGTGTGTATTGTATGAGAGTCAGGTGTGACCAGATGGTATAATATTATATAACAACCTCTGAAGTTATTTTTTTAGGTATTAGTGAGAGATATGATGGAACTCTCACAGCAGCACTTTGTTTCTCAGAACGTGACAGGAAAGATCTCTCACAGATATCTCACACAACCTCCCACCTCATCTTGCCTTGCTGTAGTAATCAACTCAGCATATCATCTTGCCTTGCTACAGTAATTAATTTAACTAGGGAACAGTAATTATTTAGTCAGTCAGGAAAATATAGTGAGATTAGTTATGGGGGTATTTTCTGCATCTGTGTGACTCTACCCAGCTGTGTTATTTTTTATCTGTCCTGTGATTGAAACACTGGTGTTTATTGTAAGTAGATATTCAATATTCCCACGTTTTCTATGTTATTCTTTATTATTAAATATTTCTATACCTTTCATTGTGGCTGGTCTTTTAGACAATACTTTTAATATCTTAAGAGTACTTATGCGTATTTTATTGACACTGTGGCTACTCCTCAACACCTTGCTGTACTGGTCAAACTCTACCATTTGTATTAGTATTACATTTACTCAGTATAATTGGGAACCCTTGTAACCGCCTTAGAGTAGGTGAGTGATGGCAGCATAATTACCTTATAGTCTGGCCACAGGGGACACAGCTGCAAATCTGTGCCATCCTTTCCCAGGTGTGTGTGTGTGTGTGTGTGTGTGTGTGTGTGTGTGTGTGTGTGTGTGTATGTGTGTGTGTGCGGAAATTAAGTATGCAAGTGTGTATGTCAGCTATTTGGAACAGGGACACAGAGCTGCAAAGTGGTCAGTGTGGAATCTTGTTTGGGGCTTGGAGAGAAAGAGAGAGCAAGAGATATTCCAGCCCCTGGTCTGGAGTATGCTCCCTGTGTGTTCTTCAGGGAAAGTGTGTTTTGTGCAGAAAGCTGCATCTGAAAATACTGTGTATATCCATTTTTGTTCCTAGTGGCTGTCCCTCACTGGTTACAGTGGTGAGGATTGAGGGTCCTTGATTACTGGTCCCAGAGAAAGGACCATCACACTAGTTTTTACATTTGATTTATTCAGTAAGAAGGATTTTAAAAATGGCTTTCCAAAGGTAAAGGGCAGCAGGTGGGCTATTGGGCACTTAGTGCAAGAAATCTGGACAAAGCCTAAACTAATGGGGGAGCAATGGCCCATACATAGGGACAGAATTTAAGCATTACTCTCATAAAGTTAGAACCTTGCTTGAATAACATGATTTAAGCTGGTATGCATTTTGTGAGGAATATCAAGTCTGAAACTCAAATGTATGTAACATTTTAGTAACTTCCATCCTCAGTGATTTTCCAAAAAGCAAAACAAAACTGATTTTATGAGGATCAGACTAAAAATATGAGTAAAAATCTCGACAGTTGAGAGGTATGGCTGGGGGTAGCCTTAATGAAAATGTTGTCATTTTTAGGCTTGTAAATCAATATTCCCTTACAGTATTTCATACTACTACAGGATAGCACACCTAAATGGAAAAGGATGATTGAGGATCAGCGAGGCAAATGCAGTGTGAGTGTAAGTAAAGTCACAGAGTTGTTAGAGCTAACCAACTTTGCTTCACAAACAGTGGCCTTGATAGATCATTTAGGAGATTCTTGACACAGCTATTGTCACGTGCTTTTTTTAAAGTCTTTATTTGATTTTATAAATTCCAACAATAATTCAACAATTTGAAACAAAATAAAACAAAACTATATACAAAAGCCGATAACAAGAATTATATACACAAAACCATTAGTACTTTTCTTACAGATAATTAAATTTATGCCAGGCTATGTATTTATGAGTTACATTTCTCTCATTTTTATTGTTGCATTCTATGATCATATGAACCCAATCTGTATCAAGGGCTTCAATGCATTTCCAGCATTTTATTTTTTCTGATTTATATATAACAGTAATTTTGTGGGGTGTTAGAAAATCTCTGTGTAAAAATGTCTATGTATAAATCATTCAGTATAGAGAGGATGTTGATTTTCCTCCAGCTTTTAAGGATAATTTCTGACTTTATTTATTTTTGTTGAATAATTCCAGTATGACAATTCAGGGGGAAAAATTCAATTCTAATAATCTTATATATGATTGACAAGTATGACTTACTTTTAGATGGATTATTATTTATATTAGAAAATAAATCTAGGCTTTTTGGAATATTTTTAATTTGTACATCTAATGCTATTTTTATTTTTTCTTGAATATTTTCCTTACAAGTTTGTATATCTAACCGACTACTACTTTCCAGACTGTATCTAGCATACAGATAATCAGCTGAGTCTATTTTATTCCAGTTCAGAAATTGATGCCATTAAATTAAATTACTATTTTTAAGTTAAACATTTTCCTTGTATTAATAGATATAAAGCATCCATTTATGAAAGCTGTAGGAAATAATATTATTAGTTGATCTTTGATTAGATCATTTGAATTCATAAATCTCTTGAATATTAATAGAACTTGATTTATGAAAAGTTAGAACGCAAACTTACATTTTTCATTTAATATAGAGTCTTTTAAAACACCCCAAAAAGGTACTGATGTCCAAATTTGTATAAGATTCTACAATATAGTTGTTATTATCTATTTGTATATTTTCATGTATTGATTTTCAGCAGGAAGCATGAGTAGTGAAGCCACTGGAATATTACTTTAATGATTACAGATTTAGAATATAAGTAAATATTGGGGAAACCAATGCCTCCCTCATCCCAACATTTGATGTGCCAGTCTAAGGAGATTCCTGTTTTTTTGGGGGGGGGGTGATACCTTAAGAACTTTAGTAAAATAGAGTTTATTTTATTAAACTATTTTAGAAGGGGAGAATTAATGACTGACTAAAGAATGCGATTTTTGGTAAGATTATTATTTTGATCAACATAAGTCTATCCTAAATTTGTGAAAAATAATTTATTCCAATTGTCAGTTTGGATATTGTATCAATTATGTTTTGGTAGTTAGCTAAAGCTTTTTTATTATTATTAGTCTCAATAGGAATTCCTAAGTATTTTAACTATAAATTGTCCTGGCCAATTTTTTTTGTAAGAGTGGTTATCCCTTTATTTATAAGCAAGGTTTTTATTTTATTGTGATTAAATTAAAGTCTTATAATATTTTCAAAATATTCCGTAGAGCTAACTATATCATCTAATGAGAGTTCAATATTGCCACTAGTGAGAAGAATGTCATTAGCAAAAAGTTGAATTTTAGAAGAATTTTTTTCATTTATTTTAAAATCTTTAATGTTTATGTTAGGTCTTATATAGTTAGCAAATGACTCTATAATAAGTGCAAACAGAAAGGGGGATAAAGACCATCCCTGTTTGATACTTTTTAAGATATCAAAGGGGCTAGATAAAAAGGAGATTATTTTGACAAAAGAAATTGAGTTATAACATTTTTAATTAAATTTATGAAATCAGTGGAAAAGTTATATTTATTTAGTACTCTGGACAAGTATGACCAATTCAATGAGTCAAAAGCTTTATCCATATCTAGGCTTATTATGGATAGCTTGTTTTTATTTTCATTTGCCATATCAATCAAAGAAAACAGCCTTATTATATTATCTTGAATGTTCCTTTCCATTTAATTTAATGTTCTTGCTATAGAGACATGCCAATCTTGTAGTATGCATTTAAAAGTGATATAGGTTGATAAGAAGGAAATAGAGCAGGGTTCTTATCTAATTTTAAAATGGTTGTAAACAGAAAATATCTCCATGATGGGGAATATTAAATGTACATTTAACTTCTGCAAAATTATTTAGTAAAATTTTAAAAATATTAAGTTTACATAGCTCAGGAGTTATCTCATCCATACCTGGTGCTTTATTAGTTTTAAGATTTTTTTAATTTTTTTTTTTTTAATTAATTTAAAGGAAAAGACTCATCAGTCTTGTTTTTCTATTCTTTTGATAGTCTATTATGTATGTTTTCTTGAAAAAAAAACAATCCAATAAGTTACTGTCACTCAGGTTTGACTTTGTTTTATTAATTTCTTCATAAAGTTTGCTAAAACATTTTAATATATCTTTCAGATCCGTAGCTTCAGCAGTATTTTCCCTTCTTTATAAACAATATTCTTGATATGGTTTATTTTATTCATGTGTTTTTGATCTAATTGCTATGCTATGAATGCTCTATAATTAATTTTTTTCTAGATTAATGGAGATCTTATGATGTAAGATTTTTAGGTATTTCTGATTTAGATGTTTTAACTGTGTGCTTGCACTTTTATCATTGGGTTTAAAGTTTAATTTTAATTTATCAATTTCAGCTTGGAGAGCATTTAACTCTTTACCCCATTCCTTTGTTTTACAATTATACCAGTTCTTTACTATAAGAAAGCTTTTAACATGTCCCATAGTCTGACATCAGTGATCTCACCATTTTTGTTAAATTCCATAAATTGATTTGTCTCTTTAAAAAAAACATCCATTAAAACATTTTATTTTAGTTATATATGAAAGGAATCTTTGTCAAGAAATTAGATTGTTTGGACTTAATTTAAATGTAATAGCACTGAGGTCAGATAAGGAATGTGCAACTGTTAGTATCTCTTCTATTTTGGAGTATAATGCATTGGATAACAATACTTGGTTTTAGTCCTAATAGTGAGTATATTTTAAAGAACCATTTAGTTTTAAATCTGATGTATCTCTCATATATGTTGTAGTACTATAATGATTTAAATGTTTCACTACTGAAGGTAGCCTTATTTGTTTAACATTTGCAGTGTCATTATTTGATAGAATGCAGTGAAAATTTCCAGCTATCAACATTTCTCCTTTAGAGTATAGTCTTATAATATCTACATATTTCTTAACAGTTTTATAACCAATCCCAGGTATCCAATAGGTATTTATAAGGGTATAGTATTTTTTATCAGTTTCTATTACCACCAATCCCAGCATACCATTCTTGTCAGAATAGGAATCCACTATTCTAGATAGACCTGACATTTATTAGAGAATAAGAACACCGCTTATATTTTAACCAAACTGAGAGCAAATTAAAACTGAATAAACTTTTAACAACAATCTATTTAAATCTTTAGTCAATAAATGAGTTTTCTGTAGGAAAAAAAAAACAATGTCTTCTTTATTTAGAGTTAAATATTTATTTAACTACTCCTCTATAAAGGAATATTTGACCCATTTAGATTTAATGAAAGGCATTGGTATGCTGGCATCTAACAATAGGCATAGAAACTACTATGAAATTATTTAGTGGATTAAGCATTATGTTAATAAAAGAACAATTTGTTATGGACAAACACAATAAGGATGATGTGAAAAATTCAGAATTTAAAACATTTTTAACCTCGATGTGGAATAAAATATCCCAGGCTTGATGAAACGCTCATACAAGTCACTTACTAACAATACTATAACACAATCAAACACATTGTTGCTACTACTTCTATGTACATAAACTGAAATTTTCTAAATAAATACTTTAGACTTTTTAAGAAGATGTTATATTACTAAAAAACAAACCAAAAAACTACACAAGGTTACTGTATAATAAGACCTATCAAATGGAAGAACTTTAAATAACTATTAATTTATAATAATTAGCATCAATTATGCATACCATTTATTGATATATATATATATATATATATATATATATATATATATATATATATATATATATATGAGGTCCACCTGAAAATGCCGAAATTCCACAATGCCGACAACGAGAACAAGGTCACCGAAAAATCGACAACGAAAAAGACCGAATGTTGAGAATCCCGATGCTAAGAACACCAACATGTTAAGGTAAGTGTGCGATAGGGACGGACTTTAGGGTCAGGGTGTGGGTAAAGTAAGTGTGTGATAGTGAAGGATGTTACGGTAGGGTGCGGATCAGGTAAGTGTGCGATAGTGACGGACTTTAGGTTTAGGGGTGGGTTAAGTGAGTTAGGGCTAGGGTGCCGGTAAGGTAAGTGTGCGATAGTGACGGACTTGAGGGTTAGGGGTGGATTAAGTGAGTTAGGGTTAGGGTGCAGGTAAGGTAAGTGTGTGATAGTGACAGACTTAAGGGTTAGGGGCAGATTAAGTGAGTTAGGGTTAGGGTGTGGGTAAGGTAAGTATGCGATAGTGACGGACCTTAGGGTTAGGGTTTGGGTTAGTGCATAGATAGTTGTGTATGTAAGGTTTAGTGTATGTTTGTAATGTTTTTGGTGTGCTTGTGTTGTGTGTGTGTTTTTCAGGAAAGGTATTTGTTTTGTTGATTGTCGGGATTGTGGTTTGTTGGGCATGTGAAGTTTTGTGTTTTTGAACTTTCGATTTTGTTGTGTCGGTTATTTCGTTGTCGGTGTTTTGGCATGTTGGTGTTATCAGGTAGACCCATATATATATATATATATATATATATATATATATATATATATATATATATATATATATATATATATATATATATATATATATATATATATATATATATATATATATATATATATATATGTATATTAATTATTATACTGAAGATATGCTCAGACCATTCTCAATAGCTGAAATATTTATATGAATTAAGAAGCCCTGTGTTATGAGTAAATATGTCTTTTTAAGGTACATGTGCCTGAAATCTACCCAGAATAACACTAGTGTTCTATATGTACAACATTGTATGGCAAACAGATTACCGGTACTTATTACACTTTGTAAAAAGGTTATGAACCAGTACCTATATGAACATTTTGCTGATGTAAATTATTTACATTTCTACCACATACACTACAAAAACCTTATAAATAAATACAAATTCTCATCTAATCTCTTACACAGACTAGAAGTTTGTGAAAACAGCCTGCATAGATGTTGACTATTTACATTCATATTGATTATCTAATAAGGCTGAATATAAATCAAACTGCTAATATCCATATTTTATGCAGAAATATAAGTTATCTTAATGAAATTGTATGTGTTTTTCAAATTATGTTATTCTACTATTCCCTACATAAAACACATATCTGAATTTTCTGACTAATAAAGTAGTGCTACAGCATTATCTAGTGTGAATAAATGCTCCAGCTAGGAATAATTCTCATTAAAACCTTCAGAATTACATTTAAAAAGTGTACCAGCTACAGATGGAATAGGATACTCAGCAGTAATGAATTTCTACTATTAATTGCACATTTGTGTATTGTGTTTGAGGTAGAAATGAGAACAACTCTATGTGTCCCACCTCAAATACATATCGTTTGTGAATCATTTTATTTGTTTCCCCCTTCAATAATTAAACAGATGTTCCAGGTGTATATAGCTAAAATAAGCCTTTCAGAAGTCTAACAAATTACTATTATATTAAATTGAACTACTTACAGTTTTTCTTTAATACTAGGAAATATTTTAAAAGTGAGAGCATTTAAAAGTCCATTTTAGCAATCATTTTCTGTGTTCTATATGCTCCCTGTTCTGAGGGGTTAAAGGTCACATTGTAATTCTTCTGTAATTCAAGAGCTGTTCCGGAAGGATTCAGAGTTAAGCAGAGACATGCAGAAGCTTGAGATCAGCTGAAAACATGTTCTAAACTTTTCTGGAATAATTCAATGGGTAAATAGACTGAAAAGAAAGTATTTAAACACAGAAGGCTTGTGTACATATTCTGCAAGCCACATTTTAAATGAAAAACATTTTTTAACATCAAATAAGCAGAGGAAAGTTAGACAATCTTAATAACATCACTAGAAAGAAAAGTGGATTAAAAACATCAGTGCATGCATTTTAACTATATTCTCCACTGGCAGTAACACTATATGTAAATACTGTTAAATATTAAAAATTAAAAGAGTAAAAGTTTTAACATTCCTTTCTACACACACACACACACACACACACACACACACACACACACACACACACACACACACACACACACACACATTTCCCAACAGTTGAACCAGCCTCAAACCAGACTCATTCTATTAAAGCTACTCAGTTACTAAATTATTGATGAAAAGGGAAGTATGACAGAATAGAAAAGAAATGAAAAGGAATAACAAATACAAAAATTAAAACTGTTCGAGTATGGTATTTCCTTTTAGATTCATATCCGTTTAGTTAAAATAAGCTTGTTACTATATACTTTACTCCCTGTAGTGGACAAATTGCAATATTACACTAACAGGGAGACTAATACTTGTAAATTGAAATTAATGTAATGAAAATAGAAAAATATTACCTTTAGGTGATTTCATTTTAAAAAAGTTTCAGAAACAGCCTATACTAAGACAAATAAAATATAAATAACTAAAATGGAGTTTTATTTCTCTATGACCTTTTTTTATAAATTTTTTTATGTCCTCTTTAACTGACCAATCATTCCTTGTCTCCTGTCTTTTTAAAGATACACTCATGTCCATATCATCAGTAGAATTAAGTAAATTATTTTTCTGGGCAAAGGGAACTGCATCTTCTGAGGAATCAAATATGTTTCCCCCTCTGGCAAGAATAATCTTAGTTTTACAGGGTAGATTAGGTGAGTTTTTATTCTATCTTTCTTCAGTGATTTTAAGAAAGGAATGCAAGCTTTTCTTTTCAAAACCACCAGAGAACAAGAGCCATTGTCAAATCTAATGAAATAATCATCTAGTTTTACTGATGAAGCAGACCAGGGTGTTTTCAAAACTAGATCCTTGTCTTGACTTGAAATAAATTTGACTATTACTGGATTTGAAATTTTTTTGCTTGGTGCCACTACAGTCAAAGTTCTATGAGACCTCTCTATGCCAAATGACAGGGTTTCATGAAGCTTTAATGTTTTAGGGATTCAAGTGGATAGATAGTTTGCCATGTTATCTTCTTCTAGTTGTTCAAGGACTCCATAAATCCGGATGTTGTTCCTCCTCATCCTATTCTCCAGGTCATATTTTTTTTCCAATAACTTGTTTTGTTGAAGAATAAAATCAATGTTATGTTCTCCTTCTGCACATCTGCTGTCTATGTCAGTGATACAATCCTCTGTAGCAGATTATGACACCTCCCCTACTTAAACCTGGGCAGTAACTAGGGATCCTCAATCCTCACTACTGTCTCCGGTAAGGGAGTGTCACTGACAGTAGGGATAAAACACACAATTTCCCCTAAGGGTACACTGGGAACTGGCTCCAAACCTGGGACTGAACTATTTATTTCAATCCAGATCCCAAAATGAGTTTTCACACTATCCACTGCAGAGCACTGTGTCCCGGTTCTAGATATTTGACCCATTCACTGTTAAATATTTGATATTTACACATACAAACACTCTTGGTACAGACTGGCACAGATTTACCTGCTATGTTCTCCTTCCCAAATTACACAGTAATTTTGCCACCAATCAAAATACCATGATACCCCTCAAAGGGGGTGTTCAATTATATTGAGTAAAATAAATCTTGATATGTAAGGTAGCATGTAATACAATTCTTCAGGCATTTCAGAGTGGCCCTGGTATTATCACAATAAGCATACAAACTGTCAGGTTACTAAAGGTACTTTCTAAATAACCAGCCATAATAGAAGGTAATAAAATGTTTAAGAAATAAAAATTATTGAAAACGTATATACACTGAGTAAATGGTTTCAATAAACCACAGTTTCACATGCACGGATTACAAAAAATAACACTGTAGGATAGGTTTCACACTGATCAAAAAAACTGCAAATCCCTAACTGTATAAAGATTAACTGTGCTTGTCTAATTTAATTAACTCAGCAAGGCAATATGATGTTCTTACTTCTGTAGGGCAATATAAGAATAATATGTCCACTCTTCAGGCTATTGTATGGTCCTCAGTGACTGGAATAGAAAATCCTATTATTTCTGCTGAACAGCTCTTAAAACCTCTGACTGATAATTACTGGTCTGGAAAACAACTGACAACTGCAACAACTACTCAACTCAACTGCAATTGCACTGCACTGAACTCATCTGACTCAGAACCTGCTTTTTATAGCAGAATCTTTTAAAAGTTACAGAAAGCTGTTAGGAAAATTTTACTGTCTCATTTCAGACTTTTGAAAAGTAAACAAAAACAGCTGCTGTGAAGATTCCTTTCCTTTCAGCTCTGGCACATGATACCATCACTGTAGGTCAGCAGACTAGCACAACCTGCATTCAGAATTATTTTTAAAAGATATGCACATTTGGTCAGTCAGAAAAATATTGTTTGAGTCAAACTCCTTACACAAATCAAAGAAACAATTGAAAAATATAAACTTATTTACAAAAGTATAGCTAGACATGCTGGCATTTATAACACAGAGTAATTTATAATTATTTACAAGTATTTACAAAACTGCAGCCAGACATGCTAGCACAGATAGCAATATATGATATCTTCACAAGGGTCCCCTTCAAATAAATGAAATCCCACTTACATGACTTTCATAACATCGAGCTAAGAACACTGAAAGTCAAAAACACTGACCGCTCGGAACACCGACGTGTAACTAATAGTAAATAACTGCTTAGCCAGCATGTTGACCTTTGCCCCTGACCTCCACAGTAGTAAAATCTCAGAATTAGTATATTTAGTTAGTGACTATGTTTTCTCTGCTTCCATTTCAGTTTGTTTGTTGGGTTAGCCAATCGGTTACTTACCTTTTGTTAAATGTCAGTGTTCCAAGCAGTCAGTATTTTTGACTTTCGGTAGGATTTCCTTTACTCCCTCACAAAGATATCTGGAATTTCTGTTGTTTCATTACTTCCTTGATTAGTTCAATCTGCTTTGTGCAATCTTCTTTTATTTTGTCAACTTTGGAGTCCAGTTTATCTAGGTTTAAGGATAAGTTTTGTATACTACAAAGAATAGACTGTAACTGTTTCTTCACTGAAGTTTCTGTGAAACTACTTTAGAGTGGTGCATCTTCTTTTGGTAAATCTTTATCTTGAAGTTTTGACAGGAAAGTATTTGAAATGTAAATTATGTTTTCCAACAAAATGTCCCAAGAAGTTTCCAACATGATAATCCAGCTTGTTTGCATGATTTTTGATAAACATGACAATTTAATCCTGTCAAAAATTTATAGGAGAAGCAGAGCAAAATTCCTGATCTGCTAACCACTTGCCATGTTGGTCACACACCTTCCATAACAGAGTAAGTTTGCTAGCAGGTTAATGAGGACTTGACAATGTGGGCCCAGTTTCTGAAACAACATTTTTTTTCTAGCAAGAGGATTGGCTCAGCAGTGCAGTTACTGAAATGCACATTAATTGCAGCTGGGTCAGTTGAAATGGGAGCATGCTTTAGGAAATGATTAGTCAATCCATGGGCAGATAGGTGCATTTTAACAATACAAAGAGGCATTACTTTTCTAGAGCTCAGGGCAGATTGGAAAGTATCCATGATATGTGATGAGGAGCTAGCCAAAAAGTGGAATAATTTTCATTCGGACAACCAGGAAGGGGTGCATGTTAAAAAGAAAGAGTTCAAAATCACTTAGTGTCAAGACCTTCCTAAGAAAATTGGTACTGCAGAGCCAAAGAATTAACCTGTATTTTTCAGCACAATAATATCCATGAAGAATAAGTAAACACGTTTATTTTTATTTATTTATTTTTATTTTTTGCATTTGTTTACCGGGATAGTCCAACTGCACAAAAGTCCATTTTCAGTGGAGGCCCGGAGAGAAAAGCTCCAGATTACATAGATACATAAACAGGAAGAAATAAACAAAACATAATGCAAAAATAGCAAGCAGTACATATTAAACAGCTCCAAATAGCATATATCAGTAGCGAAAAAATTCACAACTAATAATAGCATGCAGTACATAGTAAAAATAATACACATTCATATGAATGTTATTAATGGGATTAATATAGCGCTCACACATTGACGAGTTACTCATACCAATACTATAAATGGAATTAATACAGAATTCATACATTGTAACTGTGTCAGATGTTGAAGGTAGTCAAACTGTTACTAAGTAAAGCGGTAAAGCTACATAATTGAGTACTGACACTGACTGGGAAAAAGAGATGTGGGTGCGCATAATGACTAGAGGGGGTAAATTAAAGCAGTAATTATTGGATCAGTACAGGATACAAAAGGGTTAATTCTGTAGATATTACAGGATTTAAATGAGACCTATTGGTTGTATGATGGAAAATAGATTGTTAAGTAGTTGTTTAGTGGGGCAGTTCCCTGCGCTTGCTCCTATTAACTTGGTGCACTAGGGCATTCTGAGGCAGTGCAGCAACTTCCTCATGTACACAGACAACCCTTTCCTCTTACCTCCCAACACTCAGACTTGTGAAAGATGCAATTATACCACCAAACTGGAAGCTATGCACTCTCTAGCCAAGACTGGACTAGCTGGTCAAGAGGAGAAGGTCGACACCTGCACCACACCACATAGAACACATAGTGCTCCAGAACACCCACTATCACAGCTTTCACATAAAAACACAAACCACACACCCACCTTCATGGAAGGTCTCAACAGAAATTTACCCAAACAGCAGAGACCTCCAAGACAGAAACACACTTACTTAACCACCACAACACAGCACAAACCACAGGACACATAGCTCACCTCCACAATGTGCCCCTCAACCTAAGCCCCTAAGGCTAAACACCTTGCCCAATACACTATTCATAGGTGACTCAATAGTGAGGCACACAGATGTCCCACTCACTAGGTTGAATAAGGAGAAGGTAACAGTCAGCTGTCTATCAGGTGCCAGTATCCGACACATAACACACACACTCAGGTCACTCCACAACAAGTACAAGTATTATTCTGTCATTGTCCATGTGGGTGTGAATGACCTGAGATGCACAACCCTGGGCTACATGAAAAGAGACATGGTGGAACTCTTAGATTATGTGGCCCAGGCAGGTATGCTCACCTAGAATGATACCTCAGTAAAAACAAAAAATGATTGACTTCAACAATTGGCTAAGTTTCTGGTGTAATTCTAAGGGGATCCAGTATCTGTCTGCTTGGGATGACATGATTGACAGACCTCGATGCTTTGCCATAGATGGCCTGCATCTGTCACCCCTGGGTTTCCGGGTACTGGCTATGGCTCTTGCCACCCTTACAGTGCCTTTTTTAGGTGGTGTTTCAAAGGCCAAATTACCACTGCAACAGCTATAAATAAATGCAATCTGAGGGTCATGCTGCTTAATGCTAGAAGTCTAAATCTCAAGATGCACTTGCTCAAGCATCTCCTCAAAATGGTGAACTTTAACATTTGTGCTGTAATGGAGACATGGTTTAAAGCAGCAGAAAGCACACTTGTGCTACCAGGCTATAACTTCTTCCAAACCTTTTGGCCCCAAAACATGGACCAAAGCTCCAAAGTCGGTGGTGTCTCCATATTCATAAAGGATATGCACACCTCCAGAGTGGTAGCCCAGCATAGCACATCTGAGATACTTCAGGTACAACCAACGCTGGGTAAGACAGCGATCCAGGTCATAGCCTGCTATAGGTCCCCAAACATGTCCATAGACTCTCACTCCATGTTCCTAAGCACCCTGGAATCTATCATGGTCCAACCCAACACTCTCTTACTAGGAAATTGCAACTACACTTCAATCAACTGGGAAAACTACTCAAGCACCAATACACTGGCCCAAAACTTCCTGGAATTCATCAATTCCAATGCCATGGACCAGCTCATTCTGACTCCCACTAAAGGAAGCAACATCCTTGACCTGGTTATTACTAACATGAGTGACTGTTACTCTACACCAATGGTTAATCCCTCCCTGGTCAGATCCGCCGACCATAAACTAATCACCATGGAAATCCACATGTCACCCACATTCCCTGCAAAGGTAACTACCTTGAAAAAGTTCTCCAAAGCTGACTTTGGACTCCTAAAAACAGAGGTGGCTGACTTCATGGTACCCATGCCAATGGAAAATAGCTCCATGACTGCCATATCATACACCAATGCACTGTACAAACATGTACACAAATGCATGGAACTAGCCATAATCAACAGAACCAAGACGGTCTCCTCCAAAAAAAGGAAGCCAATCTGGTGATCCCCTGCCATTAATAAATTCTACAACAGAAGGAAGAAACTGTTGCAGAAAAAGGTGAAGTCCCAAGACTGGAAAAACTCCCTTATTAGCCTCAACAAAAGGTTGAGATCCCTCATCAAATCCTCTAAAGCCAGCTATGAAGACAGAATTGTGGCGGCCACTAAAAACAATCACAACACCTTCTATAGCTATATCAAGAACATTCACTGCGATACCTAGATTAGCACTGAGATACTGCACAGTGGTACCTTCTATACTCAGCCAACAGAAATTGCCAACATACTGGCCAACAGATTCAGTGCCAACTTTACACCCCCCTTTAAGGACTAATCACAATACTAGAAGAATGCTAGGCACCCAGCATTACTGCAGCACAGGTCAAAGCTGCATTGTTCAAGGCCAAGAATGCAGCTTTCATGGGACCTGATAATATCTCTGGCTGTGTTCTACATGAACTACAATGTGAACAGGCACCACATCTGTGTGCCCTGTTCAGTCACAGCCTCACTTCAGGCTTTGTCCCTAACGAATGATGCACTGCTACAGTCATCTCTCTCCATAAAGGGGGAGTGACTACAGACCCTGGGAATTATTGCACCATTAGCCTGATGAGTCTGATATGTAAAGCTATGGAGCGCATCATCATGGACCGCATCAACAAAGATATAGGAAATCTCCAAACTCTAGACCCCACATATTTGGCTTTGCAAAAGGGAGATCATGCCTGCT
The DNA here is from genome assembly GCF_019279795.1 of Protopterus annectens. Lineage (NCBI taxonomy): Eukaryota > Metazoa > Chordata > Ceratodontiformes > Protopteridae > Protopterus > Protopterus annectens. The sequence goes on from NC_056735.1 coordinate 1,532,502,504, forward strand.
TAACCTGGTTGACTACTCTGAGTTAGTCAACAGGGCTGTGGATGAAGGTAAAGCAGTGTGTACAGCCTACCTCGATCTGGCCAGGACCTTTGATACCATTCCTCACTCACGTGTTATTGATAAACTCACCAAACTAGGCATTAACCCCTATATCACTAGTTCAGTTGCAAATTGGCTCACAAATAGAACACATAGTGTAAAAGTAGCGGACTTCAAGTCAGACTGCTGACCAGTCATGTGTGGAGTCCCACAGGGATTTGTCCTGGGTCATCTCCTGTTCAGCATCTACTTCTCAGAAGTCCAGGCTAACACAAAGGGACGTTGGCTGACCAAGTTCACAGACGCCTGCAAGCTGGGAGCTATTATTAACTCCCAAGTGATGCAGACATCCTACAGAAAGGCCTCACTGAGACCAATGATTGGTGTTGAAACCATGGCCTTAAGCTTAACTCCAAAAAATGAGTTGTCATCCCCTTTGGTAAAAACTCAGTTCCCGCTAATTACCACATCGATGAGAGCCCACTGAACACTGACGGTGTTATAAAGAGATCTGGGGGTGCAAGTTGACAGCAGCCTCTCCTTTGACCACTACATTGCCACTGTGGTCAGAAAGTCCTTCTATGTGGCACATCTCATTACCAAGGGTTTTGCATCCAAGAAGAAAGAGGTCATCATCTCTCTCTCTACTCTTCCCTCATTAGCCCAATCATCTAGTATAATGTCCCATTTGGCATGTACCTCACTAGATACCTGCAACAGCAGGAAAGGCCACACAAGTACATCATGAAGAGGATCCTAGGCATTAAACACATGTCCTACATGGGCAGACTCAAAAAACTCCAGCTATTCTCTGTCTCATATCGCCTACTTAGAGCTGATGTCTACTTGACTTACAAAGCCATGTCTGACCCAGCTCTGTTAGAAATGCTACATCTAAAGAAATCACAATCCCTCCACACCACTCCAGAGACCTCAACCTCATTACCACTATCAACAGAACATGCAGGAGGGACAGGTTCCTTACCCAGGGACTGCCCATGCCTTGGAATAGACTTCCCATTACATGTCAAGCATAGCACCTTGCTGACCCTCTTCAAGAGAAATCTTGATGAGTAGATGGGTAATAGAAAGTTCACCCCTGGAATCACTCCAGTAGCTCTACTTGATAGAGGCACTGGGAACTAACGTCAGGTGGCATGATGCCAAGGCATTTCTGCAGCTAGGATTGTAAAGGCTCCAGGGCCATTAGCCTAGTACACACCTATGAACCTATGAACCCTGGAGAGTCACAGAATGGGAAATAGATTGTCAAGTAGTTGTTTCCTCTAGGGAGTCACAGGAGCATGACCAGTTATTTATACAGTGTGTTTTTAAGAGTTTTTTAAATTGCATACCAGAGCTATTAAATGTCAGGTGGCTAGGTAGATTATTCCAAGCTTTTGAAATAGGATAGCCAAAGAAAGATTTCCCAGTACCATTACTATATTTAATGACATTTAGGAGGTTTTGATTACTAGATCTTAATATTCTTTTTGTAGTGTAGGGTTGAATTAGAGTCTGGAGTGCTGGTATTTTATCAGGGTAGTAGTATAACTTATGTGCAAGTGACAGTTGTTTGAGTTGCAGTAGCGGAGAGAACTCAAACCAGTTTAGCTGTTTGAGTGATACACAGTGACAGGTTCTATATGAAACATCTGTAGCAAACCTAGCAATCTTGTTATAACATGATTCTAATTTGTTTAAGTCAGCCTTGTGAAGGTTAGTTAGAATTGAAGATACATAGAGGAGGGTAGATAAGAGATGTGTCCTAGCCATTGCGGCTTTAGTATAGTTAGTGAGAAATTGCTTGTTCTGAGAGAGGACTAGTTTTTTGTGGACTTTCTTGATAGTTTGGGATATGTGAATGCCAAATCTCAGGTTCTTGTCTATTTCTACACCTAACAGTTTTGTGTGGGTGGTTGGAGTGATCATAGTTTTGTTTTTGGACATGATAAATTTGTCACTTGGGGAAGCAGAGTTACATGGGCTGAAAATAAGTAGTTTTGTTTTATTTGGGTTAAGAATAAGCTGGGAGTTAGTGAACCAGGTTTCAACTAATGAAAAGTAGTTTGGGTTAGGGACTGAAGGTCGTCTAATGTGGGGGCAGCACATATATGGGTGATGTCATCTGCATATTGTACTACCGAGGCATTGGGTGTGAAGGAATGGAGCTGGTTGGTAAACAGAAAGAAAAATAATGGGTCAAGGATGGAGCCTTGAGGGGCCCCTAAGGATACTGGTAAAAGAGTAGGCAGTTGGTTCTGCCATTGGACTGCTTGGTGTCATCCCAATAAGTAGCTTTTAAACCAAAAATAAACAGGTCATGCATTAGCATTAATTACCAAAGGATAGAAGTCCGAAAGCAAATGTATACCAATATTCCCTGACAGCAGCCCATGTGGACAAAGGCACAAATAATGGGAGGACAAAACACTAAAAATAGGGACACTGCTGAAATATTGCCTTGATACACTTAAAAAGTTGATAGAAAACAGGATATGTATTAGCAGGAATATCTGAAAGATCGAAGCCTGAAAGCCAAATATATGCCATTATTTCCCGATTGCAGTCCTGAGTGACTTGTCAGAATGCCACAATACACACTATATGACATATAGTAGTATAATAATAATATTGTATTTATTTATTTATTTTACATTTGTTAACCGGGGGTGTCTGACAAAAATCTCCACATAGAATAATTACAGATACATTTAGATATTTACACATGATCAGCATACACACAAATTACAATAGACATGTTTTTACAGTGGTATGCAGCACATCAACAGTTACAGTGGAGAGAACAAGCAAGAAAATCTTAATTTAAAAATAAAGATAATTAATTAGATTTGTGGTGTACAGCTGAAATTTGGAACATAGATAGAATACATACATAGTACACAGGTACAGCACATACATTGTAGATTAGCCAGTGTTTGTGAGTAAGTGTGAAAACTATTATCAAGTACTCTAAGTTTAGTATGTGTACCTTATCCACTTTCACTAGCTTGGGGAGCAATCATGGCACTGCCAGCTTTGCTTGAGATGTTGCCTAATGAGGTTTTTAAAGGAGACTTTGGATGATGTGTTTTGCATGCTAGTGGGGAGAGAGTTCCATTTTTTAGCCATTGAACTACTATATAGTGTGTCTCCAAAGCTATTGTAGCTGTTGGTGACTTCCAGTACTAGTTTGCTTGATGATCTAAGAGGCCTTTTGGCTGAGTGATGTTGTACTAAGTTTTTGAGGGCAGGACACTTATTGGGGAGGTAATAGACAGAATGACAGACACGGAGCTGATTGTAGGTTAGTAGGTTGGGTGGTTCGAACCAGTGGAGCTGTCTCAAAGCAGTACAGTGATGAGTTCTATATGAGCAATTTGCAGCAAAGTGGGCAATTCTGTTATAGCAGCTTCAATTTTGCTTAGTTCAGTTTTGTTGAGATTAGTCAGAATGGGAGATGCATAGAGTAGGGTAGGGTAGATAGAAGTTGGGAGCGAGCAATGGCTGATCTTGTGTTGTTGGTAAGAAATGGTTTGATACAGAAGAGTGATCCCAGTTTGGCATGTACTTTTTTAATAGATAAGTTGAGATGACTATCAAATTTTAGGTGGGAGTCTATGGTTATTCCCAATAGCTTAGCCTGTGCCACTGGAGTGATTGGAGTAGCATTTGTGGAGTAGATAGTGAATTGACTGTTATCAGTGTTTTTTGGTAGAACTGATTATAATCATAAGCTGAGTTTTCTTTGGATTGAGGATAGTTTGGGCTTTGGTAAGGTAGTTTTTAATGTCAGAGAATGCTAGTTGAGTTGTTTGCAGGAGGGTGGGAATGTTTTGTGCAGCACAGATTAAGGTAGTATCATCTGCATACTGAATGATAGATGCATGCTGTGTGGAGGTATGTAGGTCATTTGTGAAGACTGTGAATAGTAATGGTCCTAAGATAGAAGCCTGTGGGACTCCTATAGTTATGGACAGCTGAGGAGAGAGAGAATTTTCCCATTTCATAGTTTGGTACCTGTCAGTTAGGTAGCTTTGGAAGCAGAAAAGAGTGGAATTTGATAGGTGATATTGATTTAGTTTGTTTAGCAGGATATGGTGCGAGATGTGTCAAATGTTTTGGACATATCGAAAAAAAGAGTTGATATCTGAAGGCCTTCATTTTTGAGATGGTTTACTGTGTCTGTGAAGCAGAGGAGGGCTATAGTGTTACTATGGGCAGGTCTAAAACCATGCTGAGTATTTGACAGGATGTTGCTGTCTAGGAGATATTTTAGCACCTGGGTATGGATGCGTTTTTCTAGGATTTTGGCCAGGGGGAGAGAGTAAAGCGATGGGTCTGTAGTTATTAAGTTCAGTGGAGGTCCCACCTTTATGTATGAATACACAGACCTTTCTGCTGTACAGAGTCCCACAGAATGTCCAGGCTTTGTCCTCATGTATAAGGCATCTTTCACATAACATGTCTGGCATTCTGATACATTAATGGGATGATATCAGGAATTCTTCTTCTTCTTCTTTCAGTTTTTCCCAGTTAGGGGACACCACAGCAGATCACCTTTCTGCACATTATTGGCAGTGGAGTTTTAGCCCGGCACCCAATCTTCCACTGAAGGCACACACATGCGCACACACTCACACCTAGGGCCAATTTGGAATGTCCAATCCACCTACAGCATGTCCTTGGGATGTGTGAGGATACCGGATCACCTGGAGGAAACCCACATGAGCACAGGGAGGACATGCAGACTCCACACAGAATGCACCCCAGCCAAGGATCGAACCGGGGAACCTCTTGCTGTGAGGCAACAATGCTAAGCACTGCACCACTGTGGCTGCCCGGGATGATATCAGGAATGAAGACACTAAATAATGATATAGCATACCTATCAAGCTCTTACTGCATGACATCTGGACAAAGCCTGATGTACTTGGGGGACAGAGGCCAAAAACAGAGGCATATTTGAAATATTGCTGTTATAAACTGAGAAAGTTGCTGGTGTAACATGGTTTGTTGTAACATATCTTTTCTGAGGGTTATGATGTCAGAAACACAAATGGATGTTACCATTACTGACTGCAATCCCCAGAGTATGCTACTGATTTTCCAAAGACAAAAAATGTCTGAGGAACACACCAAACATGAGTCCAAACTCTGGCTATTCTGTGGATAGCCCTACAGTTGAGAGTTATGTGAACCACATAACACTGTCAGACTTTTAAAAAAATCACGCAGAGAAGTCGTGCCCACACAAACCTTGTTAAACTAGCAGTAATCCAACTGTATAACAGCAATAGTTACATTCTGTCCCTATGTCTGGATCATTCTCCCCCATTTTGTTTGGCTCTCTCCACAGTTTTCATTGTAAGTGGTATTTCCAACTGCCATCTGTGATGCTGTTATTCACACACATCCATGAAGTCCTCCTCACAGGCAAGCAAAAAGGGCAATGCTCACATGAAGTATACAATTATAGGAGTGTGTTGCCATGCCAGTGGCTATAGGAATAACAACACAGCTGTTCTGCATGCAATTATCAAGAGGGGGACACCAATTGGTGCATAGGCCATCAGCTGCTCATGAGCATTACCTACAAAAGGCAAGCTGCTCCTATGCAAAACAGATGCATACCCTACATCTTGGGGAGAGAGAGAGACTGACAGACAGACAGATAAGCAAACAAATCTACAAACCAACACAAATCAGAATCCAGCCAACTATACACGGAAAACAAAGTATATCAAACAAGTAAGCATGTAATGGAATGCAGTAGGGGTATGTCATAATGGGAAATAGAAAGTTCAACAAATATTTCTCAACAAGACTTCCTGTACTGATATATTGCTGATCAGAACCTATGTCCATAGCATTTGGGTCTGTCTACAGTGACATAGATCACAGCTCAGGCCCTTGAGTCAACCCAGTAAAGGATGACTCACATATGACTACTACTGGAGTGTGTGTTGAACAATACTGACTGTGACACTGCTAGGCCAGCTACTGGAATGTCATAGATATCCATATGTTACTTGTGAATACAACTGTGATATACATGTTTGTCTCAGAAATGTGAGAGACCTATACAGGGTATGTGCATAGAGAACTACTGTTGCAGATGTGTGTATTGAACTACATGTGATATACTGAGCTCATATCATGCAACTGTCCAGTACTATGCACACTGACCATATGTGTGCCTCATATTTGTAGTCATTTACTCATTGAGTTGTGTTATGTCTGGCAAATCATTGGCAAATCTGTGAAGACTGACATTACAACATCTCCTTCTATTTCCTTTGGGTGTTCCCATTGGGGTCGCCACAGAAGATCATCTGTCTCCATTTCTTCCTGTTCTCTGTATCTTGTTCTGTCACATCAACCACTTGCATGTCCTCTCTCACCACATCCAGAAATCTTCTCTTAGGCCTTCCTCTTTTCCTCTTACCTGGCAGCTTCATCCTTACCATCCTTTTCCCAGTACACTCAGCATCCCTCCTCAGCACATTTCCAAGCTGATGTAATCTCGCCTTTTTGGCTTTGTCTTCAAACTGTAAAGCCTGGGCTGACCCCTGAATATGCATATTCCTAATCCTGTCCACCATCATCACACCCAGTGCAAATCTTAACATTTGTAACTCTGTTACATCCAGCTCTAACTCCTGTCATTTTGTCAATGCCACTGTCTCCAACCCATATAGCATGCATATTCCTAATCCTGTCCACCCTCATCACACCCAGTGCAAATTTTAACATTTGAAACTCTGCCATGTCCAGCTCTAACTCCTGCATTTTTGTCAATGCCACTGTCTCCAACACATATAACATAGCTGGTCTCACTACCATATTGTAGACCTTCTATTTCACTCTTAATGGTACTCGTCTGTCACAAATCAATCCTGACATTTTTCTCCACCCTCTCCATCCTGCCTATAATCTCTTCTTCACCTCTCGCTCAGACCTGTCATTACTCTGAACTTGTGATCTCAAGTATTTAAACCCAGCCACCTTTGCAAACTCTATTCCCTGCATTCCTCACCATTCCTCTCTCCTCCCTCCCATTCACACACATATATTCTGTCTTAGTCCTGCTGACCTTCATTCCTCCCCTCTCTAGACCATATCTCCACCTCTCCAGGGTCTCCTCAACCTGTTCCCTACTCTCACTACTGATCACAATTTCATCTGCAAACAGCACAATCAACATGGACTCCTGTCTGATCTTGTCTGTCAACCTGTCCATCAACTCTGCAAATAAGGCAGGGCTCAGAGCTGATACCTGATGTAATCCCACCTCCACCGTAAATGCATCTGTCACTCCCACCACAGAACGCACCACTGTCACACTCAACTTGTACATATCCTGTGCCACTCTTACATAATTCTCTGCCACTCCTGACTTCCTCATACAATACCACAGCTCATCTCTAGGCACCTTGCCATATGTTTAAGTCCACAAAGACACAATGCAACTCCTTCTGACCTTCTCTGTACTTCTCCATCAACACTCTCAGAGCAAGCATTGCATCTGTAGTGCTCTTTCCTGGCATGAAACCATATTGCTGATCACTAATCATCACCTCCATTCTTAACCCAGCCTCCACTACTCTTTCTCATTACCTCATGCTGTGACAGATCAATGTTATCCCTCTGAAGATACTACAGCTCTGCACATCTCCCATAATCTTATAATCAGTAGCCAAACACTTTTTTTCCACTCCTTATGCATCCTCTCACTTTCCAAGATTTCATTAAACAATCTGGTTAAAGACTCCACTACCATTTCTCCTAAATACCTCCATGCTTCCACAGGTATGTCATCTGGACCAACAGCCTTTCCATTCTTTATCGTCTCCATAGCTATCCTTACTTCCTCCTTGTTAATCTGTTGCATTTCCTGATTCACCATACCCACATCATCCAACCTTCTTTCTCTCATTCTCTTCACTCATCAGCCCCTCAATGTACTCTTTTCATCTGCTCAACACACTCTCCTCACTTATGAGTACATTTCCCTCATTATCCTTTATCACCCTTACCTGCTGCACATCTTTACTAGCTCGGTCCCTCTGTCTAGCCAGTTGGTACAGGTCCTTTTCTCCATCCTTAGTGTCCAACCTTTCATAAAACTCTTCATACGCCTCATCCTCAGCCTTCGCCACATCTCTGTTTGCCATGCACCTCATCTCCTTATACTCATGTCTACTTCTTCATCTCTCTGGCAATCCCACTTCTTCTTCACCAACCTCTTTCTCTGTATAGTCTCCTGTACTTCCTCATTCCATCACCAGGTCTCCTTGTCCTCCTTTCTCTGTCCAGATGTCACAACAAGCACCTTTCTAGTCATCTCCCTTACTAGCTTTGCTGTAGTTACTCAAATATTCGGTAACTCTTCACTGCCACCCAGTGTCTGTCTGAGCTCTTCCCTGAACACAGCCGCACAGTCACCCTTTTTCACTTTCCACCATTTGATCCTTGGTGCTGCCCTCACACTCCACCTTCTCTTCTTGATCACCAATGTCATCCCACAGACCAACATTCTATGTTGCCTAACTACACTTTCCCCTGTCACCACTTTACAGTCTCTAATTTCCTTCAAACTGGCCCTCCTGCATAGGATATAATCCACCTGCATGCATCTTCCTCTACTCTTGTATGTCACCCTAAGCTCCTCTGTCTTGTTAAAATACATATTCACCACAGCCATGTCCATCCTTTTTGCAAAATCCACTACCATCTCACCTTCTGCATTCCTTTGCTTAACACCATACCTACCCATTACGTCCGCATCCCCTCTGTTCCCTTCACCAACATGCCCATTGAAATCTGCTCCAATCACCACTCTCTCACCCTTGGGTACAGTCATCACCACTTCATCCAACTCACTTCAAACTTTTTCTGTCTCATCCATCACACACCCAACTTGAGGAGCATATGCATTAACAACATTCATCATTACACCATCAGTTTCCAGCTTCATAAGCATCACTTTATCCAACACTCTTTTCAACTCCAATAACACTCTTGGCATGCTGTTCTTTCAGAATAACCCCTACACCATATCTCCTCCCATTCGCACTATGATAGAACAATTGGACCCACCTCTGATACACCTAGCTTTACTCCTCTTCCATCGTGTCTCTTGAACACACAATATATCAACCTTCCTTCTGTCCATCATATCAGCTAGCTCTGTCCCCATACCAGTTATACTGCCAACATTGAAAGTTCCTACCCTCACTACCACACTCCTAGCCTTTCTCCTCTCTTCCTGCCATATGAGTGTCAGATATCCTCCAGGGCATATCTATGAATGCAAAGGGTACTGTGCTATCAAATTACTTGTGTGTTACAGCAATATTAAGAAAGTGTCACTAATTTATGTGTGGCATCCTCCAGATGTCCTGCTCTAACAGGTAGAGGGGAATGACTGAGCAGCAAAAGTGTAAATACAGTGTGCCAAACTGACATAGACTAAAAATGTATATCAGGTATTACCTGTGCACATGTATGTATGAGTAGGTGTTCCTGGCTGCCTCATAACAACAGATATGGGATACAAAACATCAGGTAAATAAGCTGTACATGTTGTACATGTGTGTAATCCTAGTTTCTGTGTATGCAACAGAGTTAGAGTTCTACAGCTACTGGTTGTTACATTGCCCTGACACAGATATGGGTACTAGAATAAGCATGATTATCATGTTGAAATTGGAAAGGTGTCCAATTGTGTTATGACCTTCTGTCCATGCCTACTGCAAACAGCTATATGACCACCTACATAGCTGTAGGGTAATCCCCTTTGCTGGACAGCAGCAATACACAAACCACATAAATGGTTGCTGTATTGACTGTACAGGGCAACATAGGAGGAGGCACCAACTTGGCAGCAAGTCAACCTTTGTCTGAATGAGCATATAAGGTCACAGGTGGATTACTGTAAGGGTAACTATGAGCACAAATTGAGCACATCCACCAGGGGCAATCACAAGACCATCTTCACATGTGTTTGTAATCTCAAAGGCAGCAACCCAACCCACGCTGTAATGGTGGTCAATCACACCACATACACAAACACCATAGCTATAGCCAAACTGTGCAGACAGGTTTAGGGCAAAAATCACCCCGTGGCTCACCATCAGTATAGGTGGATATGCACAGCACCCACACCCCTCCACTCATCATCAGGGAGCAGGTGCATACTGCCTAATCAAAGTCAACAAAAACAAGTCTCCATGGGACCTGAAAACATTCCTGTCTGCATCCTACATGAACTCAGGAATATGCTACTAGCTCCATTACACAGTGTATGCAAGCAAAGCCTGAGCAGCATTGACATCCCATCTACAAGGAAGATGGCCACTGTCATCCCTCTACACAAATGTGAATTATGAATGGTGGTTTATGCAATCTACTGGCCCTCATTTGGGGGAAAGTGACACATCAGCACCAGGAGTGCAATGCAGGTTCATACTGTGCTGATAGATGACAGGGGTATGATGTGGTTGTAAGTGGTGGTTAATGATAGGCAATATTGATGTGCTGGCTTTGTTAATAACTCTGGGCAATGTCTGAGGTCCTGTGATGTGTTTCCCTGTTTATGTCTTCCAGGTGGCATGCAGCGTCAGCCAGCATATACTGCAGATGAGAATGCAGCCATCACTGATGCCGTAATCCAGAACCATGCAGTGCTATTTGGGTGTAGCCAACAAAATCTGCGGAGTGAACTGCCCTGTGGGACAACCTTGTCCACAGAGTTAATACCTTGGGCCATCATGGTTGCACATACGATCAGGTCAGGCATTGGGCAACTGACCTGATATGTCATGAGGGCAAAGGGCTGCTGCCGTGGCCAGGGACTGTACTGCTACAGGTGGGGTCCAGCCACACAGGTCCCACTTACGGCAACAGAAGCTCCTTGCCAACCTTGGAGCAGCCTCCACACAACAGCCAATACAAGAAACACAAGTTACGGAGGTGGATGGCACCCAGGCAACAGGCAAGGAGCGTCGAGGTAAGGACACAGTGCACATCAATTTAATCATGTAGCAGTATTACTGTCTTCTATACAGTATCTAGATGCATATGTCAGGTCAAACTTCATTTTTGGGTGGGGTGTACATGTGCAGAAAAATAGCATTCTTCTTGTACCAATGCCACATGTGAGTCTGCTGACAATACCTTTCCCACAGAACTACATAGATACCTTTGATCTCGATGTGGGATAGCAGCCTGAAGCTGGTGAGTATGAGATTGTCCTGTTGTGCCTCACCAGTACTCCAGGCATGTTAAGGTCATGCATTTTATCATGCACACAACTGTTACTCTTAGCTATATTGTGATATGTGCATGGTCACTTGTGGTGGAGTTAACTGCATTGCCTCACAGTGGTCATCACAGGGGCTATTTGTAGGAGATATAACACATCTGTAGCATACCCCACAACCTGTCACTGTTCTACATCTGGACAAAGACTGAGAAAATGGGGGGAAAAAGGCCCAAAACTAAGGACATATGTTATAAATTAGTGTTATACAGTGCATATAAATGGTGTACACACACCTATTAGAATGTCAGGCAGTTGTGATATACAAAAATGAAAGCACGATAAAACATTTCCAAACCCTTCCAACCTTTCATGTGACCTATAACCTGTACAATTCAATTGTAAAACAAACACATCTGTTAGGGGAACAATTATGACACATACAAAACATACAAGAAGCTAGATGTATATGTGTGCAAAGGCTGAAGCTAATAATGTGTTGAAGCAGCTTTCAATATAATCACAGCATTACGTCTTTTTAGGTACACACCTGCTATCAATTACAGAGACTCTTTGATTAACAGCAAATAATGGTCAGCTGTCCTACCAGGATTATCCTAACATTTACTCAGTTGTCTGCTACAGCAACAGTCATAGTTTGCATACAGCTTATGAAGCAGCAAAGGGATTTCATTTGTGAAAGAGATTAGCCCAGAGAAGGGTAAACACACTTTCCACAGCATTGCATATACCATGGAACACAGTGAAGACAGCCATCAAATGGTGGTGAAAATATGGGGCAACAGTGACATTGCAAAGAACTGGACATCCCTCCAAATGTGTGGAAAAGACAATACCCAAACTGGTCAGGGAGACTACCAGAAGACCTACTGCAACACTACAGGAGTTGCAGGAATCACTGGCAAGTACCGGTTGTGTACTACATGTGACAACAATCTCCCATGTTCTCTGCATGTCTAGCTTATGGGGCAGGGTTGGAAGATGGAAGCCTTTTCTCACACAGAACAACATTCAGGTATGGCAAATTTCTCAAGAAAAATACATCAGGTTTCCCAAAAGCATGTGGGGAAATGTGTTATGGTGTAATGAGACCAAGGTTGCACTTTTTGGCCACAATACCAAAAGATTTGTTTGGCACAATAACAACACTGTGCATCACCAAAAGAACACCATCCCCATGGTGAAGCATGGTGATGGCAGTGTCCTGCTTTGAGGTTGCTGTTCATAAGCTGGAAGCTGGCCTTTAGCCAAGGTGGAGGGGATTAGGAACAGTTCCAAATACTAGTCCCTTTTAGCCCAAAATCTACATGTGTCTGCTAGAAACCTGTGGACGGAGAAGGATTACACCATTCCACACGACAAAGACCCAAACCATACATCAAAATACAAAAAAGAATGTCTTCACCAGAAGACAATCGACATTTTGGAATGGCCCAGACACAGTCCACACCTCCATCCAATAGAAAATCTGTGGGATGCCCTGAAGAGGCCTATGTAGAAGAGATGCCCTCACAATCTGACAGAGTTGGAGGGCTTCTGCAAGGGAAAGTGTAAAAATATTGTTAATTCGAGATGTGCCATGCTGATACACACCTTTCCAAGAGGACTAACTGTTGTTATGAAATCAAAAGATGTTTTAACAAAGTATTAGTTTAAGGGTGTGCACAGTCATGCAACCAGCCTATTGTATGTATTTCAACTTCTATGTTACCCCCAACCAATGTGTTTGTTCTTCAATTGGATTGCACAGGGTATAGGTCACATTAAAGGTGGGAAATGTTATCACATGATCTCTGTGGTCTCATGTTATATATCAGACAAACCTGGCATGTTAACAGTTGTGTCTACACTTATAATATCCACTGTAAGATTAGAAGGTTGTTAGTGTAACCGGTTCTGTTGTAACATACATGTACTGCAGGTTTTGAAGAGTGAAACTCAAAATATGTCATTAATTAGTGACACCAGTCCTCATATCATCCCAATAAAATGTCTGTCAAACACAGGATTTATGATGAACAGACCATAAATATGAGCCACACATGTAGACATTCAGCAACACTCTGCATAGTTGGGAGGTATGTTCTGTAGGAGTTGCCACTGTGCTATACAGGTGAACAGCAATTATGTGTACATGGGTGCAGTGTGTGCTACTTGAAGGCCTATCACCTACTAACACTACTCACATATCACAGAGGTGTATATAAGTAGTAACATTAAGTGGAAATGGCTGCACTGTGTGATGTTGAGAGCCTCTCCAGGGTGTGTATGTAGTGGTCTGACTGTGTTGTGAATGTCACCATTTGGCTATTGTTAGGACTGTGTAATGCCTGTCTGCCGCCTCATCTGTATGTGCGTGTGTGTGTGTGTGTGTGTGTGTGTGTGTGTGTGTGTGTGTGTGTGTGTGTGTGTGTGTGTGTGCGCGTGCTCTCCTGTAGGTCAAAATATTAGCTGACTGTTCCCACTCAGTACACTTCATGTTGCCCTACTTCACAACATCAGCTGCTGTCATTCGCCTTAGAAGTACCTTTGCAAACTCTATTCCCTGCATTCCTCACCATTCCTCTCTCCTCCCTCCCATTCACACACATATATTCTGTCTTAGTCCTGCTGACCTTCATTCCTCCCCTCTCTAGACCATATCTCCACCTCTCCAGGGTCTCCTCAACCTGTTCCCTACTCTCACTACTGATCACAATTTCATCTGCAAACAGCACAATCAACATGGACTCCTGTCTGATCTTGTCTGTCAACCTGTCCATCAACTCTGCAAATAAGGCAGGGCTCAGAGCTGATACCTGATGTAATCCCACCTCCACCGTAAATGCATCTGTCACTCCCACCACAGAACGCACCACTGTCACACTCCCCTTGTACATATCCTGTGCCACTCTTACATAATTCTCTGCCACTCCTGACTTCCTCATACAATACCACAGCTCATCTCTAGGCACCTTGCCATATGTTTAAGTCCACAAAGACACAATGCAACTCCTTCTGACCTTCTCTGTACTTCTCCATCAACACTCTCAGAGCAAGCATTGCATCTGTAGTGCTCTTTCCTGGCATGAAACCATATTGCTGATCACTAATCATCACCTCCATTCTTAACCCAGCCTCCACTACTCTTTCTCATTACCTCATGCTGTGACAGATCAATGTTATCCCTCTGAAGATACTACAGCTCTGCACATCTCCCATAATCTTATAATCAGTAGCCAAACACTTTTTTTCCACTCCTTATGCATCCTCTCACTTTCCAAGATTTCATTAAACAATCTGGTTAAAGACTCCACTACCATTTCTCCTAAATACCTCCATGCTTCCACAGGTATGTCATCTGGACCAACAGCCTTTCCATTCTTTATCGTCTCCATAGCTATCCTTACTTCCTCCTTGTTAATCTGTTGCATTTCCTGATTCACCATACCCACATCATCCAACCTTCTTTCTCTCATTCTCTTCACTCATCAGCCCCTCAATGTACTCTTTTCATCTGCTCAACACACTCTCCTCACTTATGAGTACATTTCCCTCATTATCCTTTATCGCACTTACCTGCTGCACATCTTTACTAGCTCGGTCCCTCTGTCTAGCCAGTTGGTACAGGTCCTTTTCTCCATCCTTAGTGTCCAACCTTTCATAAAACTCTTCATACGCCTCATCCTCAGCCTTCGCCACATCTCTGTTTGCCATGCACCTCATCTCCTTATACTCCTGTCTACTTCTTCATCTCTCTGGCAATCCCACTTCTTCTTCACCAACCTCTTTCTCTGTATAGTCTCCTGTACTTCCTCATTCCATCACCAGGTCTCCTTGTCCTCCTTTCTCTGTCCAGATGTCACAACAAGCACCTTTCTAGTCATCTCCCTTACTAGCTTTGCTGTAGTTACTCAAATATTCGGTAACTCTTCACTGCCACCCAGTGTCTGTCTGAGCTCTTCCCTGAACACAGCCGCACAGTCACCCTTTTTCACTTTCCACCATTTGATCCTTGGTGCTGCCCTCACACTCCACCTTCTCTTCTTGATCACCAATGTCATCCCACAGACCAACATTCTATGTTGCCTAACTACACTTTCCCCTGTCACCACTTTACAGTCTCTAATTTCCTTCAAACTGGCCCTCCTGCATAGGATATAATCCACCTGCATGCATCTTCCTCTACTCTTGTATGTCACCCTAAGCTCCTCTGTCTTGTTAAAATACATATTCACCACAGCCATGTCCATCCTTTTTGCAAAATCCACTACCATCTCACCTTCTGCATTCCTTTGCTTAACACCATACCTACCCATTACGTCCGCATCCCCTCTGTTCCCTTCACCAACATGCCCATTGAAATCTGCTCCAATCACCACTCTCTCACCCTTGGGTACAGTCATCACCACTTCATCCAACTCACTTCAAACTTTTTCTGTCTCATCCATCACACACCCAACTTGAGGAGCATACGCATTAACAACATTCATCATTACACCATCAGTTTCCAGCTTCATAAGCATCACTTTATCCAACACTCTTTTCAACTCCAATAACACTCTTGGCATGCTGTTCTTTCAGAATAACCCCTACACCATATCTCCTCCCATTCGCACTATGATAGAACAATTGGACCCACCTCTGATACACCTAGCTTTACTCCCCTTCCATCGTGTCTCTTGAACACACAATATATCAACCTTCCTTCTGTCCATCATATCAGCTAGCTCTGTCCCCATACCAGTTATACTGCCAACATTGAAAGTTCCTACCCTCACTACCACACTCCTAGCCTTTCTCCTCTCTTCCTGCCATATGAGTGTCAGATATCCTCCAGGGCATATCTATGAATGCAAAGGGTACTGTGCTATCAAATTACTTGTGTGTTACAGCAATATTAAGAAAGTGTCACTAATTTATGTGTGGCATCCTCCAGATGTCCTGCTCTAACAGGTAGAGGGGAATGACTGAGCAGCAAAAGTGTAAATACAGTGTGCCAAACTGACATAGACTAAAATGTATATCAGGTATTACCTGTGCACATGTATGTATGAGTAGGTGTTCCTGGCTGCCTCATAACAACAGATATGGGATACAAAACATCAGGTAAATAAGCTGTACATGTTGTACATGTGTGTAATCCTAGTTTCTGTGTATGCAACAGAGTTAGAGTTCTACAGCTACTGGTTGTTACATTGCCCTGACACAGATATGGGTACTAGAATAAGCATGATTATCATGTTGAAATTGGAAAGGTGTCCAATTGTGTTATGACCTTCTGTCCATGCCTACTGCAAACAGCTATATGACCACCTACATAGCTGTAGGGTAATCCCCTTTGCTGGACAGCAGCAATACACAAACCACATAAATGGTTGCTGTATTGACTGTACAGGGCAACATAGGAGGAGGCACCAACTTGGCAGCAAGTCAACCTTTGTCTGAATGAGCATATAAGGTCACAGGTGGATTACTGTAAGGGTAACTATGAGCACAAATTGAGCACATCCACCAGGGGCAATCACAAGACCATCTTCACATGTGTTTGTAATCTCAAAGGCAACAACCCAACCCACGCTGTAATGGTGGTCAATCACACCACATACACAAACACCATAGCTATAGCCAAACTGTGCAGACAGGTTTAGGGCAAAAATCACCCCCGTGGCTCACCATCAGTATAGGTGGATATGCACAGCACCCACACCCCTCCACTCATCATCAGGGAGCAGGTGCATACTGCCTAATCAAAGTCAACAAAAACAAGTCTCCATGGGACCTGAAAACATTCCTGTCTGCATCCTACATGAACTCAGGAATATGCTACTAGCTCCATTACACAGTGTATGCAAGCAAAGCCTGAGCAGCATTGACATCCCATCTACAAGGAAGATGGCCACTGTCATCCCTCTACACAAATGTGAATTATGAATGGTGGTTTATGCAATCTACTGGCCCTCATTTGGGGGAAAGTGACACATCAGCACCAGGAGTGCAATGCAGGTTCATACTGTGCTGATAGATGACAGGGGTATGATGTGGTTGTAAGTGGTGGTTAATGATAGGCAATATTGATGTGCTGGCTTTGTTAATAACTCTGGGCAATGTCTGAGGTCCTGTGATGTGTTTCCCTGTTTATGTCTTCCAGGTGGCATGCAGCGTCAGCCAGCATATACTGCAGATGAGAATGCAGCCATCACTGATGCCGTAATCCAGAACCATGCAGTGCTATTTGGGTGTAGCCAACAAAATCTGCGGGAGTGGACTGCCCTGTGGGACAACCTTGTCCACAGAGTTAATACCTTGGGCCATCATGGTTGCACATACGATCAGGTCAGGCATTGGGCAACTGACCTGATATGTCATGAGGGGCAAAGGGCTGCTGCCGTGGCCAGGGACTGTACTGCTACAGGTGGGGGTCCAGCCACACAGGTCCCACTTACGGCAACAGAGAAGCTCCTTGCCAACCTTGGAGCAGCCTCCACACAACAGCCAATACAAGAAACACAAGTTACGGAGGTGGATGGCACCCAGGCAACAGGCAAGGAGCGTCGAGGTAAGGACACAGTGCACATCAATTTAATCATGTAGCAGTATTACTGTCTTCTATACAGTATCTAGATGCATATGTCAGGTCAAACTTCATTTTTGGGTGGGGTGTACATGTGCAGAAAAATAGCATTCTTCTTGTACCAATGCCACATGTGAGTCTGCTGACAATACCTTTCCCACAGAACTACATAGATACCTTTGATCTCGATGTGGGATAGCAGCCTGAAGCTGGTGAGTATGAGATTGTCCTGTTGTGCCTCACCAGTACTCCAGGCATGTTAAGGTCATGCATTTTATCATGCACACAACTGTTACTCTTAGCTATATTGTGATATGTGCATGGTCACTTGTGGTGGAGTTAACTGCATTGCCTCACAGTGGTCATCACAGGGCTATTTGTAGGAGATATAACACATCTGTAGCATACCCCACAACCTGTCACTGTTCTACATCTGGACAAAGACTGAGAAAATGGGAAAAAGGCCCAAAACTAAGGACATATGTTATAAATTAGTGTTATACAGTGCATATAAATGGTGTACACACACCTATTAGAATGTCAGGCAGTTGTGTTATACAAAGTGGAAGCACGATGAAACATTTCCAAACCCTTCCAACCTTTCATGTGACCTATAACCTGTAGAATTCAATTGTAAACAAATAAATCTGTTAGGGGAACAATTATGACACATACAAAACATACAAGAAGCTAGATGTATATGTGTGCAAAGGCTGAAGCTAATAATGTGTTGAAGCAGCTTTCAATATAATCACAGCATTACGTCTTTTAGGTACACACCTGCTATCAATTACAGAGACTCTTTGATTAACAGCAAATAATGGTCAGCTGTCCTACCAGGATTATCCTAACATTTACTCAGTTGTCTGCTACAGCAACAGTCATAGTTTGCATACAGCTTATGAAGCAGCAAAGGGATTTCATTTGTGAAAGAGATTAGCCCAGAGAAGGGTAAACACACTTTCCACAGCATTGCATATACCATGGAACACAGTGAAGACAGCCATCAAATGGTGGTGAAAATATGGGGCAACAGTGACATTGCAAAGAACTGGACATCCCTCCAAATGTGTGGAAAAGACAATACCCAAACTGGTCAGGGAGACTACCAGAAGACCTACTGCAACACTACAGGAGTTGCAGGAATCACTGGCAAGTACCGGTTGTGTACTACATGTGACAACAATCTCCCATGTTCTCTGCATGTCTAGCTTATGGGGCAGGGTTGGAAGATGGAAGCCTTTTCTCACACAGAACAACATTCAGGTATGGCAAATTTCTCAAGAAAAATACATCAGGTTTCCCAAAAGCATGTGGGGAAATGTGTTATGGTGTAATGAGACCAAGGTTGCACTTTTTGGCCACAATACCAAAAGATTTGTTTGGCACAATAACAACACTGTGCATCACCAAAAGAACACCATCCCCATGGTGAAGCATGGTGATGGCAGTGTCCTGCTTTGAGGTTGCTGTTCATAAGCTGGAAGCTGGCCTTTAGCCAAGGTGGAGGGGATTAGGAACAGTTCCAAATACTAGTCCCTTTTAGCCCAAAATCTACATGTGTCTGCTAGAAACCTGTGGACGGAGAAGGATTACACCATTCCACGACAAAGACCCAAACCATACATCAAAATACAAAAGAATGTCTTCACCAGAAGACAATCGACATTTTGAATGGCCCAGACACAGTCCACACCTCCATCCAATAGAAAATCTGTGGGATGCCCTGAAGAGGCCTATGTAGAAGAGATGCCCTCACAATCTGACAGAGTTGGAGGGCTTCTGCAAGGAAAGTGTAAAATATTGTTAATTCGAGATGTGCCATGCTGATACACACCTTTCCAAGAGGACTAACTGTTGTTATGAAATCAAAAGATGTTTTAACAAAGTATTAGTTTAAGGGTGTGCACAGTCATGCAACCAGCCTATTGTATGTATTTCAACTTCTATGTTACCCCCAACCAATGTGTTTGTTCTTCAATTGGATTGCACAGGGTATAGGTCACATTAAAGGTGGGAAATGTTATCACATGATCTCTGTGGTCTCATGTTATATATCAGACAAACCTGGCATGTTAACAGTTGTGTCTACACTTATAATATCCACTGTAAGATTAGAAGGTTGTTAGTGTAACCGGTTCTGTTGTAACATACATGTACTGCAGGTTTTGAAGAGTGAAACTCAAAATATGTCATTAATTAGTGACACCAGTCCTCATATCATCCCAATAAAATGTCTGTCAAACACAGGATTTATGATGAACAGACCATAAATATGAGCCACACATGTAGACATTCAGCAACACTCTGCATAGTTGAGAGGTATGTTCTGTAGGAGTTGCCACTGTGCTATACAGGTGAACAGCAATTATGTGTACATGGGTGCAGTGTGTGCTACTTGAAGGCCTATCACCTACTAACACTACTCACATATCACAGAGGTGTATATAAGTAGTAACATTAAGTGGAAATGGCTGCACTGTGTGATGTTGAGAGCCTCTCCAGGGTGTGTATGTAGTGGTCTGACTGTGTTGTGAATGTCACCATTTGGCTATTGTTAGGACTGTGTAATGCCTGTCTGCCGCCTCATCTGTATGTGCGTGTGTGTGTGTGTGTGTGTGTGTGTGTGTGTGTGTGTGTGTGTGTGTGTGTGCGCGTGCTCTCCTGTAGGTCAAAATATTAGCTGACTGTTCCCACTCAGTACACTTCATGTTGCCCTACTTCACAACATCAGCTGCTGTCATTCGCCTTAGAAGTACCATTGGACACCTATCACCCCTATAAGCTTTGTAGCATGTGTGATAACTGTGTAACACTATAGTACAAATAACTACATAGGTAGGGGTTCTAATCTCAATACTGGCAACTGTGTTTGCATGTCTGTGACAGCTGTGTGTGCGAGAGTGATGTAGTGTGTATTTGTTTGTAGATGAAACAGTTTTACTCCATTTCCACCCACAACACTTCCAAGTACCCCACTTTATTCATCCTGCTGATGTCATTCCCCTTATCAGCATCTTTGGCTAGTTTTCAGCCCAGTAAGATCCATAGCACATGTGATAACCATGTAACATTATAGCACAAATCAATAGATAGGCAGGAGTTCTACTCTCAGACCTGGCAAATGTGTGTGTGGGTGTATAACTGTGTGTGTAAGCATGCATGTTTGTAAGAAGAAATATTTTGATATGTTTTCCACCCAGTGCCCTACTTTATCACACTATCAGGGCAAGCCATGTGATATTATAAACCCAACCTCAGTACTATTACAAAATGCAGCTCACCTTTTATGCTGGTATCTCCAACTATTTACAACTGGTATGCCACTGTCCACAGCAGGAGATCACTGTATGCCAAACAGGATATCCATGTGTGTGACTCACTCTGTCTGTGTCCCCCTGTGTGTCTCTCTCTCTCTCTATCACTGTTTGTGTCTCACTTCCCCACATCTATGTGTGTGTATGCTTGACATATGTTATCTGTTGCCATATATATCTCTGTGTATCTCATGCAACAGATGCAAATATATCACATATGGGCCACCTATAGCTAGCTGAGGGCAATCTGTCTGATGTGTGTGTGTGTGTGTGTGTGTGTGTGTGTGTGTGTGTGTGTGTGTGTGTGTGTGTGTGTGTGTGTGTGTGTGTGTGTGTGTGTGTGTGTGTGTGTGTGTGTGTGTGTGTGTGTGTGTGTGTGTGTGTGTGTGTGTGTGTGTGGGAAGGGGGGGCAGTTAAGCTGCACATAGCTGTCTGTATGCACAGACATATATACACAATACTGTCATATAGTCCGATGTGGGTTCCAACATGTCCTGTGATTCTATAAGTGTGAGAGCATGCCCAGTGTGATCTTCTATAGTTAAAATGGGACTCCATTCCAGAGATATGTGTACTCCAGACCAGGCTTTTGTGTGCTACAGCCGTACCTCTCAGGAGTACACAGGACTTTCCTCAGGGTACTGGGTTTATTTAGCAGATATTTTCTGACAAATTGGTAGTCTGACACTGCAATGTGTTGTGTCATTACCAAGTGCCAGACATCCTCAGATCATCACAGTGCTTTACCAGAGGAATATTAGTTGTATGATGCATAGATCAATATTATGAGGGCAGCTATGTACATTCTTCCACAACAAGGTCATTTATGAGGAGTGGCTACAGCCAGTTGAGTGATGACATGCTGTGTAAACATTCTAGCAACTTGGTGATATATTGGCTGGGGATCTCCTGCTATGTGGTATCTTTCTAACCTGAGATGTAATATCCTTGTGTGGCCATACCTCTCATCTGTTTATTTCTTGGCAGGTTGTACAGATGTTTGGCTAGAGGTTTCATCTTGTCTATGTAAACTTGTGTTTTCATGGCAAGTTAGTTACATGTAATTGAAGAGTGACATTACAAAATAATGACAGACATTACTGTTTCAGACTACATAACCTTCAGACAATTCCTGTTACTGCAAACCCCTCACCCTACTAACTTTTTCAGTAGGTAAGGGTGATATTTACAACACATGCTTATCATTGTGCCTTTTTTCCACTTTTATTTCTGCCCTTGTCCAGATGTCTTGCTGTCAGAGGTTGGAAGTTATAGGTGTGAGTACAGAGTGCATTGTACTGTGCAGGAATGTCCATGATATGTAAAAGCAAACAAAAAAAAAAGTATTGTTGAAAATAACCACTGGCAACAGTACCAAAAAGCACTATATTCACAAAAGCCTTAGCACCTCAGCGAAACAGCCTTCAAGATGTCCATTATATGTGTAGTATATTCCACATAGCACTGTGACTTCCAGATATGTCAGTGGCAGAGCAGTGGGTGTCACTGACATGCATAATATTTGGCACTGCAGTTATCTGCTCATAGCCTTGTCAAAGACAGCACTGTACCTAGGGAACTACAAGATGACAGCCAGGAGAATGTGCTGGTCAGATACTGAAAGTATTAACCACACATACACATAGCTCATTGACCACTGCATATTGTGAACATGCAACATGTTTTTATGTGTATTGGGACAGCCATGCCAATGTGTGTTATGCTGCTATTTGCCTGCAAACATTCATGCTACTGCATTTCTATGGGTATATGGGGGGCACACCTGTCAACTGTACACATTTGCATGGACTGTGCTGATATTTGCTTTACATTTTGTTTCCATTTACCATACTATTTTGCTCTGTCTTGGGGACTAGAGGCATATCGATAAAAAACACAGGTCAGATTATAATGGCATACTTTTGGGTTTCAGACTTTTTAGCCTTCATAGCCTTACTGCAACTGCAGGTCTTGTTATGCTATCACTGTGTGAGTCTGTTGGGGGGTTAATTCAACATTGCCGCCACCATTTGTGGGCCTTTGTCAGACATTTCTCTCTGATTTTCTACAGCTGACTTGCTGCATGGGTCTGAGTGGGGGTATGGAACCCCCACACTGACATCCATGCCTGTGACCTATGACCCCCCCCCAGTTAGTTGTCCCCAAACATGTATACTGCAGTGGGACTTGCCACCTTGGGTACTACTGCATTGTGTGGGAAGGCAGTATTGGGCAGAGATTTCCTGGTTTCCCATATAGCTGTTAGTTGTCTGCTGCTATCCCAATAGGCCACACCATTCCCTTGCATGCATGCAGCATTACCATAGATATGATACAAAAACATACTAATCCATTAATTTATTGTTAAGAAGACTGACTTACCTTGTGCCTGTGGCAGTTGTGAAGACGGTGCTTGAGGGTCGCATATGTTGGATGCACACAGTACACTGCCTATACATGGTAAGTTACAGGTAATGTGATGTGTGCGTCATCCATTTTACTGTGTGTGCAAGTCAGAGAGAGGTGTCAATCCCTGAGGTCCCTACAGTGTCAGTGTGTATGCTATGCATTGCCTCTTTGCCAAGGCCAGAGCATACCGGGCACACCTCCATCTGTCTACAGGAGCAGGCTCAGGGGCCTCTTCCTCTGAGTTCTTCTGTGCCTTTGGGGACCATGACAATGGTGGGGAACTGTATGGCCCATCCCTGTGCTGTTCCTGCTGCAGCTGTTTCTGCAAGATCATATTGTGTAGCATGGCACATACTATAAACATGTGTGCACATGTGTCTGGAGAGTACTGCAAGGCTCCACAAGATATGTGAAGGCAGTGGAACTGTGATTTGAGCATCCCAAACACACACTCTATAATTATCCTGGTTTGTGCATGTGCCTCATTATGGCATTCCTGTGTGGGTGTGTATGCATTTCTGATGGGTGTCATCATCCACAACTCCAGTGGATAGCCAGCATCCCCCACCAGATGGCCATATGAAATTCCCCCACTGACAAATGACTGGTACAGCTGTGACAAATGCCAGATGTGGGAGTCGTGATAGCTTCCAGGACTGCCAGCACATACATTCATGATAATGCCCTGGGCATTGCACACAACCTGGTAGTTGATGGACGGGAATCCCTTGCGGTTTATGTAGACCCTACCCTGTTCACCGGGTGGTGCTTTGATGTGGATGTGCATGCAGTCTATTGCACCCAGTACTTCCACATATTCAGCTATCTGATGGAAAAGACGCATATTGCTGGGCCTCTCCTCATGGGTGTTGGGGAATTAAATGTGCTCACCGGCATGTGGTAGCATGGCATCCAGGAACTGGTGGAATACCCTGGATGCAGATGCCTGTAAGACCTCCATGATGTCCACATGAGGTCTTTGGAAAGTACCTATAACTAGTATTCTTAAGGCTACACATACATCGGTATTCACTGGGATGGATTCTCCTCTATTGGCTCTGGGTCAGAGTTGAGGCCGGCACAGCTTGATGATTTGCTGAAGTATGTCTCTGTCCACCCTGTAGTGCTCTACTATCTACAGATCACGTAGCCCCTGGTAAGGTACCCTGGCTCTGAACACTCTTCCCCTCCTCCTCTGTCTGTGGAGGTTGTCTGCATTATCCTTCTCACTGCCTCAGTCTCTAGCACATACTGATGGATCAAAGCAATGGCAGCCCCTAACATTTTTCTGGTTAAAATTCCCCCGCATGTGTACACCAATGATTCATAGGTTCATTGGTTCATAGGTTGGTATTAGGCTATTAATGGTGCAGATTTTGTGGGAAAAACAGACTGTAAGGTGTTTCCATAGTTTATACTGTTGTGCTGCAGATGTTGCCTGCATGATTGGCTGACTATGATGCATTCCACCTGCTAGCTATGTAATTTGTTCTTGATTGCTTTTATTCTGCTATTTTCCTTTTTTTCCCTTCTCATTTCTGCCCCTTTAAGCCCCGAGGCATGCCACACTAACCTGATGCCCAAATGTAAACAGTCCTACTATTTCTGTTTTTTTTTTTTTTTTTTTTTTTTTTTTTGTTGAGAGCCAGTTTCCACCATGCATACCTGTTTAGCTAATGTAAACGCTAAGAAATGGCCCTCTCTGGACGCGAACACGCTCTTCATTTCACTGAATAAGACAATACAGCCTCAGACACACCCCCTTGCTTAGTTGTGCTTAGCTAAGCTTATCTGGGTGCCATGAAGCTCCAATGTGCTTACATTATGCATGACACACACCCTTTTCATGTCTGTTGCTCCATCTGCTTACATGATCATGTTATAGCACCTACACAGTTAGGTGTAGTTTGGCACTTAGAATATTTTTGTGATTCAGTAAATTTCCCCTCATTTGCATACCCCTAGCCTGTAGTTACTGCACTACCCCAGAGCCTTTCCCATTAGCAACCACTGTTCCTTGGTATAGTTTTGATTCATCATGCCATAGGCTATAATGGTAAACTTCAGATTTCCCTTAAAATTGTGTTTTCGGCACAATCCCTTTTTAGAGCTGCTGCCCTATGCTTAAACAGCCAAGATCAGCCAAAAAAAAAAAAAATATTTTTAGAAAAATTAAACACTTGTCCATGCCAGTGGCCATATATTTGGCCATTGCCATGCCTAAAGATTAAAATATATGCTTTTATTTGAGCTGTCATGCTTCTGTTTTAATTTCTGCAACTAACATTATTTTTGCATGGATGCCTGCCTGCTTGCTAAATCACTAATTCACCTCATTTGCATGGTTTTCACCAGCAAATGAGGTAATTAGCAATATGCAGTGGTGTCCATGCAGGAATAGTGTAGGCAGGCTCATGCATGTCAAAACAGTGGTTTACTGGATCGCTCAGCAGCCATATTCCTTGCAGGAATGGCTACACTGTTCCTGCATGGAGATTTCATGTTATTGAATCCCAGGGATTATCTTGTTTGTTTGTGCTATTTTGGGTGGATGGTAGGATAGCGTAAGCAACATTATTTTGGGTACCTGCATGGACCTGAACTGTTTCAGTGAAATATTTATTAAATTGAGTGGGAATGTTATCATGGTTGTTTAGTATTGCTGGTGTTGGTGTAGCAGTTTTCCCTGATTGAAGTATATAATTTATTGCAGCCCAGAATTTTTGTGGGTTGTGAGCATGTCTTTCCAGATGTTTTGGTAGTAGTTAATTTTGTCTAGTTTAATTAGCTTCTGCCAGTGTTTTACACTTACAGCTACACAGGTTTTGGTCATTCACTCTGGAAATAAGCGTGTTCCTGGAAGAGTTCCCTCTGGAAGTCTTTCGGGTTGGAGAAGGCTTGTAGGTGTGTTGCTGATGGAGTAATGGCCTCCCTGCACTAGGAAGGCTTATATTGAGGCATACAAATAATTCAAGGCATTCTTGAGCTCACTGGCACCTCAGAACAGATGCCTTTCTTTGATCCTGGTTTTGTGGTACCTGATGCACAAGTGAAGACTTGGCAAGGCATCACTCAGTGAGTCTTTCAAGTAAAGGTACTGTCTGACTGTGCTAATCTTTTAGCAGTATTGAGCCTATTAAATCAGTGATCTAGAATCCAGGTTATCAAGTCTGAACTGAAGCTGATGCTAGGGAATGAGCTCTTGACCACTGCCATTAGTGGGATACACAGGATCACCTTATATATGCCACACTAGCAGTGCTGGAAATCCTCCTGGATAAAAGCAGCCATTAGGCTGTGATACTTTGAGTAATGTGAGCTATGGCATAAAGTAACAGTTGACTGAAGGGGTGACCCAGTAATCACTGACCAGCAGTGTGTGCTTTGGTCAAGACAATCTAAATCTTATTAAACATATAAAGGGCAATTGCACTTGATAGGGAAGTACCCCCCCCCACTTTTCTAGTCAGCAGACTTGGACTTAAGAACAGATAAACTAGGCAGCTACTAAGGTTACTGTTTTGTTAGGGGCACTTATGAAGCATTAATTAATTTTGTAACTAATCATTTACAAGATGTGGTCATACATACACAACTGTTGCTGTGTAGGAGCACTGTCACATCCCTCTTCTTCAGTTGAGTTTTCACTTCATATGATGGAGTGGACCTCTCCCCCACTCCTATCCACATTTATGAGATGCTATAGCCCTTCCACCCTCATCAAAGTACATGTTCAAATGGTGGTGATTTCTATGTCTCAGTGTAATAGAACTGAAAAAAACTTATGTGTCCATCCAATTTCCATGCTAGTACCACTGAGGTAGTCCTTTCACACTGGTAATACTTTGTTACTTAGTGAACAGCCACAATTGCAAGTTGTTTCTTAAACTGTCTGTGGAAGTTCTGTTTTAATGTAGTATGTGTGTTGGCCACTATAGACTGTATCACATGTTATCATGCTGATAAATATCAAGATGTTGGTTTTGCTTAAATTGCTTGTAAATTTTATTAATAAGATGACAATGGCCGTGTCTGGCAGTTAGCCTACTGAATTAAGGCTCTAAACTTTTAATGAATTATTCCCTTTAACTAAGGATGCAGTGCATGATTCCTTACATCTTCATTTGCCTACTGTGTGACTAAGTCACTTAATGAAGGAGCATGTGAGGGTCACTCCTGAAAAGGTATATGTGTCCAATGGGCTTACCTTGTTAACAAATGTATTCAGAAACTCTCTCCTCCTCTCAGCAGAATCAAAATTCGGAGTCTGTATGGCACTGACTATTATAACTTAGCAGTTAACTTTTAGCTGTGAAAATATTAATTATGTTTAACTTGTCATTTTCTGGCCTAGCCAGTGCTAGTTAGTAATTCCAAACCAAGAAGCATTCAGTGAAAATCAGTATGTTACTGTGTTACTTGAAATAAAATGGTGAAAGAGCTCCTATTGCCACAAGTAAATCCAAGTTATTAGTTGCTAGTATCGTGCACCCATGCCCTCAGTTTTCCTCCTACCTCATTTAATTTTTTAGACTTTGTATGTAATGGCAGTCACACCATAATGCATTACTAATTCTATTAGGTTTATTCCAATAAGGCTCAACTGCTTGTCTCAAGAATGTGAAACAAACTCCCAACAATTTGTCATTATGACCCTCAAACTAGGAAGTCTTTCTCAGCTGCAAACATTTAAATCAGTTATTCTTTTGCCAACTCTTGTTATGTACAGTAGCTTATGCAAATGATGTAAAATGCAAGCCTGAGAAAGCAGAAGTAAAGTAGCCACACCAGAAACACGTGACCTTAATTTATTGCCTTTGTCAATTGGCCTTGAAGTGAGTTAACAAAGTTGTACCATTTCTGATGTTTGCATGGTTGTCTAGTAGCCTTTCTACACTCTTTAAACATCTTGCAATTTGCACAGGTTATGGTAATGAGATCTGTCAGTTTACAGTTAAATTCTAACCATCATTATCATAAGAACTATAACCAACCACAACTTGGGCATTTCCACATACACATACTGAGACTGCCAGCCTTTTACAGTACAGAAATGCAGCAGGGAAATAAAAAGATTTTGGTTGGAAAAGCATACTCTGGTACTTCAGCAGACTTGCTTTCTGGTTTTCTTTAGAATTTGTTGCTATATGGTCTTGTTTAGGCATTACTAAGTGTCAGTAGGGATTACAACATGCAGACAGAGCAGACTTTGTAGCCCTGGGAAACATCTTGCCCAAGTGGCAACAGGAAAACGTAGACAGGCCTCTGGAGACTTTTCCTGAACTCATTTCAACACGTTTTGGGAAAGATTAATTAACTCTTGTCTTTCTCAAGTGCAGAACCTCTGACTGTAATCTCTTTCAGAAATGCCAAATGTGCAATAGCTGAGCATATTCATAAAATGTTAGTATATCAGAAATATCATTATTCTGACATCTCCACTATCATAATATAATAGGTTCATTTTGTAGGAACTTATGTGGCCATTTTTTCCACAAACATCATTTCTTCATAGTTGAATGCAGCTTCATTTCTAGCCTTATGCAATGAGTTGTGGTCTATCTATTCTAGCAATCTGAGAAGCATGGTGGTGAATCAGATTATGCTGTTGGTTCCCAGTTTCAGGGTATGGGGTTGTGTTCTTTGATTGTTGCCTGTGTGGACTGGGCATTATATATTCTACTCCTACAATCAGCACAAAAATTCTGCTGTTAGAATAGGTAAAGTATCTGTAGCAATGATAAACTACAGTTGCTACTGCAAAATTATCCCAGCAGACTGGCACAATCATTGAAAGATTGAACGCAAGCTGTGAAAGTAAATTTAACAAAGATATATCTTCATATCTGGACAAAAACAGTCTGCATACCAAAGCAGAGTAAGAACCATTTTTCTCAGCTTAAGAAAGGTAACCATAATTGCATGTATGCATACATGCATTGATATGCATGGACAAATATGTTATAATGTTCATATTTACATGCACACAAACACATGTACACACAGTGTTGAGCTATATACTTATAAAAGTAATACGTTACTATTACTAGTTACTTTTTAGTGAAAGTAATATATTACTATCACTTATTACTTTTCTAAAAAAGTAATACATTACCATTACTAGTTACTTACTAAAGTAATGTGTTACTTTTACATAAGTATAGTACATCATTTATAATACTGAGATTTACTCACACAAGTAAACACATGCATATAAGTGTGCTATTAAAGCTGTATGCATGGTATTACAATGATGATGATGATGAATAGCATTTCACAGTTGAAAAACTCCAGCAGATTAAACCTTAAAGCTGAGTGGCCCAGTGGCCCAGTGGGTAGTGCTGTCACCTCACAACAAGATGATCTCTGATTTGATTCTTGGTTGGGTGCCTTCAGTACAGAGTCGGCTTGTCTTATATATTCAAGTAAGACAATGAGGCTTGGGTGTTTGTTTAAGATGTTTATTACACACAGACACATCAGGATGGATGACTAGAACATGAAATTTAAATGAGCTAGCTAACTGACTGACTGCTACACACATTTATACTTACACAAAATGGTACTCTGCTTGCATGTGGTCAGTAGTTATATGCATGTGCCCACAAACTACAGTGGCCTTAAAGGTACAACAAACACACTATGATCTGCATCTTCCCTCAGTGAAAATATTGTTATGCAAATGAAAAATCAATCAGGAAAAACTAAGAGAAAATAAATTCTAGCAAAGCTAGAATTTTCACTGAGTGACCCCTCAAACCTATTGTATTAGAGACACATGGGATTTATGCAAATGACCCTTATGAACATCAGGTGTTTCAGCTATATGGTGATTCTGAATGCTCATGACTTTTTAAAGTAATTTAAATGTCAAATTCAGGCCAATAAAGCCAAACCCCACTAGCTGGGAACATGAATGTTCCTGCCTTGTTATGGCCTCATCAACACAGCACAAGTGGATTGTTTGACTAAGCATTAGAAACACAGGGTTGTTATATCCAGCTGATGTCCATTACCATTATGGTTTCTGCAAAATATCTCAACTAACAAACTAAAACAATGAGTGAAAAGGTCACACAGAAAAGCACTCATTAAAAACTAAAAGAAAATTCCGGCCAAGCTATAATTTCCACTGAGTGACCCCTCAAACCTCTTGTGTTACAGGCACATAGGATACAAGCAAATGACCCTTATGAACATCAGGTGTTTCATCTATATGGCAATTCTGAATGCTTATGACTTTGTTTTTCTTTTTAAGTAATTTAATGGACACATTCAGGCCAATAATGCCAAACTCCATTAGCTGTGGACATGCATGCTTCAGCCTTGTTATGACCTTATCAGCACAACACAAGTGGACTGTTTGTCCATGGATTAGAAATACAGGGCTGTTATACCCAACTGATGTCCAATAAAATTGGGGTGTCTGCAAAATATCCCAACTAACAAACTAAAACAATGATTGAAAATGTCACACAGAAAAAACAATAAGTAAAAACTAAGAGAAAATTCTAGCCAACTTAGAATTTTCACTGAAAGACCCTTCAAACCTCTTGTATTAGAGGTACATGGGATAGAAGCAAGTGACCCTTATGAACATCAGGTGTTTCAGTTATATGGAGATTGTGAATACCCATGACATTTTTTCTTTTTAAGTCATTTAATGGGCAAATTCAGGTCAATAAAGCCAGACCCCACTAGCTATGGACATGCATGTTTCAGCCTAGTTATGGTCTCATCAGCAAAGCACAAATGGATTGTTTGACTAAGCATTGGAAACACAAGGCTGCTATACCCAGCTGATGTCCATTACCATTAGGGTGTCTGCAAAATATCCCAACAAACTAAAACAATGAGTGAAAAGGTCACACAGAAAAACAATCAATAACAACTAAGTGAAAATTCTAGCCTAGCTAGAAGTTCCACTGAGTGACCCCTTAAAACCTCATGTATTAGAGGAACATGGGATATATACAAATGACCTTTATGAACAACACGTGTTTCAGCTATATGGCAATTCTGAATGCCCATGACTTTTTTTTTTCATTTTAAGTCACTTAATGAACAAATTCAGGGCAATAGAGTCAAACCCCACTAGCTATAGACAAAAATGTTTAGGCCTTGTTAGGGCCTCATCAGCACAGCACAAGTGGGCTGTTTGACTAAGCATGAGAAACATGGGGTGTTTATACTCAACTGATGACCATTACCATTAGGTTATTTGCAAAATATCCCAACTAAAACAATGAGTGAAAAGGTCACACAGAAAAAACAATCAGTAAAAACCAAGAAAAAATTCTAGCCATGCTAGAATTTCCACTGAGTGACCCCCTCAAACCTCTTGTATTAGAGGAACATGGGATATATGCAAATGACCCTTATGAACATCAGGTGTTTCAGCTATATGGTGATTCTAAATGCCTATGATGTTTTCCTTTTTAAGTAATTTAATGGACAAATTCAGACCAATAAAGTCAAACCCCACTAGCCGTGGACATGCATGTTTTGGTCTTGTTATGGCCTCATCAGCACAGCACAAATGCACTGTCTGAATAAGCATTAGAAACACAGGGCTGTTATACCCACCTGATGTCCATTACCATTAGGTTGTCTGCAAAATATCCTAACAAACTAAAACAATGAGTAAAAAGGTCACACAGAAAAAACAATCAGTAAAAACTAAAAGAAAATTCTAGCCAAGCTAGAATTTCCTCTGAGTGACTCCTCAAAACTCTTGTATTAGAGGCACATGGGATATGTGCAAATTACTCTTATGAACATCAGGTGTTTTAAGTATATGGTGACTCTGAATGGACATGACTTTTTTATTTTTAAGTCATTTAATGGCGAAACTAAGGCCAGTGAACTGAAACCTCACTAGCTATAGAAAAAAAATGTTTCGGCCTTGTTATGGCCTCATCAGCACAGCACAAGTGGACTGTTTGACTAAGCATGAGAAACACGGGCCTGTTATACTCAGCTGATTGCCTGCAAAATATCCCAACTAACAAACTAAAACAATCCCCCAGATTCATGAAGCTCGGCGCAAGGCCGGCATAAGGCTTGCGCAGGCCGTGCGGCGTATATATGGAGTAGTAGCGCCATATGCATATTAATGAAGGCACGCAGCCGCCACAGCCATGTGCATAGGAAACATGTGCGAGTGCAAGGGGCATATCGAAGTTGCACAGGGAGCCGTGTCAATGTCAGCTGTCGAGGAGCAACCTAAACTGATGAATATTATATTCCGGCAGCAATAGTAATCGCACCTATCAGTGTCCATGGATACTGAAACGTATGCAAAGCATAGTCCCTGCGAACATAAAATGAAGAATCAAACACAAATGCACGGTAGGGAATAACGGGTCCCTACCATTGAACAAATGACATGAAAACCGTGTGCCCATAGTCCAACGTAGTGTTGATAGCTGTACCATGTGGAAGTGAAACGTATCATATGTTAGCGCGCTGCCAGTAGGTACGTCCAGTCCAACGGAGAGAGTCACCAGCTGACCCATAATGTGAGGGAGGGAACATAGCTGTGCAGATGTGTCCATAACAAAATACACGAGGAGAAATGTAAATATATGTAGTGACCGTATGTCTGAATCATATCCCACAAGGCATGTAATAGTCACATACAAAAGGTATGCCCGTATTTCACATACCAAATGTGATAGGAAATAGCATACGCATGTAAACGAAACAGAAGGAGCATATAAACAGCCATAACAATACAGACACATGTAGGCCGAAAGGAACAGTATGATCGGTACCGTCGACCAAGATTACCACCTGTCCCACTTTGCGAGCGACAGTTCCTCTGTGGGCAGATGTGTCCTGACACAAACATGTAAAACTGGCAAATGTCCAGAGAATATAGGACATAATTATTCCATAGAAGTCATGTAATAGTTGCTTAAAACACATTTCACTGAACGTATATTACATAAATGTCATAAGAAACAGAATAAGACACCGAAATGCTACAAGAATAAGCTTAGATATAGGCAAGAATTGTAAGTTCTATCTGCTGAACTGACCATGGGTATGTGTCGGCCTGTAAAATATGCTGTGTTCACCGCAAATGTCACACTAGGGTTGCCACCTTTTCAAATGGCCAAAGTGGGACAGGTTTGGTACAGACATCAGATTTTACAGGCCAACACATACCCACGGCCAGTACAAAGGACAGAACTTAACTGTTTTGCCTAAATAAAAGTGTATTCTTGTAGCATTTTAGTTGCTTATTCTGTTTCTCATAACATTTAGGTATTTCAGATACAGACTAACTGTTTTATGCAACTATTACATAAAATATAAGAAATAATTTTGTCCTAAAATCTCAGGACATTTGCCATGTTTACAATTACATGTCAGGACACAACTGCCCAAAGAGGGACTGTCCCTCGCAAAGTGGGACAGGTGATAACCCTATGTCACACTGTGGCCAATTGAAAAGGTGGAAGCACAACCGTCGACTTGGACATAGGAAAAGGTGCCATCCTACCAATGAGTACAACATGCTGGAAAAATCCGGAAGGCAGCTGTATAATCCGAACGTGTATGTGACACAGTCGAACGGGTAGTACCCGGATACACCAACCAAGTAATGAAAGTGAAGTATGGGCGTGTACCTATGTGCGTGAGGTATAGCATGTGGAAAGGAAACATGGCAGGGTAGTCCACACAACCATAAAGGTACCCGACACATGTAGGGTAGTCAATGTGTAACTCTGGCCGTGTCATGGGCCAACAACCAAAGTAGTGCTCTATGGGGTGTGATGAATTCGCGTGTGAGGGGTGGGTGTTTAATGGTAAATTCCTCAAAGGTGATACTGTGTCATATGCAGAAAAGGTGAACCGGAGGTGTACGAGGGGGCAGCGGGTGAAGTGGAAAGAAACACAACCACATGTAGAAACAGCTGCAAGACAAGCAGACAGGCCATAGTGTAGAACACAATCCCACAAACATATGAATATGGAAATGTGCGAGACAAATGTATAGATACGTCACCATCACATACCCACAGATGGGTCCTGATGGAACTGGCCATAACAAATGCAACACTCCTGGATGGATAATGGCCTACCCAGCATACCCTCCACAACACACAACCTGCCTCCATACCAGAACGTCCACCAAATTCAGCCATACTTGGTCCACTGGTTTGTTGCAGACACAGCTACACACAGTGACCCCTGTGCATATGTAGTATGTATTGTCACCCTAGGCAGTGTCAGGATTGCAAACCATGTATCCCCTGCATGTAAAACCCCCTGCACGTTTTCTTAAAGCCACAAAAGTCTTCGTTATCTAACTTGTTTTGGTCTAGTCCAATTTTTGGAATATCCCTCATGGGATTACCAACTTGTGTAAATAGTAGAATGGGTATGACGACATGATGTCCAATCCTGTAGATATCTGGACACAAGTCGGAACATGCAGTGGAGGTCCATGACACTGTCCAGCCCTAAGTGGGCATGCATAACCTACCATCCAGGATAAAATACCTTCCCGTGATGCACGTGTCCAGACACAAATAGGAGGGAGAATATAATGCACACATTTGCAAAGTGGAAAACAGCATGAGGGTGAGGAAGACACTGACATAAACAGGTCAACCCTGATCAAGTGTGAGGCACATTGACTGTGTGCAGGTGTGACCGACCATACCTGTGTGAGCAAGATATCTGGACAGAGCCGTGAATACAAGTGCGACAAAGGTCCAAAAACAGGGACAATCTGTAAAGATAGCTCTTAGAAACATAGACATTTGATAGAATAACAGTTTGCACATTGGCATTAATGTCCAGAGTATGAAGTCTGAAACTCAACTGTCTGTCAGCACGTTCCAACTGCAGTCTTTAATGCTGAGCTACTGCTGTGCCAGAACACAACAGCGTATTACAGAGGTCTGTGCCATACCACTCAACTGTCCGGATATTCGCAGAATGACTAGGGTTACCACCTGTCCCACTTTGCGAGTAACAGTCCCTCTGTAGGCAGTTGTGTCCTGTGAAAAAATCAAGACATAGCAAATGTCCTGAGAGTTTAGGACAAAGTTATGTCCTAATTTCCTTTAATAGTCGCATAAAACAGTTATTTTATATATGAAATTTCTATATGTTATGTGAAGTAGCATAAGCAATTCAAATGTTACTAGAATAAGCTATTATATGTGCAAAAAAGGTTAAGTTCTGTACTATGCATGGCTGTAGGTATGTGTTGTCCTGTAAAATCTGACATCTCTACAGAACATGTCCCACTTTGGGCATTTGAAAAGGTGGCAACCCTAAGAATGACCATAGGTTTGCCCCATATTGTTGTTGTGTGCCTCTGACAATCTGCACCAGTGTGGTAAATAGCTGAGGATTGACGTCACTAAATAATGAGAAATATCCTGAGTTTAAGACTCCACATCCTTCAGAAAAGTCATGCTAATGCAAAACCTAGTATTCTATCAACGTTCTAAGCTTGTAAGAGCAATCGTTAAAATGTGTACCTAATTGTCCCCCCATCATGTAGATTTTGGGCAGGTTTGGTGCTCTAAGAGGTTGAGAGGTATGGTCGTACATATTTACAGTAACAACCCTTCACACTTGTGTAATGTACAACTTCATACCTGTAGTCACTTCATGTCCAAAATAATAATCCCCGTATGACTGTATACAGGTAATAGTCAAATGTGAATGGGAACACCCCTCACCGTGGAGTATGGAGTATGTAACAACCCCACCCATAATATGTATTGCCAACAGAATAAGCTGCTGACAGGTGCCCAAACACCTGTGTCTATAAACACAGGTAAAACTTCAAAATAGGGAGAAAATCCCTGTCCATATGCTTCGTCTGACATTTGAACTCGGCCAGAGAAGTTCCGTTCACCAGGTGGACAAGCCTTAACC
This sequence comes from Protopterus annectens, assembly GCF_019279795.1. Lineage (NCBI taxonomy): Eukaryota > Metazoa > Chordata > Ceratodontiformes > Protopteridae > Protopterus > Protopterus annectens. Next base: position 1,532,539,018 of record NC_056735.1, read on the forward strand.
CAGATCACTACATGAACACCCTGACAGTCAAAGACCTGTATGCGCCTGGACTATATGCCTTGATGTTCTGCATATCCTCGGAGTGATTAACAATGCAGCTGGAGTCCACAGCAGTAGGCAATAGGGAATGTGTAATATGTAGTACCGTGTTTTTCCCAGCAGGAGAATGGATGCCTGTGTTGTAGGTGAAGCGGTGAGGCGTATGTTGATGTAGCTAAGTACTATGGGTATGCATATCAATGTGGGAGAACACCAATAGAATAGTGGTTCCGGCATCCGGCCAACGTGAACGCAGTCCCGGTTGACCTACGACCACTGCACATATTACTTGAAAGTGTAAGGAATGCATTCGTGCTGTGCACACATTTAAATATGTAAAGGTGAATGTGTGTTTCGCAGCAGTCCGTCAACCGGAATACAGATATGCAACTGTTACGGTCAGAATTATGAAAGTTCACGTAAGCACAATTATCTATGAAACATATATAACCCACAATAAGGATATGCAAGTGCGCTTGCGCGTGTGTAATCTGCTCACAGAATAGAAAATGAATGCTGTTTTTCCCATGTTCTATGTACATGGCTCATACATGTTAGCCCCATAAAGTACGAAACCGGACAAAGCCATGAAAACAACTGGTACAAATAGTGACAATCCCCAGATACTGCCCTAACAAACATAGAAAGTGGATAGAATAACAGGTGTGTCACTAGCATGGATTCTCTGAAGGGTATGAAGTCGTAACCTGAAATGTTTGTCATTATTTACCAACGTCAGTCTTTAATGATATGCCACTAACTTGCCAGATAGACACAAGTTTATGAAAAATGGACCAAAGATAAGAGGAAAACAGCTGTACATGCATCAGAAATCTGTACAGTTGAAAGGTATGATATGGAGATATATATACACATATATCCACAGACATAAACTAAAGCAAATTATGAGATGAGGAATGTACAGACATATGTATATATGTGCATATATATATCTATACACACACGGTATATGAATAGATATATACACAACAAACATATGTCTTTGTACATATAACACATGTACATAAATAGGTCACGGTATAGCTATTATGGATAGACAGACAGACATGCATGAAAGGAGAATACACCGTTGCTTTCCAAACCATTGCCCGGAAAGTACCAATGTGACAGGGCCTGCATGTTCTACACGTTAAACATGAATATAGGTGTCCTTTGCAGGACCCCAAAAATTGGTCCTGTACGAACGGCGAACCATCTTTGATGCAAAAGACGTCACAAGTGCAACTACGATATAGGTGTACATGCAACAGTAGCAGATGTAAGGGTAATAACACATGGGTCGATAGAATGTATGACGTACGACCTGATATCCGCAGAGTGGGGAGTGCTCAGAGGTGTCCTCACACTTTATTATCATTCACATTAAACATGTCTAATGGATACTGTGGAGGGGTGTCAGGTATGGGAATCATGGGTATGCAGAAATGGGCCTAGGTGCTGGTTGGCACAGATCTATTAGGTACGCCCCATGGGAGTGATCAATATACCTATGTGGGTATAGCACATGCCTATATTCTCCAAAAAGGTGCAACCCATCAACTGGATATTGTGTAAACCATTGGGGGAAGACATAGGGACCTATATCAGTGTCATGTAGGTGATTATCATGGATGGACATGCATACGACCAAGATGGTAACCATACCTGCCAAAATGTCAGAATAAGACAGCTGGACTAAGGCATAGTACATGAAATACAAATAGGGACTATATTAAATATACCCCAGACAAAGTCAGAACATTGATAGAATAATTGCGTAGTCAGGAATATGAATGTTATAAGAGTTAGTAATCATGAAATAGAAATGTCAGTCATTATTACCTAACCGCACAGTCCGTCATGCCTTGCCAGCAATCTACCAGAAAGGCACATTATTATGACAAATGTAACAGAATCATAGGTCAAACCTCAAGATGTTTACCCATAATGTGTACAGGTGAGAGGTATGAAGGTAACCCATCCTAAATAAATGTAGAGAACTAGTGATACTAGGTGGACAGGTGAGAAGAAAGACGTCAGGACAAATGACAAAACATGTACAAGTCAAAAGCATGTATTTCCACAAATGTGAATGACAACGTATGCCCTGTGAAAGTCAATGTGGAAGGTTAATAGACTCAAAAGACATGTGTCCCTCAGGGTATCATGCAGTGTCACCGATACAGTGTCCAGTCCCCCATACTCGTACGTGAGCTCTGCCACTGACGGAAAGCGCAAATACCGGCATACACATAAAGTACATGATAGAATAATTAGTGTGGATAAGCACCTGTTGGCCTGTGAGAGGAATATAACCCTCTGGGTGGGTGTGTCCTGCAATAGGAATGTAATGGCAACTGGCCTGTGATGGCGCCATATATTGTGTGTATTGGTGTAAGGAAATTGATTCCCAGTATCAGAAACATACCTCGCAACTGTACGAATGTGCAGATGTATGCCTCATATGTTTGGTGTGTTCCTCTTACAATCTGTACCTGTCTGCCAAATACATGAGAACTGACATCATTAAATAATGACAAACATATGAGTTTAAGACCCCAAATCCCTCAGAAAGGTCATACTAATGCAAAACCTATTATGCTGTCAACTATCTACGTTTGTAAGAGCAATATGTAGAATCTTCTCCTATTTGTCCCCCCATCATGTTAGGCTTTGTAAAGATGTTTTGCTCTATGAGGTTGAGAGGTATGATCAGAAACAGATACATGTCTGGGGAAACAGCATTATCGACCGCAAGATAACTCAGAAGGTATGAAAAGTGCTGCAGTAGGAAGTTCAGTATTGGCCGCAAGTATGTGCTGACATGTCAAATGACACAGCGGTCTACATGAAGTACCTATAGGGCGTCACCTTTACCAGTGATGACAGTGGGACATACCCACAGCCATGCATACACCACAAATAGACATAGCACACAGCAAAGCCTAGGCTATGATACACGCAGCCTCCGGCGTGTATGGATTGAGTGAGAGTACAGCAAGGAAAGATGACTGCCAGGCTATTCAGCAAACACCCGTAGGGGCGTGCAAGACCGCCCGTAACACGAACATTGCACGGACAATGTTGGGATTTGCAACATACCCCATTTGTATGTGTAAGCTATGCAAATGATGGAATTACGCGATACATGAAACAGTAAGCTGTCGGTGCAAGAGCAGAGTTATGTGCAGAAATGTACCCAGATGTTATGCGACTAACATTCTGCACGTTGCTAAACGGAGCAATGACAGCTGCAAATACAGTATGAATACAGTCGAAGAAACATTCCAATGTCCAAGGCCAGTGGCAGCTTTGTCCATTGGATATCAATAAACCAGTAGTTGTCCTCCCCCGATCTCTGGTGTGGAAGCATAGCGCAGTGCCACGAGAACGCGCTGCGCTTCAAAACAAGACATATATGTATAATATACATACAAAATGTAGGTTTAGTTAGATGTTAGTATGCCATGCAGATGAATGGCAAGCTGGAGACAACATGGCTACTGCGTACTGGTTCTTATGTGTGGAAGCGCTCTGTCAGAGATGTAACGAAGCATTTGTAGCCAATGTGATGCAAGTGAGGCTGAGGATAGTGAATCACAACATGTCATGCCATATGGGCCAACCCTCTACAGTGTAGTGTAGGCTAAGGGGACTATTAGAGTAGAAGATAGGTGACAACCTGAGTGTGTATGTATAAAACACTGTAACCTCACCGGAGCAGTGTCACATGTTTGCTGTCAGTACTCAGTGGAAGAGGCGTGTTATGAGCTATCCTAGGGAACGTCAGGAGACTGACGGTGTACGCCATGGATACAACTGATGTGACCTGAAAACCTGCCCACAGTGTGTCTGTACCTGTGCACACCAGTAAGTCTGAGTAAGCATGTGTGTGCGCGTGTTAGCCCGTGTGCGCATGTGGAGTGTGGAAGAACGAGTAAGTTAGTGTACGAATGGTGAAGCCTGTGTAATGTCGTGTATGTGTTTGTAAGCATGTATACATGTGCACTACACACATCACACATGCTGCCAATACTACACTCAGACACACATGCTGCCAATACTACACACATCAGTGAAATGGCACATGGATGGAGAATACATCATCAGAATTAACAGTGCTGTAAACTATGCTACAGTGATGGTCATAGCTGCAATGCATCATGCCTGCTGATATACACCTGGAAGTAACACACTGTGTGTTAACAGCACGCTAACATCAATACAGTGGAATAAAGCCATCGTGTGCATCAGCACCAGGTTAATCAGATCCTGCATCAATGTTACACATCACAGGTGGTGGCACAGGTGACATCATATGCACAGGGTGTGGTGTTAACTTTTCCAGAGCTGTCATTGAGCCATCTAATGTACACGTAGGTGTGTGTGTGTGAGGGACAATGGTTATTGCATGGCCCAATGGTGGTGCAATGGGTTTGTGTATGTAATAGCCATAGCTGTTTGTTGTAAGTGTGTGTGTCTGCATATACACAGGTACAGCATGTGTCAGCCATATACAGGAGGTTGTGGGACAGTCACAGACCGTACCTGCCAGGCTGTAGAGATTCCCATTACTGGCCATGGACACCCCTTCATGCATCCAACACAATCCAGTCCTGCACCTGTCAATGTATACACATACAGTCCTGGGATCTGTACCACAACCTGTGGATAAATGTGAGTCTGTAATGTTAACCTGAGGTGCATAGACTTGTCTGTTACTACAGATGGATATGTGCCATACTCACACTCCAATGTAATAACTACTGCTGACTGTTGCCGAGATGTGCATATGACCATTCAAAGGTGCTGTACTAACATTGTTTCCAATGCCCGTGTAATACCCAGCAACACAATAACCAGTCACTACACAAGTATAACCCACGATCACTACAGCACACAGTATGTGGACTATCACAGAGCCATAGCAGATGTACATACATCCAAGGTGCTCACGCACAGATAATGCAGCACATTCAAGAGTGATAATCCCAACATACATATCTATATGCAATATACATACATATATATATATATATATATATATATATATATATATATTTATAGCTATATATATATATATATATATATATGTATATATATATATATATATATATATGTAGATAGATACATACACACACACACACACACACACACACACACACACACACACACACACACACACACACACACACACATGGCAGGGTTGGGAGCAGAACACAAACATAACCACTGTACCACACAACAGCATTACGCAGTTACAGAACGTGCTACCGTGATTAGTGGATCACATGATTTACACAGGCATACGTCTAGCCTGCAGACAGCAGCATCAAAGGCAAAGACACGGCATGGATGTTATGGAGAGTGAATACTGTAAAAGCAATGTACTGTTGTCATGCAGCTGGAAACACACGCACACACTTGGCAGGACTGGGGGATGGACATACACCTAACTACCTATCACACTACAGCATGATGTATTTACAGAATGCGCTACTGAGATTACTAAGCACAGCAGTCCCAGAGGCAGACATCTAGGTGTGTGTCATCATCCACAAAGGCAAAGACGTCGGTAGGAAATTTCTGTGGTGTGAGGCATCTAAAAGCAAGACTGAGTCCCCAGGTGGACGGGAGCATGCGGGCAAACACACACACACACACACACTTGGCAGGGCTGGGAGTAGAACATACACCTAACTACCCTAACACACTACAGCATGACGCATTTACAGAAGCGCTACCGAGATAACTAAGCACAGCAGTCCCAGAGGCAGACATCTAGGTGCATGTCATCATCCGCAAAGGCAACGATGTCAGTAGGAAATTTTTGTGGTGTGAGGTGTCTAAAAGCAACACTGAGTCCCCAGGTGGATGGGAACATGTGCGCAAACACACACACACACTTGGCAGGGCTGGGAGTCGAACATACACCTAACTACCCTAACCCACTACAGCATGAGACGCATTTACAGAACACGCTACCAAGATTACTAAGCACAGCAGTCCCAGAGGCAGACATCTAGGTGCGTGTCATCATCCGCAAAGCCAAAGACATTGCTAGGAAATTTCTGTGGTGTGAGGCGTCTAAAAGCAAGACTGAGTCCCCAGGCGGACGGGAGCATGCGCGCAAACACACAGACACACAGACACACACACACACACACACACACACACACACACACACACACACACACACACACACACACACACACTTTGCAGGGCTAAGAGTAGAACATACACCTAACTACCCTAACACACTACAGCATGACGCATTTACAGAATGCGCTACCGAGATTGACTAAGCACAGCAGTCCCAGAGGCAGACATCTAGGTGCATGTCATCATCTGCAAAGGCAAAGACGTCGGCAGGAAATTTCTGTGGTGTGAGGCATCTAAAAGAAAGACTGAGTCCCCAGGGAGATGGGAGCATGCACGCAAACACATACACACACACACACACACACACACACACACACTTAGCAGGGCTGGGAGTCGAACATACACCCAACTACCCTACCACACTACAGCATGACGCATTTACAGAACGCGCTACCGGGATTACTAAACACAGCTGTCCCAGCGGCATACTTCTAGGCATGTGTCATCATCCATACTGACAAGGACATCAACAGGGATTGTATAGAGAGTGATCAGTCTAAAAGCATACAGACATATTACTGTCCCACGGTACATGTAGACAAACACACGGCAGTGGTGTGATCGGGGCAACGTAAGATTTATGGTGCAGCACGACAACATGACATAGTCACGGGACACGCCACAGACAGTACACTCTTCAAGATAGTCGACCAGTGTGTACTCAGTAGGCATCCATCGTGACATTGAAAATGGACATCTGTTGCCTGGATGACCACCATGGCTATACAGGATGTCAACGGCCATACACAGAGGGACATCAGCGACACAAGGTGTCACTGGGCATGGCCACATGCTTAGTAATACACGTCCGTTCAGACTGTACTGTGTGTCGATCTACACAACGGCATACTGGGCATGCTCACAAACTTATCAGTTGCAAAGGGCCGTCTTGCATGCAGACGGAGTCTCAACTCACAAGGGCTCAGTTTGGACTGTCATGTGTGTCCATCTACACAACAGCGTACTGGGCATGCTCACACAGCAGTTGCAAAGTGCCGTCTTGCATGCAGACAGAGTCTCAACTCGCAAGGGCTCAGTTTGGACTGTCTTGTGTGTCCTTCTACACAACAGTGTACCGGGCATGCTCACACACTTAGCAGTTGCAAAGGGCCGTCTTGCATGCAGATGTAGTCTCAACTCGCAAGGGCTCAGTTTGGACTGTCATGTGTGTCCATCTACACAACAGCGTACTGGGCATGCTCACACACCTAGCAGTTGCAAAGGGCCATCTTGCATGCAGACGGAGTCTAGACACGGAAGGGCACAGTAAGGTATAACTATCCCCACGCACAGAGTGGTCACACACATGCAGTGACCAGTACACACTCAGCTGCCATCACAGCTGTCACAGGTGCAGATCCCAGATGTACACACCGCAGTCTACACTGTAGCCCTCGAGACATCATCATGTCGTTGCTGCAGCAATACACAGCCATACATTACCACAACACTGTGTGACACATGACCAGTGGACTGTACAGAGGTCTACAGCAACTGTGCAGAGTACACATGTACTGACAGGGTTCCAACAGGTGTTAGGCATTGCAAGTATACCACTATACATCACCAGGTCAGCTCAAGACATACCAGAGGCCCCGGGTCTTACACAGCTGTGACAGATGAGTGTCACTGTACACCAACGAACACACATGTTTGGATATGTCAAACATGTGATTGTAGTGGATGTGTGCATGGACCACACACACAACACATATGTACATAGCTAAGCCTTTGCTGTCGCCCGTGCAGAACAGTGGCCTAAGCAATCATACAACTGCAAATGGAAGGTGGGTCCATGTCTGTTGAATTCTCACAGTACAGGAGGTAGCAATGTTGACGGAGGACACATTCCCCTGTAGTAGTTGCCCATGACACCCGTGATATCATACCACAGTCCATGTGTTATGTATGTCAACACACATGTCCACCAATATCAATGCATACAAACATGGCTACAGGAGACACATGTAGGACCAACTCACATGTACAATCCGTACTGTGCATGCAGCAACCATGCATGTGCATTGGCCGATGTCTGTAACACAGCTGTGCCTAACTACAACATGCAGTCGCAATGCAGCTCCATCACTGACACCTGTATATGGTGACATACAGACAGTATGGTTGGTTGTACATCACGTATGGAGGGATGTGTGTACATAAAGTGGTGATCCACCTGTGTAGATGTATGTGTGCCGGGGATGGCTCACAGGTGTGTCACACGCCATCCTACCATGCCATGTGCAAACAGTACACTATGTCACTGTTACTTGATGGTGATGACTTAACGCATACACAGCGGTCAGGTGTAACCAACTGTATGTCACATGACGCCTGTATCACTGACATCCTCCTGTGTGCATATAGCCACACAATTGCCAGACATAGCATTGGAACACATACTGTGGACATTACTGTTGCATGTCTATCAAAAGGCTCATCATATGGCAGGTGTATCATTCCCAGCACTGCCATGTGTGTCCACTTGTGTGACTACACATGCCACATATGGTGGGGACTACGTCCCAGAAGTAACACATCCCTGTACACCGTTGTAGAGATCTGTACATACTGCAGTATGGAAAGCATGACGTCGGCAGGTGTGGTGCATCACACACATCGGCTATCCGTACACACATATCTGGTCACCACAGTGTGTATGTGTGTATGTGTGTATGTATGTATGTATGTATGTATGGCTGTCTGGTGCTTGGTGTGAGGGTGTATGCTACCATACTGTGGAAACAGGATCACTAACCCCTCATGGTGATGCAGTCTACTACCCTGTTGATGCCATCTGTCCCAGTCATACTGGCTACCTGTGCATGTCCCTTCTCTGTGCCATGTCATGTGGGTGCAAAGTACTGCGAGGGTGATGACCACATAGGCAAGGGTCCACACCTCAACACTATGGGGTGTGCATTATAGTGCTGTAGACCCTGTGAATGTGGCCATGTCCCTGTACTGTTTCAGGGTATTACCACTACATAGTGTGGCCTCATGCTATTAGGTGGCCTCTAATGTCACCATTGGCCAGACCGCTGTGTACAACCCCTGCACCATGTCAACATACCTGTAATGTTTCCCAGTGTGTATGTCACATCTCTGTCCACTGTAGCCTGTTCAACTGACCACATGCTTCAGGTGCAGTATATGTACGGACATCTGTGTCATGTTCGACTGTCCAACAGTCAGGTTGAGGGTACATTTAGCATGCTGACATTGCCATACGTGCCTGTGAGTACTCCACAGTTACACATGGGGGACTGCAAATACTGCTACCTGTAGGCACATGCCAGTAAACCATAGGAGGGAACCAGGGCATCATTACCAACATACTGTTACTGTTGTAACTGAGACACATACTGTGAACATATCACAATGCATGCTGCACCTGGACTACATGGTATGACTGGTGCATGTCGACAGTACACCACTAATGTCACATACACGTCTCTCAGTATTCACACATGTCCAATGCAACATACACATCCCTCAATATGCATACACAAGTAATGTTAGATACACCTCTCACATCTCAGTATTCCCACATGACCAATACAACATACACATCCCGCAATATGCATACACAAGTAATGTTAGATACACCTCTCACTATTCTGTTCACCCTGTGCATCAGACCATATGAGCATATCCCTGCACCGATGGTGCGGATGACAGGGATGCAGCACAGGCTTCATCATATGCACAGGGTGATACTGTTTGCCAGGGGCATAGGCTGCACCAATGGATGACATCATGTGTGTGGGTAAGGGCCAGTGATTTGAATGGACATGTTTGTTCCATATGCATGTGGGTGTTGTGGGGCCCTACAGTTGTGTTTGCTGTGTGCGTGTATGTGGGCACACAGTTCTGTCATTTGTGAGGCCTACACAAGGGTATTATGGACAGCTCCAGATTGTACAGACCAGGTTGTACAGCTCACTTTGACCGGACACGGCCATGTGTCATGTGCCTGCCAGGGGTTGCACGGGCACTACCAGGCAGAGGTACAGAATGGCTACTGTCCGATGACACATGGCCACTGGAACCGTGTCCCCACTGGGAAAGTCCAGGGCCATGTCCATGTGGCCTGCTGTGACCTGGTGTGGACATCACAGCACCAGCTGCACTGCTACTGCTACCGGTACTATCGGAGCGGCCATGTGAGGTGACATGCTCACGTTCACCTGCACTAGGTGGTGTAGCTGGCCTACGTCCATGTGTCCTATGACTCATCCCTACCAGATGTTCCAGCACAGACAGCTCACGCTTGTGGATTGCCATGCCACGATCAAGGATTCTGACCATGTCACCCAATCACCTGTTCAGAACATCAGCAAGCTGCTGTTGAGCACCTGCCAATGCCTGGATGTTGTTGTTTAGGGTACTGATAGCAGCCCTCTGCAGCCTCTTCCCTTCTCTGTTCTGCCGTTTGGCACATGACTGTGCTGCCATTACAGTCTGGAACATGTGTCTGGTTATCCCAGCTGCTGTGCTATGTCCTGCAGGTCCTCCTACAAGCAGCACCAGCCACATGCCTGTGTGGCACATCTGCAGTCAGTATACTGCCACCATGGTGTGGAGACACACCTTCTGTAGCCACCACACGTTCCTGTTCAACGCTAACAAATGCTGACTGTCCTTCCTCTATGGCCACTGTAGATGCGGTATGTGTTGGCAGCTGAACTGTGTGTGGGGAAGAGGGGGACATAGCTGGGAAGGCAACCATTGGCACATATTCTTCCCCTGACATCCCTGCTTGTACCTCGTGCATATGTTCATCACCGCTAGCATATGTGGGGACACTATCAGATGGACCACAGGAGGGTAATGCACCTACATCACCTGTGAATGCAAAGAAAAACTCTAAATTACAATAGACACACACACACTGACCCACACACACACTGACACACACAAACACTGACACACACACACACTGACACACACACACACACACACACACACACACACACACACACACACTGACACACACACACACTGACACTGACACACACACTGACACACACATGGACACACACACTGACACACCATGTATGTGAGATGACAGATGGCATGCAGCATGCTTGTGATACAGCTGACAGCATGCAGCTCAGACATCAATAGTGTTTGTAAGCATACCCCCCGGAATGCACACTACAGCAGGCAGGTGTCATATCATTATCCATGCATTTCACACAATCATGGTAGTATGCATGCATCCCCGTGATACACCATGTGGACCAGAACAGGATAACAGTACACATGGCTGACGTGACCTTGACATATAATCTGCTGATGTGTGCATTAACATGCATGCATGCCTGACACAATGGTGTCCTGACACATGTACAGCATCGTACTGGGTATCACATTGCGGTGTTGTCCATATGCCCTACAGATAGAATACATGTTGAGCAAATGTGCATGGGCATGGTAGGGGACTGAGCCATCTACATTGCTGTACAGTGTAATGTACAGACACTGTGCCATTGCATGGCATCATGAGATGTCTATATTGCTAAACAGTGCATGTTATGTACACATTGCATATCCAGACCTGCATGCATACCCATGACATACCTGTGGATTGTGACCTACGATGCTGAGGTGTATACACACCCAACCATGCTGTGTCATGTGACAGGTCACTGGAGGACATACAGATGACACCCCTGCATGATGACTACAGAGTGTTAGCTGCCTGGCAACCATGTCCACACATAGTGGACCTGTCACATCACCATTTCACACATGACATTGATGTACCACACACACAAGGTGCACAGCTAACAGTGATGTCCTACGGCAGGGGGGAAAAGTACAGTTTCTGTGGCCTGGTTTCACTGTCAGTGGAATCTGTGAAGGTGACTTCCGTCATGCTATGACACATACATCATGTTCAACACATCTTATGAGGTACATGTCACCGACACCTCCACTAGCTGTGCACAGGCATTTATGATGTGCAGCGTACCACATCACCTGTACAATCGGTCTAGTATGGCTGTACTTGGACCACGTGTGGACAAAGTAGGTCAGGGTGTATCCACATCCCGTCTTCTGTGTGGCTATGTGTCTCTGGATATCCCCCATGGCCATGTGTGCACATGTGTTGGTCATGTATGTGATGGTTGTCTATCACACATGTCTGTGTTGTCCATATGACATACACCCATAGATATTGGTTATGTCACCATCCACAGGGCTATGCAGACAACAGGTGTATGTGTGGTATGTGGGGTATGGGTTATGGGAAATTGTGACAATATTGCAACCAAAATGCTACATGTCTCAGACATGTCGGATGGAACATCACATTGTGTGAAACCATTGCAGGGGCATGTAACACATTGGTGACGCCTGTGGTCTGCCCAAATCACTGCTCACTGTGCAGTACTGGTTTGTGTACCACCCATTTTGTTCAACTGTATAGTACATATGCCTCCATTGTAGAACACCTCCACCATTGTATGCACAGCTGGACACACATGTAGCAATGACAAACACTGTAGTTTCATGTCTGTGTATCATTTCAGTTGTATATATTGAACATGGGTGGCCTGTGTAGATGATGGGTGATGCAACCTGTATATCCATGTATTAACTGGCCACATGGCGAATAGATCTATGCTTTGACATGCCTGATACCGATGATAGTCTCACCTGCAACGGACTCTTGTCTATGCGGCACGCCAGAGGTACCTGTATAGGGTGACACAGCAGTATGAACATTATCCATGACTGTATGACAGCCACAGGGTGCACAGTGCAGGTTAACACATTCGCCTGTACAATAGCATACTGTCATCACATGTGTGCATACCATACCTCTCAACCTCTTAGAACAATAAATGTGGACAAAGCCTACTATGATGGAGGACATATAGGGACAACTGTGACATATTGCTCTTACTAACTTAGAAATATGCTAGACCAATAGGTTTGCATGCACATGGGTTTGACACGGAATGTGCAGTCTTAAACACAACTGTATGTCATCATTCAATGACTCCATTCCTCAGCTATTTGCCAGAAAGGGACAGATATTAAGGGGAACGCACCGACAATATGAGGCAGACATCTGGATATCCTGCAAATACCCGTACAGTTCAGAGGTATGGTGCATACACAGGGTAGCATAAAGCATGTGTATCCACATACCTTGCATATGTTGTTACATTACATGATGTACACTGACACATGCACGTACGTGGGATAGACTGGCCATATGTTCAGTACTGACTTACCAGGCAACTCCAGGCTCATTGGTTGGGAGACACCCACCTCCACGTTGGCAGCTAGTGTTTGTGGGGGCTGTTCCGAAGGTGTTCCCAGACTGGCCAGTAGCTCCTCTGTGTATGTGTGTGAGTGGAGGCTGGGTTGGTGGCCCACCACCCGTTCCACCGTGTTCCCTGGCAATTGCAGTGGCACTCTGTTTTGCATGACGTATCAGGTCCGTGCAGTGTCAGCGCACCTGCTGGTAGGTGCAGTTGTGGCCACCCACTTCGTTGACCCTCCTGTGAAGATCCTGCCACAGGTTATTCCGCTGCTGTGTATGCTGTGGCAAGTGGCTAAATAACACCTCATAGTTCTCATGGAGGCATGAGATTATGACATCATCCTCCTGTCGGCTATATGCTGGTAGGCGTGTGCATGGCATTATCTGTAAGACATGATGAAGGTGACAGGTCACATTTACAGACATGTACAGTGATACTGCTGCACATACATTCTAGTACATTCACACAGTTATCTTTGCAAAGCAACATGACACTAACACGACTGGCATGTATGTGTCACACACATGTAACACCCAGTATGCATTGGATATCATGGTCGAGACCAAATATTCGACATTTGGATGTTCGAACATCAAATAAAAAAAAAAAAGAAAAACACACTTTAACAGCAGCCCCCACACCCCCACTACTTATATATACCAACTCTGAGACTGCACTTCAGTGCAGAAAAGGGAAATTCTCCCTATCTGCACCATACGACGCTGTTGAAAGTCAATCTTCGAACACTTAAAATTTCGAACGTTTGGTCTCGACCATGTAACGTTCGAAATTTTGAGCATTTGAAGATTTGTCATAGACCCTAATAATCAGTACTGGGTTTAGCAAAAGGGATGGTTGCTGGGGAATTCTCTTCATTAGGAACTTCAGAGACACTTTCAGAAACAGGAACAGAAGATGAATTGTTCTCTGGAACAGGAGCATTCGATAGCATAGTCTGAGAATTAGAGTCTCAATTACAGAGAAGATGCTGTAACACTGGCTTGGACACTGGCAATTAATGTTTCTGATTCCACCTAAATTCCATTCATTGTGACTCAATGATCTATGATTTCAATTCCACACATAGATTTTTCACAAGTCCAACTCGATCAAAAACTTTTGTTTGCTCTCTGCATCCTCACTATCTCCACTTCTTTCAATGGTTTGAGTGGTTTGCTGCTTTTGTCATGATAGAATTTCTGTGGCCAACACTTTTTCATGAGCTTTTGCTGATTTATTGTTTTTACCACTTGGAATCAACAAATTCTTACTGATTGGTAGTGTAGTGCTGGTTTGTCTCAACAACAATCTCTGAGTAGGTGAACCAAATAAATTGTCTCAAGGAATGTTTCTGAGATTAAGCAAATTGAGAAAAATATCAGTTTTGTCTCATTTGGATTTTTCCAACAACTGTTTCACACTTTGAACTGCATGTTCAACAAAGCCATTAGATTGTGGATACTCAGGACTATTAGGAACATGAACAAAGTCCCATGTCTCAGCAAATCTTTTGAACTGCCTATTTATAAATTGTGCACCATTGTCAGAAATGACTTTGTGCAAATTTGAATAAGAGTTTACTAACACCAAATAATGTTGACCATTCCATTTGAAAATATCTGTGGGTATTGTTGACCAAGATAGTTCAGGAATCTGGTTCAGCTGAAGTGGTTCTTTTTCTTGGTGTGGATTAGTACTATTACAAATTGAACAAGCTGAGATTTTCTTCTCAATATCTTTTGACACAGAAGGCAAAATACTAGTCCTCTCACCCTTCTTTTGGTAGAATCAGTTCCTGGGTGACCTTGATTCAAGATTTTAATAGGCTCTTCTTTGCAAGATTTTGGAATTAATACTTTTAGACCTTTCATGATGATACTATCATCCATCAAAATCTTGTCTCTATAAGGAAAATACTACTGCACAACTAGTGATAAACAAGATTGTTTTTTTGGCCATCTGTGACTGATAAAAATGGTTCAGCTTCTGGAGAACTGGATCGGAAGCTGTGAAATTTCTAAGCTCATCAAGATGTGTGGAAGAAAAATGTCTCACTTCCATAACTTCAAAATCGGCTTTTTCATTGTCATGGTGGTAATTAGTTTGTCTGAGTGATCTGAATAAAGTATCAGCAAGATAAAGAAGTTTGCCTTTTGTGTAAATCATATTGAAATTGTACTTTTGCAATTTTAATGTCATGCGTTGCAATCTAGCTGGAGCTGGGTGCATTGGTTTTCTCAAAGTAGTAACCGGAGTTTGGTGATCAGTTTCAAACTGGATGGGTTACATTTCTAACAAATAACTTTAAATCAATTAATGCATTAACCACAATTATTGCCTCTACTAGGTATAAATTTCAGACCATTTTTCACATTCAATGTTTTACTGGGCTGATCTTTAGGCCTCGAAAAAATGTGTCCATTCTTGAAATCATTTATATCACTAATTAGTTTATGTTTCTTTTGATTCTACAGATTCTTGTCCATATTTATCAGTCTATCCAACATGGTTTGATAAGTCAATACTATTGTATCAAAAGCCCCATTGGTAGTAATCCGATTCTCTAATTTAGAGATTTCTTCCATCGAAGACACTTCAATATTTGCAAAAAAGTCATTCATAAGTGACATATAGCTGGCACTTAGATTAAGGCTTAATTTCTGCCACTTCACTAATAGATTAGGATGTATATTCATGTAACTAGACATTTTCAAGATCCTCAGGCCTCTAGGCACAATCCTCAACTCCAAATAAGCACAAAAGCTTAGCTGTTGCCACTGGAGTCTTTTATATGATTGTACCTTTCTTTCCAACATAGTCAACAACTGGCTCATTTCTTCTGACCCATGGGCAACAGCTCCCAGTCGGTCATTTCGAGGCAGATTTACAAAGGCCAACAATGGGTTTTCTTTCTTGCCTAGTACACTTTTCAGGTCTTGTCCATTGCTTTGACTACCTGAACTGGCAACTAAAGCATAGGAAGCGTCTATTTTTGATGAAACATCCATTTTTGATGAAGGCTGTGTCAAACAAAAACATCTGCAGTTCCTCCACGTACAATGAAATATCAATAAAACAGATAAATTACTGCAGTTAACTGAATTCAATAAACAATAACAGCAAAAAGAAAACGAACTTCAGAAATGTTCACTGTTTTAATTATAGCATAATAATTAAACAAGCAGATAAAGGAGGGGTAATTGTATTATTTAATAGAGAAGATTATGTTAAACGAATGTGTAATTTTTTGAGTGACAGAAATGTATTTCTTGAGATAGAGTTTGGACATTTGAAGCAGCCTATCTCTAATATAAATATGTTAATATATGACATGCAATTAGAAAATGGCATCTCTTTAGAATTATTTATTTTTTTACAGTGCTGTGTCCAGTTATACCGTTTATATACTGCCTTCCTAATATACATAAGTGTTTATTTGACCCTCCCTTGAGACCTATAGTCTCAGGGAGAGGCTGGATAACTGAACCACTCTCAATATATATATATATATATATATATATATATATATATATATATATATATATATATATATATATATATACACAAGAAACTCTTAGTAAATATTTAATAAGTTGTAACAGTTATATTAAAGATTCTGCTGATTTTCTTCATAAGTTACATGAATGGTTTAATATGTATAAGGAAATGGACTTTTTATTTATGTGTCTAGATATTAACTCTTTATTTACAGTCATCCACAATGATTATGGCATAGACACCATTTGTGAATTTTTAAATATGACAACTGAGTTGACACACAGTAAAATAGAAAACCTATGTCATTTTATTCAGATTATATTAACAAACAATATATTCGTATTTAATGGGAAACCTTATTTACAGACATCTGGTATTGCCATGGGTATGCCCATGGCTAACACATATGTGAACCTAGTGTTAAGTCAGTGGGAAAGGAAGTATGTATATGATAATGAAGGATTTATTGACACCAGGATCCTCTTTGATAAGAGATTTGTAGATGATTGCTTTTTATTATGGAAAAGGGATGAAGATAGTCTGAAGGTCTTCGTGGAGCATTTAGGAAAAAATAACTAATTTTTTGTAAGTTTACTATGCAATGATCTCGTCAAAAATTTACATATTTAGATATTAAACTAGAAAAGGGTGAGGACAATATTATAAGAAATGTATATAAGAAAGAGGTACAAGCTAATACATATGCACATAAGACGAGTATGCATGCCCCACATATATTTAAGGGCATATTGAAAAGCCAGTTGTGTAGAGTATGTTAATTAAATACTTCTGTTAATATAAACTTAGAACAAATGAATGACATGGCATCTGAATTAATTGAGAGAGGATATCCTT
Organism: Protopterus annectens; assembly: GCF_019279795.1. NCBI lineage: Eukaryota > Metazoa > Chordata > Ceratodontiformes > Protopteridae > Protopterus > Protopterus annectens. Next base: position 1,532,556,858 of record NC_056735.1, read on the forward strand.
CTGGGATGGTTCATGATATAATGGAAGATGTACTGAAGGAAAGAAAGGAATGGATGACCCCAAGAATGATTTCCTAAGGGAAAATGAGGAAAGAAAAACTGATAATAAATTAAGATATGTTATTTCATATAATAATAGAACTATAGATGTGGAAAAAGTTATTAGAAAAAAAATTGGAGTATATTACTAAGTATGCCGGAGCTAAGAGGATTTTTAACTCATCCAATTTTTGCTTATAAGAATGAAAGAATTTTAAAAAGTAGATTATGCTATAAAGATATGGTAAGTGTAAAACAAAAGGGTTCTGATAGGAACGGCACCTATCCTTACTTGGGTTGTAGCTGCTGTAAGGATATAATTGCTAAGGTTGGCTTTATACACCCTATTAATAATAAAAATATATTTTTGATACTTATGCGAACTGTATGACTAGTAATATATTTAACTACCTGTAAGCAATGCTTAGTTTTTTATATAGGTAAAAGTAGTCGGAAACTTAAGGAATGGATTATAGAGCATAAGTCAGAAATAAGGAGGGGAGTAAAGTCAAATGCATTAGTGAAACATATATTAGAAGAAGGAAATAAAACACATAGTTTTAGTTTTAGAGTAATTACTCTATATGCAAAATTGAGAGAGGGGGAGATATAAATAATAAACTTCAGAATTTGGAATTAACCTGGATTTTAGAATTAAGTCTGGATGTATATCCAGGATTAAATGAGTCAGTGAGCTCAAAACCTGTCCTGCAGCAAAAACAGATGATGTTGCATTGATTAATTAATTGTATAATTATTTTTTATAATGATTGGTTGGCTGTGTCATGTGTTTTTTTTATATAAAAGTTGTAGAAAAAAGTGGTTATTTTATGCACAGAGGAAGGGGAAACCTGAAAGCTTTGCATGTTTTTTATATGTTTTATTAATACAGTGAACATTTCTGAAATTCGTTTTCTTTTTGCTTTTATTAAAGCTGCCCTTGGTTCACTGTGGGAGTCACACCCTTTGGTGTATACCTCTTAACCTTGTGCTGCATACTATCAACATTTGTGCTGGAAGAAACTGCAAGCATGTTCTTCTCATTTGTAAGCATATCCATGTGCTTTTCTGTACGCTCATATAGCTGACAAATCTCTATGGTTTTGCTTAAAGTTAAATCACTATCACAAAGCAAAATCTTTCGCACTGCATCATTAACACCACACACAAGCTTGTCTTTTATCAATTCATCTCTCAGATCACCAAATCTGCACATTTTTGTCTTGTTTCTCAAGTCAAGTTATGAATGCTAAAAAAGTTTCCCCAGGGTTTTGATTTCTTGTGTAAAATATGTGGCTTTCCATTGCAAAATTCATTTCAGGGTTGCACATTTCTCTAAATTTAAGCACTCAGAGTCTTTCTGCATTTCAGTGTGTACCACAATATGGTACTCTTCCCCCTCCTCTGCATAAACATCAGGTGCATACACAAATTAATGTTCTCTCTCAATGGCTTCTGAACCAGCTAAATTGAGCGGAATAAATGCTTTTGTAGGTGTATCTTCATCAGAAAAAGCAGTCTGTATGAAATATAATTTTCTTGCTCAAACACTATCCAGTTTTCAGCAGTATTATTATCAAACACAAGTGGACCAGGTCTGTGAAATCCCTCTGCCATGCCAAATAAGTGTCAAGCACACACCAGGTACTTGTAATTAAATTCAGCTGCACAGCAGACTCTTTGAAATAACTGTACTTTTTGAAAAGACTGCACTGTAATACTGTGCACACTGCCAAACACTTTGCACACTTTGAATAGATTTAGTTAATGCAGAAAAGTAATACATTGCAAAAAAATGCAGTTGTTTTCTCTTTTGAACATTTAATAGCATTTAGATATTGTTTCAAATGTTTTCACAATTATTTCAAGTACTTTTTTCAATATGTCACAATTTTGAACATTTTTTTATTCAGTAATTGGTTTGGAATGCTTCATTTATATTCATTGAGGGAAAAATCATATAGACGAGTTTAAGAACCTGGAAATATTTTTTGATCTGCTTACAAGTCATTTGAGAGTCATTTGAGCCACTCTTAACTGTGTACCTCATGGTTTTAAGAAGTTTTGTTTTCAGATCCTATTCTGAAACCATGTAACTCGTCTTGTATATTCAAATAAGACAATGAGGCTCAGGTGTTCATTTAAGATATTTATTACACACAAACACATCAGGATGGATGACTGGAACATACAATTTAAATGAACTAGCTAACTGACTGACTGCTACACACATACAAGCTTTCAATCCAGCTGCTTACACAAAATGGCACTCTGCTCACACATGCTCAGTATTTTTTATGCACATGCCTGAACTACAGTGGCTTTAGAGGTGCAACATCCACACTATGATATACACTCCCTGTGTTTGACTGGGTTTCCTTAGGGTGTTCCGGTTTTCTCCCACATTCCCAAGATGTGATACAGGTGGATTAGACATTCTAAATTAGCCTTAGGTGTGAGTGTGTGCATGCATGTGAATTTTGAAGAAGGTTGGGCGCTAGGCTGGCAACTCAACAATGTAAAACTTCGCTGCCACTTGTTCTGCAGACTGATTATCCACCGTGGTGATCCCTAATGGGCACAACCAAAAGGAGAAGAAGAAGACTAGTCTTTATAGCTAGAGAGTCACAGATAATAATTAAACCAAACCTGCTAGCAGCACAAGACCTTTAAAAGCCCATCACATTTTGTCTATTTTGAGCAACTAAAAATAGAAACCCAAAAGGAATTTTAAATAGAACATAAAAAATTGTCAAGACAAAAGTTGGTTGATTATAAATCCATCTGAAGAGTTCTGCTTGGTGCAGTGGGTTGGGGCATCAGGTGTTCAACTGATGAATGATGAGTTCTATTCTGACTGATGGTGATATGGAGAACCAATGCCATTTATTATACTGAAAGGTAAGGATATGATCTCTAGCAGACTGGAATTATGCTAGTGTTAGGGCATGTTTTAGTGTGTGAGAGTCAGACAGTACCAGGGCAGGGCCGGAGTCTAATCATCATTAGCTTTCACCTCCTTGCAGTGTTAAAGAAATGAAGTGAATTTTGCTCCAGACTAATTTTAATGACCTATTATGAATGTTACGTGCTATGAGTTGTGCCAACTTTATTTTGTAATTTTTTATTATCTAAATTGCCACTTCAAAGTGTCTATTGCCTCCTAACATCTGATTAGTATTCATAATATATAGGGACCCAGGAAGTTTTCCATCACTATTTAGGAGGCTATATCGCCCATGTTGAGAACCACTGGTTTGAGTAAAGGTAACTTAAAAGTAACATACATTTAAGTTACTAGTTACTAAAAAACATAATATATTACTATTATTGGTTACTATTTTGAAGAAGTAACTAGTTATATTACTAGTTACTAGAAATTGTAATATATTATAGTAATATATTATATATTGTAATATATTATAGTAATATATTATATATTGTAATATATTATAGTAATATATTATATATTGTAATATATTATAGTAATATATTATATATTGTAATATATTATAGTAATATATTATATATTGTAATATATTATAGTAATATATTATATATTGTAATATATTATAGTAATATATTATATATTGTAATATATTACTCCCATCACTGCTAATAGCAAGGATAATGGCTACATGTCTAGATATCGCATTCACTTGCATGATGTACAATGTATTTTTAATCTGGAAATATTTTCATAATTTTCCAATTAGGTTTTATATCTCTGGTGTCACCAGTAGTAAAGATCTATAGTATGCTCATGTTAGATTTAGTTAGTAAGTTTTGGTTACAGTAAAGAGCCTTATAGTGTGTTGCATGTTAGTTTTATTTAGAAAGCTTTGGTTACAGTTAAGAGCTATAGTGTGTTATGTGTTAATTTTATTCAGTAAGCTTTGGTTACAGTAAAGAGCTATGGCCAGACTCTAACTCCTCTCAGGATAATGCATTGTAAAACCTAGATTAGCTCCAAATAATTAAAATTTGGATACCATTCACCTTCCTCTACCATTCTGAAAGAATGCATTCATAAGACATCAGTGTGAGTTCTTAATACTTACTTTACCACTGCCGATGTCAAGATAGAATGCATGCTGAGGGACTGTTTTGTGTCCAGACATATATTGTGCCATAGAGAGTTCAGAATCCTTAACAGCACTGAACATTTAGGGCTGTCTGGTTAAAGTTCAAGGTACTACTGATTCTTCTGATCGACTCCTAGCTTTTATCTGTCTCTCAAGCATGTTCCTTTGGAACATGGGAAAAAGTTCACTGGCACAGCTTTGCTATGAACCTTACTACTAGAAGAATGAGAAGCAGAGTCCCCTTCTGCTTGCTGACTCACTTTTATGTTGGATAAACTTTTTTATTCCTCCTTAGCCTGTTCTTTATCAAAAATTAGTTTGATCCTCCAGAAAAAATACTTTGAGGACAGCTGGTAACAGTGGCTTAAATCTCACATCTGGCTCTTGGCATTCCCTTGTGGATGCGATAAATGTGCTTCTCTAGTGCCTGGTGTACAGTGAATAATCATTTACTACAAACACTCTGCTGTCTCCAGTCTTTAATACTTTGTCTTTCTGCCACAATATTCAGGATCAACCCTTTCTGCTGGTATGATTGCATCTTTGCTAATATAGGTCTTGGCTGCTTTCTCATGGCTAGGTTTGGAGCATACACTTGTTGAGAACTTTTAATTAACAAATTCTGCTGAAGAACATCAATCCAGTTGCTTATTTCTGCTTTCATAAAATTAATACACTCTGTTCCTTCCATTTTTTTTGGTACAAGAGGAAATCAGGTTTTCTCTGAGTGCTCTGTTTTCTAACTCTACTATGTTGTTGACTTATTACAGCAATTACAGGTACACAACTCCCTTGTAGAAATAACCCATTGTAATGCCTTCACATAACCACATATCTCAAAACTGTACTGACATTTCTACCACGGTGCATTCCTCCTGTAAATTATTAAGTATAATCTGCTGTCATGTAACCATGTGATCAACATCCACATTCAGTGATTGTTAGCATTGTCGGGTCTTATACTGTAATACATGTATGACATCCACCACAGTTATAATGTATACATTTTCAGTGTGAGAGTCCTCCATGATCCTTTGTATCTCAGAGATTGTTTCTGAGACATACACATGATGTAATAAGTTAGCATAGGTGGATTGTCATACTAGTTAGTTGAAAGTCTTTCACTTTGGCACTTGTGGTTTGCCCAAATATCATTAGTCAGTAGATTGACATCGCTTGCTATTCAATTCCTGACAGAGGCAAGATTATATGAATGTACTGACACTACATAAACACCACTGTATCTAATTGTTCATATCCAGTTTTATGTTGGATAATGATATATCGTCACAGGTTGTAACTGCATGGCAGTGAAATGTTTATTTGGGGCGTTTGTGCTATGAGTGTTTCTGTGGCACATGCATTGAGTATCAGCTTTCCTTAGCACACCTACACTGATATACTCGTGTTCAATTCTAGGACACAGTGTGTCCTACATGATGGTAATGGCTTCCTTGTAAAAGAATCAGTCATATTGTAATGCTCAGTGTTGTGTGGACAATAACATGTGCAGCTTCTTTCTGGCATTTGGACAAAATCTGATGGTTTATATTATACCTATATCTCCTGTGTTAGCAAACACATTCAGTTCAGTTATTTGTGCCAGCCTCCATTGCAGTCTTATGTGGCACATGTAGTCAATACATGGGTCTTGAGAGAGCCTTGTATAATAGGTGGGGATTTTAATCTGGTACATGTGTCTGGCTGCAGTGGCTTGTAGGCAATCATGGGGCTAGCTTTTTCATAAGATGTAGGACCTCAGTATACCTTATATGGTATTATAGTGCTGTACATCCTTTGAGGGTCTTCTTCCTTACATGACTGATAAGTGTATCTCAGGGGTGCCTATAACTGCTATGTATCTCTCTGGTATATGTTTGTGTGTGTTCTAAAAGGGCATGATGCAAAGTCATACCTTGGCCATATGCTTCGCCTGTTTATGTGATAAATATGGTCTGTATTGCATGTCTTTCTCCAGACGTGTTTAATACTGCAATTGTTTCTGTCACAATATACCACTTAATGGCAGATTTCTGATTCTATAAACATTTGTTACTGTTTGGCATACAGTAAGGCCATCAGGAAATGTGATTGGTCCTCTGATACAATGCTTTCTATTGTGTTGATGCTGTTGAATTGATGTTCTCTTACTGTTCCTTGTAATTGTATGTGAGCATGCCCAGTATTATTATGTCAGACATTTTTGCAAATCAGCAATGGCAAAACAGGATTCATTACATGTCATCTGCTCAGTCTTGTCATTGGTCACTTATGTATATTGTTTGTTATTAGACTGGCATGCATCATTCATATAACCATACAATACTTGTTTTTCTATTACATGCTCATAGGTGATAAACCCCTTTCCTATTGGTGTCACTGTTATTTGTTTGATAAAGCATGTCCATTTCTGAGCTACCTGACATTACAGCTGTAAGGTCCTTTTGTTCTTGTGTATACATAGTGAGATGGATAGTACAGTGGTGCTGTCAGATGCATACATAAATTCCCTCTATATAGATCTCATATGCTTTAATTGCATGCTGTGCATTCATCTCATAATGTATCATTTGTCCTTTCTACCTGTTATCTCAGGTCAGCATTTAATTAATATGTATATATTGCATTTTCACTCCCCTTTGTTTCACTGCAGCTTCATGTATCTGTCACACCCTTTGTTAGCATGCCTGTTATTATTTATATGCGTAATTGTGGGATTAACACTCACGCTAATTATCACTGCATCAGTCTTTCAGGTTTTATGTAAGAAATTACTCCTATACATTTTCATCCCATTTGCCTGTCTGATATGAGTGTACTTTAAACACTTCCCATCTCCAACATTACCACATCATTATAACACAATGTAACAGATTCCCCATTTTACTTCCGCTCATTCTGTATTGTTTCCCCGTACTTCCCCGTAAATAAGTCAAGCTACATCATGTCCTAGTTTTGAAGCATTGCCTGTATATGATACATTTAGTTTACACTGTGACACTGTGTGCTGATGCTTGCAAGTACCTTTCCATGGCAACAAACACTATTGCTGGCCAAAGGCAGATGATTGCAACTGTGTAGGCATGATGAACAGCGTGCACATTTGATAACCACTGCTGCTCATTGCTCTAAAATACTTAAATTGTGTAGGTTTAGCATGAAGCCTACAGGAATGCCAATGAATTGTAGGGGTTGATTTTTTAAGAATGTTTTAAACAAGATAACTATGGTAGATAATACTAAATCATCTTACTTTATGAAAAAAAAAACACTTCACAAATATGAATAAAGAGTTATTAACCATGCTGTGAGGTATGATGCTGAAATTATTAGTAAGTCTTCCATATTTTGACCACTTCTTTCATATTGTAAGAAGTTCAATCCCTCATTTTAGAGATGGAAGGTGGAAAGTTATAGTCTGGAGACTAAAACTGTGACGGATGCACTTACAAAATTCTGTGTACAATACGTCAAAAAATTCCACTGTACTATTTTCATTATGTATAAAATAAATACATCCTCAATTTTTCCTTATATATAATAAGCACATCATTAGTATCTTTCCACTAATTCATAAGCTGCTATAAATGGTAGCTTTGGCACATTATTATTACTAAACAAAAAAGACAGCCAGTGCTTTCAGACATTAACCTTTTCAGTTTGCCTGTTAACATACCAACACAAATTGACTTGGCTCAGTTGAAATCTAGAAGTCATCATCTAAATGTCCTCTGTCCCCTTCTCTTCTGTTTTTTATCCAGGTCTATGTTACTTTTCCTACATTTTCCTTTACTTCCTTAAACTACATCTAATTCTTCTTTGTCTCATAGTGGGCATCTACAAGAATAATCACGTGAAAAGAAAGAAAAGAAAGAAACAGACACTGCATAGTATAGCTTAAGTTTGGTGTCCCTCAGTGTCATTTTTCCTACTTTACTTACTAGTTAATCATGTCTATCTTAGCCCTAGTCACTCCTATACATCGCCAGGCTGCATTAGTTTGCTAGCATCCACCTAGTCAGTAATATATTCTCCCCACTGTTTTCTCTCCATATTTTTCTATCCTGCCCACTGTTACAATAACCTATTTCTTCCTATAATAACCATTTATCTTTGCTTGATTTTTTACAACCTATGCACACCTCTTTCAGGACCCTGAATGCCAGCTTCTGTATCTAACCCAATTTTTCAATAGCACACTTTTAGCCCCTACTCAATTTCTCCACCTAATACAACTCAAAATAAATCTATATCTCTATCTGCTATAATTTACTCTACTTATTTTAACTAGTTTAGCAAACCATTCTGATTGTTCATGAAAAGTCCTTCTCTTAGGATCAGGTTCAACCCACTACATTCACCCTCACCATACTTGGGTTTACTCTGCTTCTCTACTCTGCCCCCATTCCCACCCACCCCTAAAGTCCTTAAGGATATACCCTATTCATCTAACCTCCAACCCCAATCAATCATCAACCTATTGTAAATCACTCTCCACCACTAATCCTACCTAAGAACTCTTCCAATACATTTCATATTGCATCCCTCTTACTCCCCTCCCTCTAGTGTTACATCATCTTCAACCAATCCTCCACCACTCCTTCACTGTAATACTACTCTCTGTTATCCTGCTCCACCCAAAATATCCCTCTCCCAATCCATACCTTCCAAATAATGCTTCTCAACATGCTGGCAACCTCTGTTCTACTTCTCCTTTTCTACTTGATCTCTTATCACACCAACCTTTCTTATCTAAAAGCATCATCAACTCTCTCCCAAGCATGCAATAACTATAACTTCACCCTGTCATGCTCTATTTCTCCCTCTCTATTTAAGCTCTCTTACACTCATCTCTTCAAAACCCAAGTCTTGCCTCTCACCTCCTCTATCTCTCCCAGAATCAAATGAAAGCATCACATCTACAGCTCCTACACTCCTAAGCTCAACTTACTTGCTAGAATTCTCCTTCTAGCTGGTGACATACAGCCTAATCTAGGTCCCTCCACATCAGTTCCCACTTCTATTCAAACATCCTTCTCCTCAGTCCCCTCTTCAACCCTCTCTACATGCTCTCCTAAAACCTTATCCAGTTTATCTATAGACATACAAAGTCTGCTAACAAGACCACTGAACTTCACACATGCATTTCCCATTATATTCCACATATCTTAACCTTGTCTGAAACCTGGTTAAAACCCCATATCTCAAGCAATGATATTCTACCCCAGGCTACAATATTTACCATCAGGATAGAGTCTCAAAAAAGGAGGTGGTGTAGCCATACTGTACTCTGAACAACTGACCCCCCCCCTTACCCACCCAGCCACCTGATTTCTACCTTCCCAAACTATTAATACTAAACTGCCACATAAACACCCAAAAGCAATTTGCTATTGCTGCCATCTATATCCCAAGTGGAAAAAACATTCCTATTCTTGAAAACATACTGTCATGGATCTCACAAAACATACATTATGAAATGTTCATACTGGGTGATGTGAATATTGACTGGAAAACTCCTCTGTACAAAGCATCAATATCTTTGGAATTACCCATCATCACAACCCCATCTTGCTTGAATAAACATTCCAGCTCTGGCAATACCCTTGATAAGATACTGACTACCACCTCTAACCTCTATGACAATGCCAGTACACTTCTTTATACCTTAAGTGACCACCTACCCATCTATACCCAGACATTCTTCTCAACTATACAGACCTCATCTTTACAAAAACTGCCCTAAACTCTCTAGCTTCAACTCTACAACATTTAATGAAAAACTTTCATCAATAAACTGGTCCTGCCTACATAGTCTCCCCTTAATGATGCCATGCTAAAATTCAACAACATCTTCTTAGACATGCTCAGCTCACTAGCACCCCTTCAGAAAATCAGAATAAAATCTAATTATGCCCCAGCTTACAAAGTACACTTGTTCCCTTATGCATCAGAGAGGCTCTGCTTGGAAAACGTGGATAAAATCCAAATCCTCTACATACCATCAAATTTTAAAAGAATTCAGAAACCAAACAAAAAAAACTCATCTACAACAAGAAAAAATTTACTATAAGGATCAAACAAGCCATCACTCCAATCCCAAAAATGTTTGGAAAACTATCAACTCTATCCTTTACATGGAAGCCCTCAAACTACTAATCTTTTCCCTAACAATTCAGCTCAGGACACTGCCTCCCTCCTCAACCATTATTTCATTGATACTATTCATAAACTGACCAACACTGACCAGAACTCCAACATTACTATTGCTCCCCATACACCTTCTAACTAAACCCTCTTCTCTCTTAAACATATACCCAATGCGTATATAAAATCTCTCCTCCAAAAACTAAAACCATGTTATCCTTCTGCTGGTAATCTAACCCCCTCTTTCTCAAACTTGCAGCTGAGTCTATAGTGTACCCGGTTCCAATACTTATCATTAGATCAGTTTGTGAAGCCAGTGTACCTGATATCTGAAGTAGTTCTATGCAATACTTCTGCACAAAGGAGAAAATTCAACTTATACATCTAACTTTAGACCAATAGCTATACTCTTCCACCTCTTAAAATCCTGGAAAAATGTATACACATTCAGCTTCTCAAATTTCCTATCCAAGAAAACCTTTTGACACCTACTCAACATGGTTTCTATCCAAGCCATAGTAGTACTACAGGCATCCCTTTTATCTTTCACTTATACAATAGCTGAAGCCCATGGTAATAACAAACTTGTCAAATGTTTATTCTTAGACCTATCAAAAGCCTTTGACATGGTATCCCATTATAAATTCTTAACCGAGTTAGCCAACCTTAATCTCTCAGCTTCCACACTTGAATGGTTCTCCAGCTATCTCTTAAATAGACTGCAGTCTGTCAGATGGCATTCCTCTTACTCTCCCTTCCTACCCATATATGCAGGTGTTTCACAGGGCTCCATCCTTGTACACATTCTATTCAACATTTTCACTAACAGCCTCTATATCTCTTGCTATCACCCCTCTCATTCACTATGCTGATGATTCTACACTCATCTCCTCTTCTGAAAGTATCTCTCAACTTCATACTGTTACCCAAAACTCTTTTCTCTCTGTCAAAACATGGCTTACTAAAAATTAGCTTATTTTAAATCCTAAAAAGACTAAACATTTACTGTTTCTCTCAAAATCCCTTTCACGTATCAAACTCACCTTTACCATCTCTTTCTTAAATAAAACCATCATTAATGAAGAATCCCACAGACAGCTACTTGGAATTATAATAGATGATCAATTAAAAATTGACCTCCATGTCCAACATTTCATTAAAAAAAAAAAAAAAAAAACTAAAAAACTCAGTCTTCTCTATAGGAACCAAAATTCCTGGCTCTGGACTCTCCTTGGCTCAAGCTTACCTACTTCCAAGCCTTTTCAATGCTGCCACAGTCCTTACAAACTTTCAATATTCCTTCATTACTAAGCTGGAATAGGCATACAATAAAACCCACAAAATTTGCGGCAAACCTATCACATAGCTCTCACCACTGCACAGCACTAAAGAACCTGCAGTGGCTTGAATTCCCCTATCAACTTCAACTTTCACAGCTCCACATAACCAACTTCTTGCTAAACAAATCCTCAGCTTGCCCCTCACTAGCCAATCTTGTATCTTACTATAACCATATGTGCCCACTCCATAGCACAGACCAACTTCTTCCTCAAATATATAAACCCAATAAATCTATTGGGAAAATATTATACACATATTCAGTATGTCATAACTGCAACAAACTCCCACTCAACATAAGAAGCATTACACACTCCAATAGTTTCAAAAAAGAACTAAAAATTGTCTAGCTATATCATGGATATGTGCCTGTCGTGACCCTATGTAAACCCTTACCTCTTCCTTCTACTACTTATTTCCTCCCCTACTACCTGCTAACACCTTTAGGAGGTTAAGGCTTAAACAACTTCACTCCCTATTCTGTATGTAATAAGAACACATATAAAGTTATTTCCCATGTGCTGGTCTGTTGCATCTACCATAGTTATGTTTATAATTTGTTTTGATTTCTCAAATTTGTAAATTGTTATATATTGCCATTGTTTGATTTGTGTATCTTTGTTTATTGCTACTTCACAACTGAATATTTTATGGACTATTGTTGGTTGCTTTTCGCTATTTTATCTCTGTTTTAAATTGCACCATGTTAATAAATGGTTAAAGTTGATATGAATCATTCATTAAATTTAATTTCCTTTATAATTCCAGCATAATCCATGTTAAGAAATAAGAATCTGTATTCACACTAATTTATTTAAAGTGCTGGTTTAAAGTACTGCAACATGTCAAATGTCGTACTCCATTTAGAATGCTAATACAAAATGCATGGTGTAAAAATCTTTTTTCTTTAAGGTAAACATCCTGCAATCATTTTTTGTGAAACTAAACTAATAGCTTCCTGATTTCCTAAATCCTACAACAGAAGTCTTACTTTAAATGTATGTAAATCATTCAACTCAATTGTACATTAAAACTCTGACCAAATTCTAATAAATATGTGCACTTTGTAAACGTATAATCAAAATTTAAACTAACAGCTTCAGGTAAAATAACTATCACACACATAACCATCACAAAAATTCTGTGATTCAAAACTCATAGCCAGATAGTTATGCAGTCATATCACATGACCCCTCACCTGGTTTAACATATGTTATTGCATCCATAATTATTATAGTCATCCAACCCACACCTGGCACAGGTTTTAGATGAAGCTAAAATATTTAGCAAAGATTCAGTGTGCTAATCAAAACTACTCCATTTGATATGTTTTGTCAAACATACAGAACTGTGCTTTCCACAAGAAGTATGTCTCAGCCTTATGTTAAATTACTTTTAACCAGATATATTGGCTCTAGTAGCAGATAATATAAAATTTGTGATATTGGTGACATTCTGCCTAATGGATGTTCAACCTTTAAACCATTAATGAGTTTAACAACAGATTCATCAACCAGAAGTAGGATGACATCAGCATACAGGGTAAAAATCTGACCAGTCCAGTCAGTTTTGACTAGTTAAGCAGTTATCTTAATGAGTTGAATGGGTCAGAGGTGAATGATGAGGTAATATTTGCTTACCTCTGGGATGAGGGGAAGAATGGAGTCCTGGGATGCACTAAAGTAATGGCTTCCAGTGGAGACAAGATGGTGAATGACAAGAGATGTCCGCCAGTAATCTGGGGATAAAGGCTACTGAGTAATATATCCCCTGTAGAGGTGGGAGTGGCATCCCTCAAAACACACAATGCAGACATACCCTACTGCATCATTCAGCATTTAGGAATTAGGATGCAATAAATCCAGCAGACTAAGAAATAAAATCTACAAAGTCACAAGGATGATGCAGAATTCTTCACTGTCTGTCTTGGTACCATGCTGACATAATGGATTGCCCCTCCAAGAAGGGAAGGATAGTTGTCTATATCTGAACTTTAGATGTGATGGTGAAAAGCAGAAAGAAACTGTGGGGTAAACAGCACTATGTACTGCTGCCACATTGCTTCTATAGTACTAAAGCTCACTGCAAGAAAAATAATTAGAGCAGATGGATATAGACAGCAAACAGTAAGATTTGCAGCAGCCTTTAACTCGTGATCATCTTTAAATCAGTTCAGAACTGTTTAATTCAGACAAAGGCTTACAGCATCAAACTATGTCATAGGCCTAATCCATTTATAGCTAATGGATCTGAAGACGTACCCTGTAGTCATGGATTGCAGGCATGGAATATTGAGTATGCTAAACATATCCCATGAGTAACACAAGCAGAAGTATAAATTAATTAATTAATCAATTATGCCATTCATCCTTTGCCCTCACACAACAGAAAACTAACAAGCTAGCTAACTAAATCATGATTTACATTTTTTCTAAGTACCTACAAATGAACCCCTGAAGTACATGTACACACATTGTTAAGGAAATGAAGCACTGGATCATCAAACCAATCTTTTTCTTATAGTATGGGACTTCACCTTTACAGTTAGTACATCTTTTAACAACCAGTTCACTCTCACCTTGAGAAAACATTACTAGTGCTTCTATTCCAATTTCATTTCAATATAAATCACTTTTTCTGCTCAGTATGATTCAATATGAAAACCTAATATCTTGAAGGTGAGGCAAAATGCACATCTGTAGAGCATTCAGCGTCATAAATATACTGGAAATTTGGAAAAAAATAGGCTTGTTAAGCCCCACTGTGATGATGGAAGGGTGCATAACAAGCTTTTGTTTAGTACCTCTCACTGCTGTTAATAATCTAGTTTTGCACTACAGCATTAATAGAGGTCAGCACCCACTACATAAAAGCAGTGGGGTGCTGTTACATACTTCATTCAGCCTTCCAAAAGAAATGAATGAAAATTTTAACAACTTTTAAAACTGTTTGTGTGTTTTGTTACTCTTGTGGTGGCTTTTCTCTTTGTGTCTTTAAGTGTGCACTTAAAGCAACACAGAAGCTTAAGACACTGGGCAGGATTCACAAAGCCTCCGTGTAAGAGTTATAACTCTTACACGGAGGCTGCAGTTAAACGGAGTGATGTCAGCATGCTTTGCATATTCATGAGAGCATGCTGAATCACACCTAAGTCTAACACGGTCCATGTAAGACAGTAGGGGGCATGTCCATAGGCCGAGCCCTGTAAGCGGACACGCCCCCAGAAGAGTAAAAGTGCCCAAAGTATACACCCACGACAGAGTCCACGGAAATGTGAATAAACACAACACAACACATGTCCCCACAGACTACGAACATAAAATTTACAAATGAACATCACATCATTTTTTTTACATTGTAAAGATGTTTAACCGTGAGTGCGCTCGTTTGCGCAGGTGTGCCCGTAGCGCAGCTACAGTTAGCAGTCAGTGGGAAAGCATATAAGAACTAAATATGCAAAGTAAGCCAATAAGCAATAGTGTAGCGGTAGAGATGTTGGCTGAAGAGCAGGCATTCATGGTTCGAGCCCCCACAACACCAATTTTTATTTTTAGCAAAATAAGCACGAAACAAGTCCCTGACAAATATGTACACATAAAACCACATTTTATGCAAAATGTAATGAAATAGCCCATTTATATTGAAGAAATGTGAGGTAACAAAAGAATAAAAAATGCCAGATGTGCCCGTAGCTGAGCTACAGTTTAACAGGTTGAGTGCATCTGCCCGTACGTGAGCAGTGGCTTAACTGGTGCAAAATGAGTGCCCATAGCTGAGCAGTGGTTTAACACGCTGAATCTAAGTGCCCCTAGCTGAGCTGAGCGTAATATGCGTGCCGATAGCCAAATGAGGCTTAAACCAGCGTACCCCGTTTGCGCGGAGCTGCGGAACGCGCGAACAAGCTAACCGACAGGCAATGTTGAGCAAGCCGTATCAAAACTGCCTTTACACAGACACACTCCTCAGCATGTCTAGACAGTCATGAAAAATAAAAAGTAGTGGCCAGGTTCGAACCCAGGATTCTATACACCATAGTCAAGGTACCAAACCACTAAGCCATGACAGCAGTACCTATAAATGCAATAATAGCTAATATATAGGAATGAATACAAACTGGAGCATGACAATGCAGGTTTACTGAAGTTGATACAATTCCAAAATGGCCAATCACAGATATGTGCAGGAAAACGGACTATATAAGCCCCATAGGCGGAATACACAGCATAAACGATTGTAGAACTGAACTGCAGGCAGAATGACAGGAGTAGGAGAGGGTAGTTGCTTTCGAGCACAGAGGTGGGGCATTGAGGAGTCCAGGTACATGGTCTGGCTCCTAGTCCACAATCATGAGGCCCAACTCATGCAGCGCCAGGTCCTCTGGAGAGCATACAGGGCTGAGGAGTGGGACCGGTTGGCTCATGATCTCACCAGTGCCACAGGGATTCCAAGGACTGGTGAGCAGGTCCGTCACCACCATGCGGACCTGAAGAGATGCAAGCAGGACCAACTGAACCTTTGGATCCAGGAGGCCCGGCAAATGCCCAACGCCCCACTACTGAGTAAGTTACATTTAATTATGTATGTAAGAAATTAAACTAGCTGATATTATGGAGATGTGTATTCCAATATTACTTTACTTATATTACAGCTGCAGGTGTCCGTTCTGCAAACCGCAGAGCCTATGGCGATAGGCTGGTGCGGTTGCGCCACCAGGCAGGTCAGTAATCCACTACCAGTAACTGTAAAGAAATATAAAAGTATGACAGTCAGCAAAAGAGTGCAGTGTAGTCACTAAGGAATAAAATGTGCAAGTAACAGTGTGAAAGTGTCTTCAAGTATTGCTTGATTACAAAAGTGTGTTTCAGCCTGTAAGCCAAACAGAAAAATGAAAATGTCTGACATAAATTCTGAAATAAAAATGTCCCACCTGTAAGAAAATAGTACACAACCTGCAGCAGGCTGAAAAGTATAGCTGCAGAAGATGATGAAATCACGTGTGAAATATATCCCTGTTGAAATACTGAAACATGACAGAAATGAGACTGCTGGAAAGGATTGTAATAACTACAGGTAAAACATGTCAATAAAGCCTAGAAGTAAGTACCATCCTGAATAGTAAAATGAAAACAAGTAAGAGAGTGTGAGAAAGTGTCATGAATCCAGCAATACAGTAGTAATAACCTCTGAATAATGTATACTGCAGTCAAGACAGAATGAAATGCAAGTGAGAATCAAAACCAAACAGCGAAATCTGTTCAAAGTGTTGCTGCATCTGGAATGTGTATCCCAAAATCTGGATATGTTGCTCTCAGTCTGCAATATGCAGATAGTATGATTGTCTGATATACCAAACATCCACACTTATCTACAGCTATATAAAGCAAATGTAGCAGGATGATGTAGCTGAACAAAGCTAGATATGAATGTGTATGAAGAACAATAAAATGTATATTGATGTTGCAGTAACAGTCCTATCACCAAGTTGAAATAGTTATCATATAGGAAACTGTAGTTAGAACAGTAGTGTGTATATAACTGTAGCTATTAGAAATGTACAGCATATGTATTGTTATTCGAAGGTGTTAATATTACTTTCTTCACCCCACCCTATAACCACATATAACCCATTCCACGTGAAAATGGTATGTGCAATCACAATTAACACCCCTGGACGTTTGTCCTGTTGGGTCATATATATTTTCATGTTCGTTGATGCATCTGCCCTGTTCATACATCCAAACCTGATGGCCTGTTGCCATCAATTAACCCTGCATGTTGTTGGACTGTGTTTTGCTGTTCAAATTATGCATGTGTTATGCACGCTGTTCAATGGTGTGAATAACTGGGTGTTTGGTTAATGGGAATACTAATGCATGCTGTTATAACTAATTGTGAATGGTATTATATGTCACAAACCCAAACTGTCATGACATAATGCAAAACATAGGACGACAGGGAAGGCGGGTTCCAGCGGACCCACCTCTCCCACCTCAGCTGGCGAGTGCACCTGGCACTAGTGCTGAGTCTGGACCCTCCTCCGGTGGCCCAGTGCCACCTGCGGGTGGACGCGCTGCAGTGGATGGGGCTTGCCCCCCATCTGCAAGTGTGGCCGGAGGAGAACCACCACTCACCCTCCATAGTATCCGGACTGTGGTGAGTAGGGAGATTCGGGACTCTGTTCTCGAGCCCCTACGCCAGCTTGAGGCACGGGTGGCACAACTTATGGGCATGCCTGTTGCCTGGCCTACACAGCCCCCAGCACAGCCCCGTCCTGGGCAGTGAAGGAACAGTGGCAACTGCCTATGGGTGGGGATATCAGTTCCACTGTTGCCATCTGTGGGCTCATGGGCTCTGGATATCCAAACCTCCGTCCCGTCAATTGTGTAACCCCCACACATGTCATACACGCCCTGTATGCTTCTTGTTTGTCTTGTCTGTTTACCTATCCAACCTACCTCCCCAGCTGTACCGACTTCCTTCACCTGACATACCACTCTCACCTGAAAAAAAAAGAAAAGGGCACTCTGTACCCACAAAAAAATTATGCCCCATACATAGCTGCCCATTCCGCACATATGTCTACCAGACATGGAAACTATCAATTACAATTGGCTGTACAACAAGTATTACTGTTGTCCTTACACCTCTCTCAGGGGTGGAAGGTATCAAATGTCACACCAAATTACAAACATATGCACAGCTGTTGCTGATGAAGGAATGGGCAGCTATGGGCCTTACCTATATCCCTCCTGCAAAACCCAAGCTTGTTTCCCTACTGTCTTACCCTCTTTCTGACACCTTTTTCACCACTTTCCTGTCTCCCCGTTTTCATTTCTTTCAAAAAAAATAGCGCGGGTGTGCGCAAGAGTAAGCACATTTAAGCGGTTGTAAGCAGGTGTGCGCTTGTGTGCGTGGAGCTAAACGCCAGTGCGCATGCGTGAGCTCCTTGCAAACCAGCGCTAACCCGGTTACAACTGCTTAAAAGTGCCTTAGTCACTTTGATTGACAGGTCCTGTAGTCAGTTCAGAAGCAAAATAAAATCCCACTGGCAGTCCCGAACCCAGGACCTTGGAAACAGTAGTCTGCATGACTTAGCACTAAGCCATGACTCTTATACAAAAACATTGTGCTAAAATAAATATATCATGTAATAGTAGGAATTAATGTAAAGGGAATATAGGATGTGTAGTACACAAAGCATGTCATTTAGAATTACTGTCAAAACTAGTGGATTTCCATAATAGTAGTGTGTGAACAGAAACATCCATGCTAGTTGGTAGCTAGTAGGTAATAATGTCACTATAGCACCTTGCAAGCCACACACATACTCACAGCAGGATAATCACTGTCCATACCCCACAACCTCTTACAGGAACACATCCAGACCAAGTAATAAAATATGTGGAGCAAAGGCCCAAAACCAGGGACACATTACAAATAATGTTACAACAAATGCAGACAGTTCAGAGAGTAACAGGGTCTGCATTTTGTGGGATGTTTGGAAGGGTATGAAGTCTGAAACTTGGATGTTTGTCACTATATTCTGACTTGATCCCAGAGTGATTTGCCAGAAAAAGCTGTGCATGAGATATTGACCAAAATATGAGGCAGAAATGTGGACAACCTGCAAATATTTGTACACATGAGAGGTCTGACACCACCATATTTGAATAGTTAAGAGCCTAGACATAGCAACAGTGAATGACTTACAGGGATGCCCCACAGACTCCATGTGAAATGTACAAACAGTAGGCAGAAAGGTGTAACAACACATGCAATGGTAACTATGGAGTCCTGAAAGTATTCACCACTTGCATGGCAGAATAAGTGTAGTAATACATATGCTCATGCTAACCCACAGTCACAACTGCAGCATACCAGACAATTTAATGGGTGTACCCCACTGATATGTACCATTCCTTGAGGCAGATAACAGATGAACCTGAGAGTCTCTGGGGTCTGCTCAGCAGCATACTCAAATACCCTAATAGATGTCAAGGCCCACACCATGGCCAGACCACACTGCATGCTGTAACACCCTGGCAGATATAGCAAGCATTCCAAGGTGTGAATGTACATGGAAAATAGGAAAGCTACAGCAGCACACTACAGTCAGGACACCTAGCAGGCAAACAAGTAGTGACTGTAAAGGGCAAATATTGAAGCCTTAGCAACAAAGTGCAAGCAAAAGTGAAAGGAAAGCACACACACACACATTAACAGTAGTAGTAGTTGTAGATGTCAGTGTACATACACAGTTAGCACAAGTAAAACCAGCTGCAAAACACGAACTCAAAAGAGAAAACTTGTAGAGAAAACCAGTTTAATAAAAAGCAAAGCTTTCGGGCGTAACCCTTCTTCAATACTAATACATTCAATTAAAAAAAAAAAATACTAATACATTCAAACACTAAACTCTAGAAGCTTAAATACAGGTCTAGAATCACATGACCAGCAGCCAAATTAAATCATGTGACAGGAAGCAAATTATAAATTAAAGACATATACATATAAATATATTAAAAGATGTGTAGATACACAGTATAAAATATTTACTTTAATATTGAGCTTAACTAACACAGGTTTTAAACTGACAGTGCTATTTAAACCAGGATGAGTGTCAGCAGCTAATCTCAATATCCATTCAAATTCTTTGAGCTCAAGGCAGTTGTTGACATCACCACCTCTTTCATTTGGACATAGAGCATCAATCACTCTAAACTTAAATGTATGTGTTTCACCACAAGTTTTAATATGTTTACATAGTGCATTATTGTCACAATTTCTCCTAATTTCAGAATTATGGTCTATAACACGTTCCTTAAGCTTACGTATTGTTTTTCCCACGTAAAATGAACTGCATGAAATGCAGGTAGCCAAATAAACCACAAAGGTGGTATTACAAGTAGCTGTAATTTTAAAATTAAATACTTGTCCATTGGCAGGATGAGTGAAAATATCACTACCATTCCCTAAGATGTAAGTACAGGCAACACAGTTAAAACATGGAAAAGTACCAGTTTTAGCAGCCAATTGTGTATAACAGGGTCTATAAAAATCTTTATAACAGAGTAAACTTTTAATCGTCCTCATATTTTTATATGTAAAATGTGGCTTGTTGCCCAATATAGTTTTTAGTTCATCCAATGCCATCAGAATGGGCCAGTTCCTGTTAATAATTTGTCTAATTGGACTTGACCTACCATTAAAAGTTGTGACGTACCTTATTTCATGTTGATTAATGGTGTTATTACACTGACTATCTGTGAGGCTTGACCTATCTTCCAAAAAAGTTAGTATAAGTGATGTCTGCCTAGCTTCCATTACATCAGATTTAAGCTTGGATAATAAATTCATATCATATCCACTAGAAAAAAAGTCCTCTACCAAATTATCAAGTTGTGAAGCAAATGTAGTATTATCAGTAGTTAGTCTACTTGCTCTAATAAATTGTGATTTTGCTACACCTTTAAAGACATGTGATGATGCATACTACTGTGATGTATATCTTCCATTACTAACATCCTTTCTATAAATACTAGTGTTTAATATGCCATCATTCAATTGCAGTTTGACATCTAAAAAACATATGTTGCTATCAGACACATCCATTTTAAATTTCAAAAAATTAGTACTAGAATTTAAATAATCAATGAAAATATTCAAATCATCCAAAGTACCATTCCATATTAGTAGACAATTGTCTACAAATCGCTGATAGAAACTAATGTTACTAAGAAATAGATTTTGTGCATTAAACAAATAATTGCATTCCCATTGGTAAAGCACTAAATTGGCGTAAGTATTTGCTACGGATGTGCCCATAGCTACGTCTGTTAACTGAAGAAATAAGGTATTATTAAACATAAACACATTGTTCCTCAGAACTACATCCATAAGGCAACAGATATTACTAATGAGCCTATGGTCAGGACTAGGTTGAGAAGACAAAAATTCTCTAAGTAGTTCTATTCCCATATCATTGGGGATAACTGTGAAGAGGGACATGATATCAAGCGTCACTAAATAATATTTCTTGGTATTTAAATCAGTTTTTACATTATTATACCATACCCGTAGCTTTGACAATAAATCACAAGTATCCTTTAGAATAGAACTACATTTAGGTAAATAAACTTCTAATTGCCTATGCAAATAAACTGATATGGGTTCAGTAACCCAACCACCTCCAGAGACAATCGGTCTCATGGGTGGCTTTTCCAGGGATTTATGAATCTTAGGGATCCCATATCAATGTGGAATCAGAGGACAAGGTACTGTAAAATAGTTAAAAAGATCAATCTCTGTGTCATTATTAAGCTGCAGCTCATACACAACCATGTTCACATAACTTATACAATTTTTTACATCAGTTCTAGTGATAACTTTAAAGGCAGTATCATCATTTAAAAGCAGAGAAACAGCTGAAAAATAATTATCATGATTCATTAAGACAGCCTTGCCACCTTTATCAGCTTGTTTTATAATAATGTCATTACACTGTTGTAAACTTTTTAAGGCTTTATACTCAGAGAAGCTTAAATTATATGCCTTATTTTTAACAGGTTTTAAATAGAGTTCTTTAATCTGAAACTCGCAAATGTCATGAAAAGCCTTTAGTACAGGAACACTAACTGGCATAAAAGTGCTACTACGTTTACAACATTTTTCAGACGCAGGAGTATTACCAAATAGCAGTCTTAAGTTGAGATTTCGAACAAAGATTTTTAGTTCTGTTAAAGCAGAGACAATATTGTCACAACCATAGGTATAAATTTAAAACCTTTACTGAAAAGTTTAAAGGTGCTTGATTGTAATTCAAAAGTGGAGAGGTTTAATACACTGTTCATTTGCGACTTACTTTGTTCAGTCCTAAAGGGCTTTGATTCTTCCTTTTGTTTGTAGATGTAATTTGTGTAGATAACAAGCCCCTCGACTTGGGGGATTTATTTACAACTGCTTCTGGTTGTTCTAACTGAAAATGCTTAGGTACAAAGCTAAAAGTAAGTTGTTGAGTCTTTTTTCCAGTTAGCATATTCACGTTATCAGCGCCGTCATTCTTACTTCGTATCCTAACAGATGCGCATGCGCTGCTGGTTACAGACGTAGGTGTAGGTTGGACTATCCCATCAGATGTTGTATTGGGGGGAATCTCTTTAGTTGTAGGTGTTTCTACGACATTAGTGTTGCATACAGGTTCATCAAAAGTGTCTAAGGCATCAAGTGCTTCTTTATAAGTAGGCTTTTGATAATTAGAGGTTGTATGATAATCAGATTTAGGCCAAGAGAAAATATTCCCCTTTTGGAAGTCCCCAATGTCACGTAAAAGTTTACGTTTCTTAGTAGCTTCCATTCTTATGTCGAGGGTATGCAGTCTATCTAGCATTTGCTGATAGACATGAATTAACTTAGAAAAAACAGAAAGTTCCATAATGGCATTTTCCATGGTGAAGATTTCTTTTTTATATTCATCTTCTATTTTAACAAAGAAATCATTCATTAGGCACATATAGTCTAAAGACAACTTGATGTTCAACTGTTGCCATGATTTAAAAAGTTCAGGAAAAGTATTGCCATATGAAGGCATTTTAAGAATCCTAAGCCCACGTGGGACAATACCTCTTTCCACATAAGCTAAAAAGCTAAAACGCTGCCACTGCAAGAGTTTAAATGCAGTTACCTTTCTCTCTAATTGTTGCAAGATTTTATGAAACTCTGCCAGGCTTTCTGGCTCAGGAACAACATCAGACGAAGTAGCAGAGTTTGTAGAGTCCACACAGTTCAGTAAAGGGTTGGTCTCAATATTAATCAGAGACTTTAAAGAATTCAAGCTAGTTCCAACTGCCATATCCATGCTAAGGGCTGCGAGATAGACCTCCAACAGGAATTCCCAATAACAGCAGAAACAGTAACAGCACAAGTAAAACCAGCTGCAAAACATGAACTCAAAAGAGAAAACTTGTAGAGAAAACCAGTTTAATAAAAAGCAAAGCTTTCGGGCGTAACCCTTCTTCAATACTAATACATTCAAACACTAAACTCTAGAAGCTTAAATACAGGTCTAGAATCACATGACCAGCAGCCAAATGACATCATGTGACAGAAAGCAAATTATAAATTAAAGACATATACATATAAATATATTAAAAGATGTGTAGATAAACAGTATAAAATATTTACTTTACAATATTACGTAACTTAACTAACACAGGTTTTAAACTGACAGTGGTATTTAAACCAGGATGAGTGTCAGCAGCTAATCTCAATATCCATTCAAATTCTTTGAGCTCAAGGTGGTTGTTGACATCACCACCTCTTTCATTTGGACATAGAGCATCAATCACTCTAAACTTAAATGTATGTGTTTCACTTGATTTCCTTCTCAAAGTTGCCCATGGATGTTTGTATGATGGAAAATAGATCCTTACTAGTGCTGCTCAGACATGCCCTCCCTTTATGGAATTATGCTGTGTCTTGCAGTAGCTTCCATCTTCTGTAATACAATATGTCTATGGCTGGGGTCCACCAGACAGGATGCTGTCCCTTTCTGGAGAGTGTCTTGGTCATATATGGGATTGCATGATCCATACATTCTCGGAGATGTCTGTAGAAAGCAATTGTGTAGGGGTCAGCATTGTGGGTTGTATCTGCCACTGGCCCAGTGGGCTGAAAGGATACCATGTCACTGTTACAAAGTGTAAAGTTTGCATCTGTAATGTTATTCACTATAGTTGTTTGTGCTGGAGGTGGAGGTGGGATATGTATATCCAGGGCAATTAGTGTGTGGTCAGCTCACAGTAGTTGATGATGTAGGCCATACAGTACCTAGATACAAACCCCCAGAGTGAGGAGGTGCTCTTGACCTGAATCAGTGTTCTGACTGCTGGGGTTTGGTAGTATGTCGTATGGAGTGTGCCAGGTACTGTTGCACAGTTGCTGGCTGAGCACTGATACCTGGCCATTTACATGTGTATCCACCAATAGACAGACAGATGCTATATATATGTGAGATATGTTGTATCATAACAGTCGAGTAGCATGTGTAGTATGTGTGCCAAATTCTGCTGACATATATTGCTGATATCAGGTTATTTTCTTTTTCAGGTACATGGCTCACCCGTGGAATCCCACTTACTCCACAGCTGAGGATGAGTAGATACACTAGAGCCTGGTGCGGTATTATGCAATACTCTTTTCCTGCACCAGCCAGAATCAGCAGGAGAGGGCTGCACTGTGGCATGACCTGGTCCGTCGGGTAAATGACATAGGCACGCATAATAGGACATATGAGCAGGTACGACATCACTGCAGTGATTTAATCAGAAATGTCCGTCAGCGTGCGTCAGATATCCACAGGCAACAGGTCGCCACAGGTGGTGGGGTGGCTACACATCCCCCACTCACCAGACTGGAGGGACTACTCATGAGTGTAGTGGCTCCAGTCCGCCAGCAACAACAACAGCAGCAGACATGCATTATGATGGAGGCTGGAGCCACTTAGCAGCAAGACAGTGAACGTGCTGGTAATATGCCATATGTATAGTTGACTGTTGTGTACACTGGTAGTTAATGCATGTGTGAGGTGTGTCCTTGGTTTGTAGCTGTCACCATAGTATTTAATGTGCAAGTGTAATATCCTCAATATTAGCAGCTGACCTGTGAAAGGCGACTGTTGTACTACTGACCTGTATCATACTCAGTAACAATGGCACAGTTGTGCCCACTGACATTAGTTTCTTCACGTCTGCAGGTCCCTCCGGTGTAACAGCAATGCAGCCTATCCATGCTGGTGAGTGTGTATTAACAATTCCTGTAATAGTCTTGATAGTAATAGCAATATTAGGCTCACTTAGTAGTGCTCTTTGTATGCATGTAGGTGTGTCTGTGTCTTTGCGTTGATATCATGCATACTGAGTACTGTACAATTGTGTGAAACTGTGTGCATGTGTGCATGTGTGCACCTGTGCATGTGTGCACCTGTGCATGTGCGCACGTGCGCATGTGCGCACCTGTGCATGTGTGCATGTGTGCATGTGCGCATGTGTGCATTTGTGCATGTGTGCACCTGTGCATGTGCTCATGTGTGCATGTGTGCATCACTGGTAATGTGTAGACATTGTAAACTATGTTTCCTGTTTTCCTCCCACAGGTTCTGGTGCTGCTCTGGTGTCATGTAGCAGGGAACCTGAATCAGGTGCCATGGGTACTGATAATGATGACATCTGTGTAATGGCACAGGAAGGTATGCCAGGGTCCGCCATTGGTCAGCCGATTGACAGTACACAGCTGTCGACCCCATCAATGTGCACAGTTATCCTGCCAATACACCCTTTGTCACCAATGTCCCTAAGTGATGGACAGCATACAGTGGGCATTGACCAGGGTAATGTGGTATCTGTGGCACATGCCTCCCCACACAGCAGTCATGGGCATGGCCCAGAGATGGTACCACACAGACAGATGTCCAGGGGTTCTCGTGGGAGCATCCATGGGTGTACTGTCCCTGTCAGACGTGCCCACAGAGGTCTTACAACCTCAGCTATGTTTCGGGCTGTCATGCAGGCACAGTCACGTATGGAACGGTACACCAGACAGGGTCTGAGGGAGCTGACAGCATGTCGCACAGCCATGACTGACAGTATGCGTGACATTGCAACTGCCATCCGTGATTTCACCGATGTCATAGACAGACGTTGTGGGGACATATTAGACTGGTTCCACAACTACATGTCCATGAGCCAGGGCGATGATGGACGGTTGAGGCGTTGACGTGGCCATATGCCAGCAACAGCAGCAGCTGGCAGTCGTCGTGGATGGCAACAGGTCTGCGGCCACCCCCGTAGTGCCAGCAGCAGCCCCAGCAATGCTGGGTCTCTGTTGTCATCAGACCGCCCCAGGAGACCATGTGCACGTGGCTCTGGCCAGGCCCGACTGGGATCTGTGTCCAGTCAACGAACACCTGCTTCTGATGACACTACCCAGTCTGGGTTGGTTCCGGATACGGTCCGTAGCACCCCTGCAAGGCACAGGTACCGTGTCCGTGGCCAGAGACACTGATCTGTATGACCTGGCAGGTACAGTCTGTGGCTGTCCACAAACACCAGTATATGGCAGCCATGAGGTGAAACTGTGTGCATCCATACACACATGCAAATTGACAACACCTAGGGCTACCACATACACGCACACACTGCATCAACATTGCCCCACCTTCTACTGCTGTCCCTCACCAACACACATACACATACTTGTCAATCGGTGGTATTGGTGGCTGACTCAGGCATACCAAGTTCACACCCTGTGCATATGATGAAACTGTGCCACCTCCTCCAATCTGTAACAACTGTGCAGGTACAGGTTAACATGTTGCTGATGCACAGGGTGACCACATAGATGTGTAGTAATAGTATAATGTTGGTAACAGTACTGTGTGCTGAATTAATTGTGGGTATATCACAGCATGCCTGATGCAGTAAGGGTGTGATTGTCATGTACTGTTGTCTACACCCATGGTAAGTACCATAGTGTATCATCTGCACATGTTGGCATACTGGTGGTAATGATGTCAACAGAAGGCTACATACATAGGTAGCACAGGGGATAAGGTAATAAATGTAGTAATACACAGTGATGGACATGTAAACTGCAAGTGGCATGTTGCCCACACTGGACTCTGCAGTGCGGATGTTTGAGGATGTTGATATGTGTGCAGTACTACACAACTGGTACAGGACACACAGGAGCACCCTAGCACTGCAAGCTCACATCTCATACCATGCTAGACAGCCCCAACACACAAAACTAACTGTCACAGGAGGTAGAGTCCCCATATATGTCAGGGATACTGTGGTGGCAGGCCAGGTAGCATACATCCTACTAAGTATGGAACCACTGAGTGAAGGCTCAGTGTCTGTTATTTGACATATGTATTACTGCAGGTATGAGCACATGGGTTTCCATCCAGTTATTTTACATACTGACAGTACATGGTCTGTACACTTGTGTGCGCTGAGACTGGACCCTAGCCATCTGACCCATGTATTTCCATGTACATGTGCATAGTGCCTGCATATTTGCAGTGTTACCTACTGGAAGTGGTACAGCTTGTTTGTTGTACAATGGACTACATGCAGCCCTGTTTACTGTAGCTTTGTTTGCATGCATGTTTGCTTGCAATTACACTGGAATACTGATCACACCTGCAATGCATAGTTATAGAGCTTCTGTGGACTCCTAGTGCCATCTGCATAGCTTACTATATGTATGTCCATGTCTCACTTGACAGAATGTCACTGTTTGTCCTGTTCACATGTACGTTGCCTGTGACACAGTGCATATGACTTACCTGGCATGTGTCCACGTGAGCAGTCATATATGCTACTGATAACTAATCACAGGCACTACACCTTCACATATTCATCTTCTGTTGAACCACCTGCTTCGCTAGGGACGGCCTGCACCTGTCACCCCTGGGCTTTCAGATATGGGCAAAGGCTCTTGCTATCCCCATAGTGCCTATGTTAGGCAAGGCTCAAATGACAAACCCACCTTCATAGGTATCACAAGGGATAAGCAACTAAGAGTAATGCTACCCAACGCCAGAAGTCTAAACCTCAAGATGCATGCACCCAAAACTCTCCTTGGCATGGAGAACATCGATATCTGTGCAGTAACAGATGCCTGGTTCAGGGCTACTGAGAGCACACCAGCACTACCAGGTTTAACCTCATACCATGCTTTTCAGCCCCAAAACTTGGAATGAACCAGAAATGGAGGGGGAGTATTGATATTCATCAAAGATACCCACACCTCCAGGTTGGTGGCAAAGCACCAAGCATCAGAGACTATCCATGTGCAACTAACAATGGGTGAAACTGCCTTCCAGGTTATAGCCTGCTACAGACCACCCTCCCAAACCCAAGAACTGCACTTGGCTGTCCTGTGAACAGTTGAAATATGAAGGTCTCTCCAAACACCATTATATTGGGCAACGTCAACTACCCAAACATGGACTGGGAGCATGACTCTAGCTCCAACACCCTAGGCCAAAGATTCCTACAATATATGAGCTCAAATGCTATGGAACAACTTGTTACCACTCCCACAAGAAGGGGAAACATACTGGACATGATCATCACCAACATGGGGACTCTATGCTCCAGACCAGAAGTGTATCCCTCACTGGTAAGATCGGACCATAAACTAATCTCACTGGATATTTACATCCCGAACCCACTACCTGCCCAGAACACCACAGTGAACAACTTCTCTAAAGCAAATTCACACTCCTCAAAACTGATGTGGAAACCTTCAAAGCCCCCGGGCCTGTGGAATCTACAGACCAGACCACAGATTCCTCTATAAATGCATTCTATGGACACCTTCAGGAATGCATGGATCATGTGATCCCGAATAAAACCAAGACCCAATCCTCCAAAGGCAGACGTCCTGTCTGGTGGACCCCAGCCATAAACAAACTACACAATAGAAGGAGGAAGCTACTAAATGATACAGCAAATTCACAAATAGGGAAGGCATCACTGATCAGTATTAGCAAATAACTACAGGCACTCATAAGATTGTCTAAGGCCAGCTTCGAGAGAAATTGCACAGGACACTAAGGATAATCACAAGGCTTTCTTTAGTTATGTTAGGAACCTGGGTGGTAATTCCCAGATATGCTCAGAGGTAGTCCAAAATGTCAATAGAAACACCAAACCCACAGACATTGCCAACATTCTAGCTGACAGGTTCAGTGCAAACTTCTCACCCCCCTCCACACTGAAAGGGCAAATATGTATCCCAGCAGAGTGCTGCCCCCCTGACATCTCAGATGCTCAGGTAAGAGCTGCCTTCTCCAAAGCAATACACACTGCATCAATGGGACGAGACAGTGTCCCGGGCTGTGTCCTACATGACCACTAAGACGTGCTACTACCAAACATAAACCTACTGTTCAATCCCAGCCTTACTACAGGATATGTGTCCAAAGTGTGGTGTACAGCAACAGTGGTCCCTCTACAGAAAGGTGGTGCCTCAACGGATCCTGGACACTATCACCCCATAAGCCACACTAGCTTGGTCTGCAGAGCTATGGAAAGGATCATCATGGACCACATAAATATAGATATTGCGGACCTACAGACACTGGTTCATACTCAGTTTGGCTTTGCTAAGGGCAGATCCTGCCTCTCAAACCTGGTTGATTTCTTTGAAACAGTCACCAAGGCCATTAACGAGGGGATGGTGGTTCACACAGCCTACCTGGACCTCGCAAAAGCCTTCAAAACAATACCCCACTCAGGCATTCTAGAGAAGCTCACCAGCTTAAATATAAGCCCATGTGTCACTAGAAGGATTGCACACTGGCTCAAGGACAGAACCCACATGGTTAGAATTGCTGGAGCCATGCCAGACTCCAAACCAGTTACGAGTTGTGTCCCACAAGGCTCAGTCCTGGGACCTCTCTTGTTTGGTATATATTTATCGGAGGTACAGGCCAACACGGAAGGACTGTGGCTGACCAAATATGCAGATGACTGCAAACTGGCCGCCAAAATCGACTCTCCAGCCGACACAAGCATCTTCCAAAGGGGCATCATAGAAACAGACAACTTGTGCCAGAGCCATGGCCTCCAGCTGAATGCAAAAGTGTGTATAGTCATCCCCTTTGGCAAAAACAAAGTGCCCACAAAGTACCACATAGGTGGTACTCCATTATGTACAGAAGAAGTTATTAGGGACCTGGGGACCCAAGTTGATAGCAATCTCTCATTTGACAACCACGTGGCCAAAGTGGTTAGAAAGACATTGTATATAGCCCACCCCATCATGAAGGGATTCACATCTACATCAGGGGAGGACATCATGCCTCTTTACTCATCCCTCATCAGGCCCATAATTGAGTACAATCCCCCTGTCAGGATGTACCTTACCAGACACCTGCAGCAACTGGAAAGACCCCACAAGTACCTCACCAAGAGGATCAAAGGGCTCAAACAGATGCCATATGCTGACTGGTTAAATAAACCTCAACTCTACTCAGTGGCATACCGCCTGTTCAGAGGTGATCTGTGTCTAATGTATAACACCATGTCGAACCCGGAATTAATGGGCATGCTGCACCTGAGAATATCCAAATCCCATCGGGATACACACTTGAGAGACCTGAGCCTCAGCACTGAAATAAATAGGACATGCTGGAGGGACAGATTCATAACCCAGAGGCTCACTTCACTCTGGAATAAAATCCCAGTCCAGGTTAGGAAGAGTCCCTCATTGACTGTCTTCAAGAGGAATCTTGATGAGTGGATGGGATATTGTAGGTTCACCCCGGGTATCACTTCTGTGTCACTGTTAGACAGAGGCACAGTATACTAACCTCGGAAAAGGGCATGGCAAGATATATTTACATTGGATGGTGACAGCCAAACACATTCTGGCTAGGTTCTTAAATGCCCTAGGGCAGATTGCCGCTATGAACCTATGAACCTATGAACCTATGTACCTTGTTCCCCATTAGCGCTATGTGCTGTTAATCACCATGGCAATCACAATACTATGGTAGCATGTTCAAAGGTCAGTTGTCGGTCACCTCTATGCTACAGTTGTGGAATATGTGGGTCATGTGGCAATGTCACAGCTGCCACATGTACACAGTCAACCCTCTCCCCTACACATGGACGTACAACACATGTATGAGATGGAACCACATAGCCAAACTGGGGACTAAGCACTCTGAACCCAGTACTGGCATAACCTGTCAGGTGGCATGCAATACTACAGTGACTACAATACCAGTCTGATGTAGAACTACACTGACAGCAATACAAGCACGTGAACACACTGGGCCATTCGTGGAGCCTTAGAATAGCATCCTGCCTGAGCGGCACATGCCTCTGCAGCTGGCACACAGGCATACGTTATGCCTGAACACATAACACATAGCACACAAATACTGTGTGCCAGTCACAGCCTGTACGGCTAGACAACACACCTGCCACAGTTGTGTTAGCTACCTCTATTGTCCGGTACAGTATGGTCATGCTCACCAGGCTGGACAAGGTGAAGGTCACAGTGATATGCCTGTGGGGCACTATGGTCCACCGCATAACACAAGCATACAGGTCAGTCAGAGGCATGGACACATATGACTCAGTCATTGTCCATGCCAAAAACCTTCTCCTGCTGTACTTGTAGGGTGCTGACATCATTAGTGTTTAGAAAGGGGAATGTGCATCCTGTAGTCTGTTCTCCTAGTTGCCAAAAGGGACATTTCTCTCACACAATTGCACACACACTACCCCCTTCAGCCAAACACACACACTTGCCATTTGCAGGATTCAAACCCCTACCTAACTATGTTATGACACTTGAGACAGACGCATTAGCAAAGCACGCTATTAGCATTACTGAGAAGATTGCCTTCTCTTGCTGTACTTATAGGGTGCTGACATTATCAGTGTTTAGAAAGGGGAATGTGCATCCTGTAGTCTGTTCTCCTAGTTGCCAAAAGGGAAAGTTCCCTCATACATACTAACCCCCCTCAGCTGAGCACACACACTTGCAGGATTCAAACCACTACCTAACTATGTTATGACACTTGAGACAGACGCATTAGCAGAGCATGCTATTTGCATTACTGGGAGATTTCCTTTCTCCTGCTGTACTTATAGGGTGCTGACATCATCGGTGTTTAGAAAGAGGATTGTGCATCCTGTGGGGAGGCAGACACAAGCACAGTATGGCTAAGCTGTCATTCCCTAGGGCAAACAGCCTAGTGTTGACCTCTACACCCATATGTTTAATTGTCAAATGCACAATATTTGTTGCTGATAGACTGTTTGCACATCTTTATTGCCATAGCACTCCCTGTTTGTATGAACAACTTGTGTATCTGTGGAAGATGTTTGCATATGGGAGGGATCCACTATATCACGTATGTCTCTGTAGTCATTTAACTGTGTGCACTGGGCAGATTGCTGTAATGTGGTTGGTTCCTGGAATAACACGTAAAAATACCAGATATGTGTGGCCAACTGCTAAACTGAGATTTGGCCTAAGTGTGTGAGCATGCCCAGTTCAGCCTTCCCATGGCATGTTGTCTGACATATGTCTCATTTATCAAAGTGTGTGGGCATGCCCAGTGTGAGCATTCCATATGTTGAACTCTGCAGCCCACCACATTTGTGGATGAGTGTGAACTTCAACAAATATCTCCCGTTTATGGTTGTGTGTTGTTTGTCATGTTGTGTAGTTACTGTACAACTGCTTTGTGTGTGAACACAACAGGATTATACTGTGCCTGCAGGGTTTGCATGGGATACTTTGCATACAGTTGTCAACATCCTTTCACACTGACCTAACACTGTAGTACTGTATAGTGTACTGGTTCAGTACTTTGACTGTGGTGGACAGTATCCTGGGCTTTAGTCCTATCACTGCTTTACATTTCCATAGTGAGCACAACAGCCTGGTTAGGGGCCAGTTGTGCACATCTGACCATGTTGCATTATGTTCAAATATGAACTACTTAAACCAGGCTTGTCCAACATTGGTAGTGTATTCCACAACATAGGTGTATATTTGCAAACACTAGCGATGTGCCCTAGTCCATTTCTAATGCTAGTCGGAGAGTGTGTTTGTCCTTCGACACACATTGTAAGTGGAGTTTGCCATGACATATGTCATGGTTAGTATATTGTGCCTCTGTCTACCTGTGACATGACAGTGATACCCAGGATAAAGCTACCATCTCCCATCCACTCATCAAGATTCCTCTTGAGGAAAATCGATAAGTGACTCTGGGTAGCCTGTACTGGGAGTTTACTCATGGGTCAGGGTGGCTTCTGTGTTATGGATCATGCAGTACAGCTTGTCCTGTGTAAGTCAGTGCTGGGGTTCAGGTCTCTCATGTGCATAGCTCACTGCCATTCAGATTGTACAAGGTGCAGCATGTTTATTGATACCAGCTTGGACATGGCTTTATACATCAGGCACAGCTTGCCTCTGGGTGGGCAGTATGGCAGTGTGTGTAGCTGCAGTTTGTTTAATCAGGCAACACATGGCATCTATGCAAGCTCTTTGATACTCCTGGTGAGGTACTGTTGGGGACTTTACGGTTGATGGAGGTGTCTGCTGAGGTACATCCCACAGGGGCTATTGTAGTCAATTGTAACGCTGATGAAGGATGACTGCAGAGCCACAATGACCTCCCATTATCTAGATCTGACAACCTTCATGATTAGGTGGGTATATGGTATGTTTCTGTAAACACTACAGCACATGTTTGTCCAATGCAGGATATCTATCACCTTGTGTCCCCAGGTCTCTCATTACATGTTAAGTACGTAATGGGTTAACACCTATGTGGTAATTGGTGGGCACTTACTGTATATCCACGGGGTTGACTATACACTTTTCTGCAATTAGCTTGCTGACATGGCTATGGCACCAGTTGTCTGTTTCTATGTGGCCCTTTTGTGGGATGCTTGTGTCAGCTGGTGGATCATATATGGTGAGCAGTTTGTAGTCCTCTACAAACATGTTCAGACACAGTCCTTCCATGTTGGCCTGTACCTATGGAACATATATACCAGACGAGGGAGATCCCAGGACCAAGCCTTGTGGGATGCCAGTTATATCTGGTTTGTAGTCTGACATGACTGCAGCATGTCTGACCATGTCTGTTCTGTCCTTGGTCTGGTTTGCAACCCCTCTACTGACATAGGGGTTTATATTTAAGCTGGTGAGTTTATCTATAATGAACACGTAGGGTATTGTATAGAAGCCTTTGCAAGGTCCAGCTATGTTGTTTGGACCACATTGCCCTCATCAATGACCTTAATGACTGTTTCAATTGAGTCAAACATGTTTAGGGGCAGGATCTGCACTTATGAAAACCACACTGGGTAGTGTCCAGTGTCAGTAGGTCCCCAATATCTTTATGTCTGTGGTACATGCTGATCCTTTCCATAGCTGTGCAGACCGAGCTTCTCAGGATTCTGGGGTGGTAGTTTTCAGTATCCATTCAGGCAAAACCTTTGTTGAGAAGGACCACTGTTGTTGTACACTGCTCTTTGGGTACATATCCTGTGGTAAGGCTGACATTGAGCAGTGGTGTGATTTGGCATTCCATTCGTCTTGGAGTCCATGTTGGACTCAGCCCAGGATACCATCTCATACCATTGCTGCTGTGTGTTTTGCTTTGTAGATGCTGGCTGTTACTTCAGCATCTGCAATGTCAGGGGGCCAGCAGTCTGCTGGGATAGATATTTTGCATTCTGGGGGTTGCACTGCACCTGTCAGGATGTATGTTGGCAATATGTGTGTGTGTTTGGTATGTTGTTTGTGATATTTGTGTGATTCAGAGCATATCTGTGAATTCCCAACACAGTTCCTACCATCAGTTGTGAAAGCCTTGGGATTATCCTTAGTGTCCTGTACAATTTGTATCTTCATAGATTCATAGGTTCATGCTAGGCTATCCACCCTAGGGCATTTGTTAGCCTAGCCAGAGTGTGTGTGGCTTTCGCCACCCCTTGCTATGTGAATATTATGGCCATTTATGATTTGCTTTGCTGTGCCTCTGTTTGGACATGACACAGTGAAGACCCCCAGTGTAACTCTACAATCATCCATCCACTTGGCAAGATTCCTGTTGAAGAGTGTCAGTGAGGGGCTCTGCCTAACATAGAGTGGGATTCTGGTCCAGGGTGTGGGGAGCCTCTGGATTATGTATCTGTCCCTCCAGCACATCCTATTTCATTATTTGTTGAGGTTGACATCTCTCACTCTCACAGCTCTGATGGCTTTGAGTTTTCTGGGGTGGAGCATGCCCATTACTCCTGTGTTGGGCATGGCCTTGTACAACAGGCATGCAATGCCTCTGTGTAGGCAGTATGTGACTGCATTCAGCTGGGGTGTCTACAGCCAGGCAGCATATGACATATATTTGAAACCCTTTATCCTCTTGGTGAGGTACCTTTGAGGTCTTTCTAACTGCTGCAGGTGTCAGGTAAGGTACATCCCATATGAGGCATTGTACTAGATTATGGGTGTGATAAGAGAACAGTATAGGGGCACAATGACCTCTGTTGACGTAGATGTGAATCCTTTCATGATACGGTGTCCAATGTTGACAGTCTTCCTAGCCACATTGGCAATGTGAGTGTCACATAACAGGTTACTGTCCACTTGTGTCCCTAGGTCCCTGATTACTCCTTCCATACATAATGGTTTACCACCTATGTGGTAATTTGTGGTACCTTGTTTGGTATATGGTGGGACATTCATACTGTCCAGTGTCTTCAGGACAGCTGGGTGGGGTTCTGTGTGTGAGAGTGTGGTCTGTAGCATGCTACAGACTGTACAGCAGTCTTGCCTACAGTTAGTTGCACATGGGTGGACCCCAATGCCTTGTGCATTGTCAGTTACCTGAACGTATGGGTGTCTGTGCTGAATATGGATACTCACCCTCCTTTTATGTTTTGTTCCAGGTTTTGGGGCTATGATGCATGATATGTGGTATAACCTGGTAGTGCTGGTGTGCTGTCAGGAGGCTTGCAGCAGGTTTCTGTCACTGCACAGACATCAATGTTCTCCATACTGGGGATGGTCTCGGGAGCATGCATACTGGGGTTTACACATCTGGCATTGGTCAGCATTACCCTTATGTTTCTTTCCACTTATGTTTTCTAGGGTGGTGGGTTAGTCTTTTCAGCCTTGCCTACTTAAAGGCTCTATGGAGGTGGAAAAAGCCTTATCCAATATCCAGACGCCCAGGGGTAACAGGTGCAAGCCATCCCAGGAACAGCTGCATGGCTTGTCAAGCATGACATCCCAAGCAGACAGACATTGGATCCCCTTGGAATGACACCAGTAAGTGTGCCACTTGCTATAACTGATCATTCCATGTTTGTACTGTGGCATTATTCTTGGTAAGGGTAGGATGCTGCAAATGGTGAGTGTCATACCGGCCTGGACTACATAATCAGAGAGCTCATCTATGTCTCTTTTCATGTAGTCTAGGGAGGTACATCTCAGGTCATTCACACCAGCATGGACTATGACTGCATCATATTTCTACTTGCTTTGGGGTGACCTGCATACTTGTGTTATGTGGTGTATTGTGGCATCCTACAGGCAGCTTACTGTACCCTTTCCCTTGTTCAGTCTGGTGTGCAGGACAGCAGTGTGTCTCGCTATGGAGTCACCTATTACAACTGTATCAGGCATGTTGTTTCTCCTTCTGGCCTGTGACTGTTTGGCACACCAGCTTTGTGTACTATGTGTTGCATGTGCTATGTTTGGAAGTTGTTTGATTGGGTGTCTGCTTTAGAGGCCTCTGTTGTTGTGCTGTGTTTGTAATTTGTGCCTCCGGGAATGTTTTTCTGTGTTTATGTCTTTGGTTTGCAGTTGTGATAGGTCTATGTGGGACTGTGTTTGTGGTTACCTTCTCCTCCTGACTAGTTTTGGGAGTACTGAGTTGAGGGAGCTCAGCCTTCAGTTTGGATAGATGGTTGCATCTTTCACATATATTTGTATTTCTTGGGGGGAGTTGGCGGTTGTCTGTGTACTTGGGGCAGGTGTAACATTGCCTCAAGATTCACAGATTCAACTTGTTGTGGCTGGCCTTAGTGGATTGTATGTGTGGACATATTTTATTGCCATACTACTGATCAGTGATTACTTCATTGTTTATGTTTGCTCTATCATGTAGTAGCTTCCTCATTCTCTTGGATGGTTTGGTTATGGCTGGTGTCCACCATGCCAGATGCCTGCGTGTATGGCATTGTGTCTTGTTTTAATTTAGGATTGCATAATCCAAGCATTCCTGGCAGTGTTCATGGAATGGCTGTATTACAGGTTCTGAGGTGTGGCCCATATTTTGCACCTGCACAGGACCTTTAATGGATTCCACATCAGTTTGGAGGAGTGCAAATATTGCTTTACACATGTTTTCCACTGTGGTTTTCTGGCCAGGGACTGTGGTCAGGATTTGTATATCCAGTGTGATTACTCTATGGTCTGGTTTTACCAGTGAGCAATACACTTCTCATCTTGCCATCCAGTACCCATGTTGCTGATTATCACATCAAGTATGCTTACCCCTCTTGTGTGATTGGTACATTGTTCCTGGGCATTTTGGTTTATGGATTCTATGAACTTTTGTCCTACAGTGTTGGAGCTAGTATAATGCTCCCAGTCTATGTCTGGGTATTTTCAGTCACCCAATATAATGTGGTTTGGAGGACTTGATATATTCATGTACTCCAGCATAGGCCAGGTGCAGTACCTGGTGTTGGGACAGTAGTCTGTAGCAGGCTATAAACTGGGGGGCAGTTTTAGCCACTGTTACTTGACCATGGCTAGTCCATGCTGCTTCTTGTTGTGGTACCAACATGGGGGGTGGTTATCCTTGACAATTATTGCTAGTCACCCTCCTTTTGTAGCTTGTTCCATGTTTTGAGGCTGTACAGCACAGTATGAGGTGTAACCTGGTTGTGTTAGGGTGCTGTTGTGAGCCTTGACCCAGTTTTCTGTTACAGCACAGATATCAACATTCTCCATACTGGGTGAGTTTAGACTGCATGCATCTTGCTGTTTCGACTTATCTCTTATCTTATTCTTATCCCTTCTGATACCTATGGAGGTAGGTTTGTGTTTTGAGCCTTACCTATTCAGGGCATGCTGTGGGTAACAACAGCCTTTGCCAGTATCCATACGGCCTGCACTGATAGGTGCACGCCAGTCCTAGCAGGTGGAGCATCATGTCATGTTCAGCATGTCATCCCAGGCTGGCACACATTGGATCCCCTTTGACTAACTGCGATTCTTCAGTCAATTATTGCACTTGATCATCTCATTGTTATATTGTGGCATGATGCTTAGTGAGGGTAGGATGTTAGTCAGTGTCCTCAGGTGTGCATATAGTACATGGTGTTACATTACTTAACACATGGCATTCATGCCTCAGGTGGTGCTGCAGGGCTGCCTCTGTTGGATGCACATATTACACTCCCTGTACATGTTTGTGAGCAGGT
The DNA here is from genome assembly GCF_019279795.1 of Protopterus annectens. Lineage (NCBI taxonomy): Eukaryota > Metazoa > Chordata > Ceratodontiformes > Protopteridae > Protopterus > Protopterus annectens. The sequence continues at coordinate 1,532,595,510 of NC_056735.1, forward strand.
CATGTCATTTTAGGCATCCCTGGTATTATCTGAGTGAGTCAGAGGGGGTATCATTCCCAGGGTTCCTACTGAGCCAGTGTATGTGCTACGCATTGTCTCTTTGCCAAGGCCAGGGCATACTGGGCATGCCTCCTTCTGCCTACTGGGGCAGGCTCAGGTTGTTCCTCCTCCGAGTCACGCTCTGCCTGTGATGGCCTTGGCAATGGTGGGGTGCTGTTTGGCCCGGCCCTATGCTGGTCCTGCTGCAGCTGTTTTCGCAAGATCATATTATGTAGCATAGCACATACCATGACAATTTGGGTACATGTAGTTGGTGTGTACTGCAAGGCTCCACCAGATGTGTCCAGACACCGGAACCGTGACTTGAGCAGCCCAAACACACGCTCTATTACATTACGTGTTTGTGCGTGTGCCTCATTATGGCGTTCCTGTTCAGGTGTGTGTGCATTTCTGATGGGTGTCATCAGCCACGGCTCCAGTGCATAACCTGCATCCCCCACTAGGTGTCCGTGCGGGATGTCCCCATTGGCAAATGTCTGGTACAGCTGTGTCAAATGCCAGATGTGGGAATCATGGTAGCTCCCAGGGCAACCAGCACACACATTCATTATTATGCCCTGGGCATCACACACGACCTGACAGTTAATGGAGGGGAAGCCCTTGTGGTTAATGTATGCCCTACCCCACTCACCGGCTGGTGCTTTGATGCGTATGTGCATGCAGTCTATTGCACCCACTACCTCAGGGTATTCCGCTATTTGCTGGAAGAGATGCATATTGCTGGCCAATACCTCACGGGCATTGGGGAAATATACATGATCACCGACATGTGCTGACATGGCATCCAGCAACTGGTGCAGCACCCTGGAGGCTGATGCCTGTGATATCCCCATCATATCACCAGTTGGTCTCTGGAAGGTACCTGTTGCTAGTATTCTTAGGCCAACACAAACCTTGGTTTCCACTGGGATGGGTTCCCCTCTGTTGGTTCTGTGTGTGAGGCGTGGCCTGCACAGCTCCACTATTTGCTGCAGGAGGTCTCTGTCCACTCTATAGCGCTCTACTATCTCCAGCTCATGTAACCCGTGGTAGATGACCCTGGGCCTGTACACTCTTCTCCGTCTCCTCACTGTGGGTTGTCTGGCACCATCTGCATTGTCACCACCCTCAGCAAGTTGCCTATGTCTCATTATGACAGCTATGGCAGCCCCTAACATTTCTGCTCTGAGTTCAGCTTTTTCAGTTTTCACTTCTAATAGCTTACTCCTGTCTTGCAGTGTCTCTTGAGAGAAACATCTTGCACTGCTGTTTGCAGATTTTTAAGTGTTGGGCTGAGCTACTATTCTGCCTGTGTAATTGCCTGCTTCTAATTGTTTTCACCTGCTAGCTCCAGCAATATTCCCTGGTAGCTTCCTACTAATTCTGTTGCTTCCTTTTTCCTTTCTGTTTCCTCAGGGGGGAGCAGCGTGTATACCAGCAGAAACACACTCACAGTGGCTTACACGCACGCACACATGCTTACACGGCTCAGAATCATCTTATTTAGGTTAAAACGCGTGCACACCAACTCAACCAGTGTTATAGCTCTGCCAACAGGCTTCTACATGCTAAGTCTGCCCTACACATGCGCACACCCGCGCAAACAGTGTTAAACAGCTACCAACATGCTCCCACATGCTCAGTCTGCCTTACACTCGTGCACACTGTCTTACACATGCTTCATGGTGTGCACGCGTGTGCATGCCAAGCAAGAAACTTTGGTGTAGGCAACAGTGTACACCTTCCATTTCTTGACTTTCTCATGCTTATCTAGTGGCACACCTCTTTCCATGATATCTGTCTGTCATCTGTCATGTAACTCTGACCTCCAATGAACTGCATTTCTTTCTACCATTCCCCCCTGTGATGTCACCCATCTCCTACTCTGTTCCTCCCCCTTCTGTAACTCTTACACTACTCAGAATGTGCTCATTTGCTATGTGACAGTGGAATTCAGTATCCTAACACTCATTTGCATCAGATTTCCTACTAATGCTTAGTTACATCTCTTAGACTCAGCTTCTCCCCTTAGCAACCACTACACAGTGGCCATGTTGTTTTTGGTCTGCTGGTCCCTGCATTGAAATTCCATGTATTGCATAAAACCCACATTTGTGGGTTTATAACCTTAGTTTTTATGTTTTATACAGCTCAGCCCTTTTGTGCGGGGCTGCATTGGGTTTAAACATTGGCGATCGCTGAAAAAAAAAATTATATTTTTAATATTTTTGCATCGGGTTACCTTGCCAATGGCCACATATTTGGCCATTGGCATGCTGCCTGACACATATGCACCCTTTATTTGTAGCTGACATGGCTCCATTGTGGGTTTTGCAAAAACATACTCAGTTGTCAACTGAGTACATTTCTGCAGCTAATATGGCTCTTACATGGGCTGTTCTGGGCTTCCTGGATCGCTAATCATCCTCATTTGCATGCTATTCGGCTGCAAGTGAGGTGATTAGCTTATCCATGCCCACTCCGTGTAAGAGATGTTTTAGCTTGTCTCTTACATGGACTTTGGGCTGTTCCTGGATCACGAAGGCTGCATGGAGTCTTACACTACTCTTAGACTCCGTGCAAGCCTTCGTGAATCCAGCCCACTTACTTCTCCTACACTTTTTTTTCTCCTTCTTTCATAGTAAATGGAAGCAGGTGAACCTCAATACAAAGAATTATGACTGGGTCTCCTCAATCATAACCCAGGTTGTTATGTGTTAGAAACACAGATGTCAAGAAACTCACCTTGAGAGAAAAGTTGGTTATGCTTGGAGACCCCAAGCCTTCACAATACTTTGATTATCTGAGGCAAAGCAGTCCCTCTCAGAATATTCCTGGTGCTCATAAAAGCTTTGTTGCACTAAGCTATTTACATATACTCACATATGCCTTTGTCAATATGGGCTAATATTTAAATGAAATTGAAAGATACAGCTGCCACAGCGGAAACCACCAGAAGTGTGCACACTCAAAAGAAAGTGCCAAACATTCATTGAGCAAATATGGGTCACAGCAATTTACTTAACCTTATCATTAGCTAACTTTATCTGATACAGATTTATAATTGTGAAGTTTAGCTAATGTACATTATTTAAGTTGCAGTTTTGTTTTTCGCTGTTTGAAATTTACTGTTTCAGCAACTTGCTTGTCAGTTCATTAAAATATATACTGGAATGACAACATGAGTTTTATTTTATATGATGTTTATTGCATTTTATATACACTTCTTGTGCAATATAGCACCATGGGTGTGTTTACAAATGCGCTGTCTAATAGCACAATTCTTGTGTGCTGTTCTTAAATGTATTTAAAGAAAATCATTTAAATAATTTAACTTGCTTTCTGAATAAAGAAGGCATTTTAAAAACGTTTTATCTTTGTTGGTCTAAAAGTTCGGTTCATAAGAAAAATTCAAACATAGCTAGTATAAATTATAAATCAAAAACACAAGCTATTGCAAGCCCAGAAATCAGCTATACCAATAACTCATAAACTTAACACATCCATTTTGCATGGGGCTTCCCTTGCCCCCCCCCCATCAAATGCTAGGACTGTGTTCCACACGCCCATTTTCTAAGGATGCTACCCCCAGAACTGCTCAAATGGAAGAAAAATTGTCATTTTTTTTTAAGTTACCTTTTCCATTGAAAGTAGCCTGATTAAGATTTTTATTGTAGGACTTAGAAATCAGGAAGTGAAATTCCACTGGCTACATAATGCAGCTTAAGCATTACAAGTGTTCATGCATGTAAAGATATGCAGAACTTTAAACGGTAACAGACCTATGAACAACATTTCAGAAAATGTACAGGTTTTAATTTTCTTTGTGCTTGTGTTTGATCCATGAAAAGGTATCAGGAAGTAGTATAGATATTTATTATTATTAATATTTTTTTATATTTTTTCAACAGGAAATTAAACCATAAAGGCCTCATATGCTGTTTTCAGTCAACTTATTGTACATAGTCAAATGGATGACCATTACATCTAAAATATTTATATATGTTATTCACCCTTTGGATAAAATCACCTTTATTAATTTTTCAGTCATAACAGTGATAACCATGCATGCAATCATCAATGTTGAATCCAAACAAATGTATGCAACACATCCAAGTTAAACACACTGAAAATGAGCTTGGAACATTACTTGTATCAATGAGTTATAAAACAAACTTGCATACAGATATTAAACACCATACCAACCAAAAAGAAATAAAACTGAAGACCACAGACGAAGAATCCACTATATACACTCAATTTATTGTACCTCTAGTCCTTCGGCAAACGTCTTCAAGGAGTATAAAACATCACATAACCAACACAGTTTAAATACCCTAATACATCAAACAATTAAACAATCAACATTAATCAATTAATCAATAGCATTAAGAAACCTCATCAAATTAAAAGCCTCCAGTTACATTCTACATCCAGACCCTAAGGAAATAAAGTATCATATTTCAAAATAAAAATACTTTCTTTATACAGCAACTTCTTTTTATACAAATGATCAGAAAATACACCTTTATCAATATGTACTAAGATAGTAGCTTGTAGCCCATTAGGATTAGAATTGTGAGCCAGCATAAAATGTTAGCCACAGGACTCTCTTCTTTTTTATTAATAATATTCCTAATGTGCTCCTGTAGTCAAATTTTAAACTTCCTTTTACTTTACCCTATATATATATATATATATATATATATATATATATATATATATATATGGTTGCAAGGACATTTCAATGCATAAATAATGCCTTCAGTGTTACAATTATATATATTATTAACCTCAAATAGATGGCCATTTATATACTTAAAAGTTGGAACAATAAAATGGCATACATTGCAATGACCATAGGGTAAAGTACCATGCCCCTACACAGTTTTACATTTTAGTGTCTCAGTAGGATATTTAAATCTATTATGTACTAAAATGTCTTTTAAATTTCTATCTCTCTGAAATGAAATATCTAAAGACCTAGAAATTTAATTCTTCAGGTCCACAGATTTAAACAAAAAATTCCAGTAATGTTTCACAATCTCAATTAAAACACCTCTGAATACACTATAAGTAGAAACAAAATAAATTTATTTTTTGTTTGATCTATAACATTTTTCTTGTATCACTCCATTATATGGCTATAAGTACCAACTATATGTTGTTCATTAATAACCTTATCTATAGCTGTTTGAATCCAATGTTCATTGTAATCCATTGATTTAAACATTCTTCTTGTAACATTAATTTCTTTATAAAAGTCTTTGTCAGTATTACATAACCGTTTCAGTTTCAAACATTCCCCATAAGGTAAAGAAACTAAAGTGTGGGCTGGATGACAGCTAGTTCCCATCAAATACTGATTGCCATCAGCAAACTTCCTATACACAGATGTCCATAAAACATTACTATCCTCCAAAATAAGATGTATATCCAGAAAAGTTATATCTTTACCCACCTGTATGCCATCAAAAGATAGTCCAAATCTGTTATTTTGCATAACTTCTATAAAATGACCAACATAAGACATCCCACCTTTACAAACAAAAAAAAGGTAATCTATAAAATGAAATTAATTAACTACATAACTTTAAAAAAATCTATATGATATAAACATTCTAGCTCATACAAGCCCATCATCAAGTTGGCATACATGGCGGCAACAGATGACCCCATAGCAGTACCTTTCATTTGTTTATATATTTGTTCATTAAACATAAAAATATTATTATTTAAACAAAATTCCAATATTTCAATAATATAATATGTTACTGGACTATCCCCCCAAAAATATTTTACTGCTTCTAATGCAAACTGACATTGAATATTAGTATAAAGACTAACAACATCAACACTTATAAAAAACATGGGTGTGTTTACAAATGTGCTGTCTAATAGCACAATTGATGTGTGCTGTTCTTAAATGCATTTAAAGAAATCATTTAAATAATTTAACTTGCTTTCTGAATAAAGAATCATTTTAAAAACGTTTTATCTTTGTTGGTCTAAAAGTTCGGTTCATAACAAAAATTCAAACATAGCTAGTATAAATTATAAATCAAAAACACAAGCTATTTCAAGCCCAGAAATCAGCTATACCAATAACTCATAAACTTAACACATACATTTTGCATGGGGCTTCCCTTGCCCCCCCCCCCACCAAATGCTAGGACTGTGTTCCACGTGCCCATTTTCTAAGGATGCTACCCCCAGAACTGCTGAAATGGAAGAAAAATTGCCATTTTTTAAGTTACCTTTTCCCTTGAAAGTAGCCTGACTCAGTAAGATTGTTATTGTAGCACTTAAAAATCAGGAAGTGAAATTCCACTGGCTACATAATACAGCTTAAGCATAAAGTGTTCATGTAAAGATACACAGAACTTTAAATGGTAACAAACCAATGAACAACAAAGTACAATGCAAACCACCAAAAAATGAGACCAGTGAATAACAGCTCTACTTTCCTGAATAAAATTTATTCCACAATACAAATTTCTCTAGCGCCTCGGCCACAGCCTTTACAGAGTAAAAATTCACCTATTAAAGCAAGGCCTTTTTATATCATTATTTAACACTCTGATTAATCAATTAAACAATTAATTAAGATACAATCACCCTTTAAAGCTAAAAAACTATATAAAACTTTGCCAATTGCATTCTTTATTTAATCCACAAGGAAATAGTGTGTTATATTTCATTATTAGCACAGATTCTTTATGTCTCAACATGTTTTTTTGTAATTCTGCATTCCCATATTGCATTGATATCTGTTCCAACACTGTTGCCTTCATACATTTTATGTCCCCTTGATGTTTATCATTAAAATGTTCCACTATGGGGCTCATAATTTTGTTTTTTTTAACATCTCTTACATGCTCTTTTATTCTTTCTGCCAATGTCCTTTTGGTCTCACCTATATAATATTTTTTACATGAACAAAAAATAGCATAAATTACTCCTCTGGTATCAAAATATTTAGCCCCTATCTTATCTACTTTAGTAACAATATACTGACAAATGGAACATTTTCCACAGGGTATAGTTCCCACCATATTAGTATTCACCAATATGTTGTCTCTTGGCTTTTTATATATGTTGTGCACTAAGAAATCTTGAAGATTTCGTCCTCTTTTATAAGATACTATCAACTCCACATTTGTTAATGACACAACTTCTCCTTTTACTTGTCTCCAGTACTGTTTTACCAACCCATTCATTATATGAGAAAAAATTGTATATCTAGTAACAAAAAATATTTTATATTTGTCTTGTTTACCATCCTCATATATTATCTTTTTATATCTATTATCATCTTTAATATGTTTATTTGTTCTATCCTTACCATATATCTTATCAAAACTTTCATGTACATCATTTTGTTGATACCCCCTAGTAATAAATATGGAGGCTACTTTATGTGCTTCTTCCTGTGCTTGTTTGCTATTACTACTCAGCCTTTTAATCCTGAGCAGCTCCCCATAAGGAATAGCTGCCAAGGTATGGCTAGGATTACAACTATTACCAAACATTTTCCAATTTATTTGAATAAACTTTCTATGTATACTAGTATGAATTTTCTGTTTTGTTGTCCCTCTTAGTGTTATATCTAAATAATTAACTTCACTACCTTTCTGAATGTCATCAAACTTGATACCATATTTATTAACATTCAGATACTCAATAAATTCAGATGACAAACATTCTCCACCTTCACTAACAAAAATCAGATTGTCAATAAATCGATAATATCTCACCACATATTTTCTAAAGAATTAATGTCTATAAATATACATATTTTCAACTAAACCCATAAATAAGTTTGCATAAACTAGGGCAAAAGCCACCCCCATTGCCGTTCCAATATTCTGCTTGTATAATGTGCCATTGAATTCAAATATATTATTAGTTAAACAAAACTCTACCAGTTCTAATATATATTGAGTTCTTGGGCTATCACCTAAAAAATACAATATAGCTTCAAGACCAAATTTATGAGAAATGTTGGTGTATAAACTCACTACATCTACCGTTATAAAATACATTCATCTGGTCCATACTATATCCTTTATTTTACGTAAGAAGTCAAATGAATGCTTTATGTGTGAAGGTAACTTCAATGCTGCCTGCAATAAAATTTTATGCAATAGACAACTGAGGTTATATGTGAAAAATCCATTAGCCGACACTATAGGGCGACCTGGTGGTTGTGCCAAATTTTTATGAATTTTGGGGACACAAAAAAATTTGCTACTCTACTGTTCTTAAACATAATTTTACGAGTTACATCACTCTCTGTAAAATAATGTAATCTAATACCTTTCCTTAACAAAATTTGAAAAGCATTTTCTGCTTGTTTCAAATAAATCTCATCTATTCTACTATAATATTACTGTCGTTTAAATGTACCATGCACATTTTTAAATAATCCCCAGAATTCGTTACCACCAATTTGCCCCCTTTGTCGGATGGTTTAAAAACTATATCTTCATTTCTACTCATACTTTGTAACTTTATCCATTGTTCTTTGGTTAAATTATAGTTTTTTTCTGTACTTTCAAAATCCCTCAGTTCTTTATCTATTATTATATTTAAAGCATTGTTGAAACTCTGTATATTTACATTTTTGCAAGGAGGCATAAATGTGCTGTTATTTTTTAATTTACTTGTGTCTAATAAACTGTATGCATTAGCTTCCAGATCAGATTCACACGAAAAAAACTACCATTACTTTCCGAATCTGTTTCCTCAATGCATTCAGTTATTTCATTATAATTTGTATGAAAAAAATACTCTCTTAGATTCATTTTACAAACTAAATTACATATCTCAATTTTTATCTCATGCCTTCTAGATACACATGTCGGTATAAATTTTAAACCTTTATCCAATACCGACTGTTCTATGGCATCAAAATTATAACTGGATAAATTAACAACATAATCTGGTACCATAGTACCATCTATTGTTTTAATATGTCCATCTACCTTTTATATCGTCCTTCGCCCGGGTCTCTTTGGCGTTCATATCCTTGCCAGCCTCGCTTCCTGGGAGTTGTGTTTTGTCCATTTGAACCTTATTAGGTTCTCTGAAATGATTCTGGGTTAGCAGCCCCTTGTAAATTCGGAAAATCTTCATTCTCTCTATCCTCCTCTTCTACCGACGACGCACCACTCTCACTGGAAAGGAAGCTTCTATTTTTATGCTGGTCGGTAGTGGTATTCCCTTTTGAAAAGTCATGCTCTTTCTCCTAGACTGCTGATTGGTGGAAAAAAGAAAAGCCTTGTTATGCTCGTAGTCGCGAATATCCCTCTGCAACTTGTATTTTTTTTTTTTTTCGATCCATAAGATCTTTTGAACAACAAAGTACAGCGTTTCAGAAAATGTACAGGTTTTAATTTTCTTTGTGCTTGTGTTTGATCCATGAAAAGGTATCAGGAAGTAGTATAGTTATTTATTATTATTATATTTTTTTCAGTCAGGAAATTAAACCATAAAGGCCTCATATGCTGTTTTCAGTCAACTTCTTGTACATAGTCAAATGGATGACCATTACATCTAAAATATTTATATATGTTATTCACCCTTTGGATAAAATCACCTTTATTAATTTTTCAGTCATAACAGTGATAACCATGCATACAATCATCAATGTTGAATCCAGACAAATGTATGCAACACATCCAAGTTAAACACACTGAAATGAGCTTGGAACATTACTTGTATCAATGCGTTATAAAACAAACTTGCATACAGATATTACATATTTTATTGTAGCACTAAAATAATTATATTCATGTTAATACTAGAGACCTCTCAACATTTAAACTTTACCATCATGATATGCAAGAAATGTTATAATATAGAAATTAAACGTAAATTACATAGCTACCTCTGGAATCATGAAGACTTTCTGAAGGTAGTTTTTCTGAAAGTAAATTTTTTAAAACTTACCAACAAAATTACCTTCAACTAACATAATAAAACATTTTTTTTGCAGGGGGAGTCCCTCTGCACTTCCAATGTGGGGGGAGCATACCCTATACCCCTATATATATATATATATATATATATATATCAACTCCAGGGTTGCATAATAATGGAGAAAAAGGCAAACTCCACTGTCTGTGAAGTTAGTTTAGCTGAAAAGCAGAAAATGTTTTACACATTTTACATTTAGTGAAACTGACTTTGCCCATTTTACACATTCCCTCTGCATCTTTATGGTTCAAACAGTATGGTGCATATGATCATATGAAAATCACTGAAAGGCACCAATGTATTTTCATTTATACTCACTTTGGAACATGCTAAAATACAGGCAAATACTAATTTCAGAGCATTTTCTATCACACTCTTACCTGAACTTCAGTCTATCATTCCTTATTTACAATACCTCATGCAACTGAAATAAATCACCCAGAGAAATATTTCCTCACATAATTAATTTAATTCAAATAGCATAACCCAAGAAAAAGCTTAAGGAAAATCTTTCTTAAAGCTGGACTCATTTCAGTCTTTAGTAATAATAGAGTCAGATTCTTTGCATTCTTAATTCTTACACATTGCCATTTTTGCAACAATTCAATGTACCCTTAGTATTCACAGCATACTGTACTGAATAATGCTGAAAATTAGTTACAGAAAATGTAAATTTTACTTTTGCTTAGTCGCAAAATTTAACTATAATAATAAAAAAAAATGTGTGCCAAAGCTAATTTCACCACTCCCACTCCCCACCTAGATGCCTACATACTGTATACCACCAACTAGACTATGGTTTTGTTAATACTGACACAGGTAATGCTTTGTGTCTTAAGGGGCTCTGTTCATCCTAGCAGACTTCTTAACGTTTCTATTCTTCTTTGTAGTACAGCTTTGAAATCACAGGATCATATATTATTTTTAAATATTGCAACACAGGTATATTGTTCCAAGAATTGAAGAACTCACAAAGAACAGGAGTTCAGAAATAGAATTTAATATTCATGAATGAATCAGACATCCCTCAATAAGATAATTGCAAAATCGGATCTGTGCAGATGTGCAAGAAATAGAAACTAAATCACTTCCAGGAACCTGTGCTCATTTCCATGTGGCTCACATTTCATTTTCACTAGACTCAGCAGATTATATTGTTTAGAAGTGACTATAGCTGCACAAAAAAACAAAACAGGCGAAAAATATAGTTATTAGTAGAAATGCATATACTAGCAAATTGGGTTCCAAGTACATACCAATATGTTTAAAAACAGTCTTCTGGAGTTTATAAAATGGTACCAAATATAAAAAGGGCCAGGCAAAAAGACTGTATATTACCAGAAATCTGTATATGCATTTTTAGCTATATTGAGTTCTTTCTGCATCATAGCTAGGAAGAAATTGATGAAGGCAAGACCAAAATGTTGACACCCTATCCCAGAAACCTGTATTTGTCTCATTATCAAATTAAACACAGTTTCTGTATTATATTTTTGCACACATATGGGCACACACACACACACACACACACACACACACACACACACACACACACACACACACACACACACACACACACACACACACACTCATAAACCAGACACACACACACACACACACACACACACACACACACACACACACACACACACACACTCATAAACCAGACACACACACACACACACACACACACACACACACACACACACACACACACACACACACACACATATGCACAGATTTATGTGAAAACTCACCATTACTGTCAGTATTTGACTACTTTTCTATTTCTTCAATCAAAATCTTTGCAATATAAATCCTACAAGGGCTTTCTGGATGGCCTCCACCATACAAAGAGTTCATGTCGCCGTTCCTTTGCCACATCAGAACTGACTGGTTGCCTTACCTAATGGCCAGATCTCCTAGTGGGTTTTCCAGTGTTCAAGCAAGTAATTATAAAATTAGTCATACATCACTACTATATTAACTTTGAGAAGTATAAATCCAAAAATTATAAACACATACAAAAAATGTATTTTAGTAGTTGGGAAGCTCCCCTGCACCCCCATGTAAGGTGCATTACCCCCATATGCCCTAACTTATGTATACTAATTTCATTGTCACACTACAGTGCAGAAAAAGGAAACCCCCACAGAAGTGCTCACACAATAAAATAACCTGCAGTTTTGACAAACCATAATAAAAATAAATTGAATAAAAACTGCCTGCATGATAATGCTTCATGCAAGTCTAGGCATGCCCTCATAGAATGAGAAGATTTTGCATGACAGAAACAGTACCAAAATGCTGCAGTTGATACATATAGTCAGTATTATTATGTAGGTCACTTTCTGCCTTCACTTGCACCATGTGCTACAGTAGAGTTCCACTATGACTTCCTGAAAGTTGACATTCCAAAAGGACATACAACTCCTTTTTTCTTGTTTTTATGCAGGGGAGCAAACTCACTGTACCCCCCCCCCCAAATGTTGGAGGCCACCTAAACTTGTATATACCAACTCCACAGGTTGCCCCCAACTTGAAAAAAGGGAAAAATCTCCAGAAAAAAAGCAAGTCATTGCTGGCACACACTTGGAAATTGTGCCAGCAATGATTTTCTATGGGGAAAAAAGTATTCGGCATTATGCTATTCATCTTTTTCTTCTGCGCACTACTGACATTAGAGCAATTTCTCCTCGAGCATGTGTAGGGAAGCCACTGCAATAGAAAGGATGTCTTCTTCCTACATTACAATAGCACCTACAAATCTACCTGGCAATACATGCATGCATTCTTTACTGAACACAGACAATGTATCAAGAGCAGACTGCATTCACTGTAAACAGCTACCGTAAATATACAGATACAGTAAATAGCCTGATATATAAAGGTGTCACAGTTCTAGATATATCCAGGTATCCGATACAGTCCAGCTAGTAACACATGCCTTTGGTTCTGGAAAACTGAAAGACTGTTGGTTTTAATCCCTTCTCACGGAATTGGATTTGTTTGCAGTGCAGCATTGGTAGGTACTTCACTAGTAGTGAGTACACCATCCTTCAGATAGGATGTTAAACTGATGCCTCATCTGTCTGTGTTAGCGAAAACTCATATAGATATAAAAGCTCCAATGACATTTAAAAAGCAGAGGAATTTCCACAGTATCCTGGCTAGATTTCTCCTAGGTAATATAAATACCAAGTCATGTTTCCTCAGAAAAGAGACCACTGCCTAGTGGGACTAACGCAATTAACAAAAGCAAACAAAATAAATAACCAGACACTATAAACTATCAGGATACAACCATATAGAACTAAAAGTCCTCCCTAATTATACATACCTTAACAAATCTAGCAAAAAAATTCTCCCAAACCAGGAGAACAGAGTGTGGCTTCTACATCAGGAGAAAAAGCTGTCCATAAATTTGTATCCTGATCTTGTATTTAACTGTACTGCAGAATGTCCTTAATTTCGGTCTGTATAATTATAATATAACAAAAATTGATGTACCGAACAATCATCTAAAAGGAGAAAGGAGACACCAGCTTACTTACTCTGTAGGGGCCACCATTACACTCCAGACTCCACTCTCAGCTTTACAATAAATCTAATTTGGATCAGTCTAATCTGTATAATTTAATGAAAGTGGATAAAGAAAACCTGTCTCTCAAATTTCACTTGCTTACATCTGAAATCTGCCCCACCATACAATGAAATGTCCATTTCTTAGCCAAGTCAGAATAATTATTACACTTTATTGTAGCCATTTTTATAAGCTACTGCATTTAATTTAACTGTATTCTGTTAAATATTGCTTGCTGCACTTTATTTAGTCGGTTTACAACTTAATTCAACTACATTTACTGTTGTAGGCTACACACTCAAGTGTGCTAGCCTTTTTCTGCTTTAAAAGTGAATTTACTACTGTATTTACTGTATTTTTGATTGTAAAAAATAAAAAAAAAATCTACCTGCTTACTTTTTCTCTAACTAGAATAGTCCGGATCTCAGATTTGCTGATTTCAGGACTGTATTTTGGAGAAGGAAGTCATTCTGCTCATCAGTGGGAGTGGTAAGCTCTGAGCAGCCTATCTAGCTTTACAGGAGTGGTTTCCAGCATAGGAATTATATCTTATTGGCCGTTTTCAGCTGCTTTCTTTTCCTTTTAACTTTCTGCCTTAAAAGCCCATGTTTATGCGAGTCTGCAATTGTTTTACCTCAGCGGATCCTGTTTGGGTCTCCTGCAGAGTTCTACAGCAGCAGAAAGGAGGAAGAGAGACTTTGATTGATTATAAGTATCTCTGTTTGCTTTCTTTGACTTGATTTTGCTTTCTGCACTTTATTGTAGCTATTTGTATTAGCAATTTAAATGTATTCTGTTAAATATTGCTTACTGCACTTTATTTAGTCATTTTACAACTTAATTAAATTGCATTTACTGTTGTAGACTACACACTCAAGTGTGCTAACCTTTTTTTTTTTTTGCTTTAAAAGTGAATTTACTACTGTATTTACTGTATCTTTGATTGTAAAAAAACAAAAAAATTCTATCTGCTTGCTTGTTTCCCACTTTTTTCTCTAACTAGAATAGTCCAGATATAGATTTGCTGATTTCAGGACTCTATTTTGGTTTTCTGAGTTGTCCAGACCTTGCTGAGATTGAAGGAGGTCTTTCTGCTTATCAGTGGGAGTGGTAAGCTCTGAGCAGCCTATCTATCGCTAGAGGAGTGGTTTCCAGCTCAGGAATTGTATCTTATTGGCTGTTTTGGGCTGCTTTCTATCCCTTTTAACTTTCTGCCTTAAAAACCTGCGTTTGTGTGGGTTTGCTCGACGCACAGCGACGCTAAGCTAGGATAAACCATAACCAGTGCCTTAAAGTCTGCTCTTCAAATTTTCCCTTAGATCTTGCTAGTTGTCATTTCTGTGCAGTTTAATTAGACTTTTAAATCTAGCACTTGCTCAAAATGTCTTTCAGCATTTACCATAAGCTTACACACTGGTAGTAGCACTAAAAAACTTTCTATAAAGGAACTAAAACAGCTGCAGTACTTAAAAGGAAGGAAAAACAGCTTCAGTACTTAAATAACTGAGCACCTACCTAGACATGTCTAAAGGTCAATTCCCTATGCTTTCTCCTGTTAACCTGGTGAACCTTGGCATCCTGTGGCAATGTAGCAATTGCCTCATGTGCACATACAACTGTCTCCTCCTACCTCCTAACACATCGACTTGTGAGAGATGCACTTACATAGCCAAATTTGAGGCCACGCTCTCTCCAACCAAGACTGGGTTAGCCAGTCTGGAGGAAAAGGTTAACACATGCATCAGACCACATGGAACATACAGCCTTCCAGATCACACACCGCCACAACTCTCACATTGTAACACAAAACACATGCCCACTTACGCAGAGGCTCTCAATTAAAATCTGCCCAAACAACAAAGACCTCTGAGGCAGAAATGCAGTCAACCATCTCATTCAAACATAATCCATGAGACAAATAGCACACATAAACAGTGTGCCACTCAACCTAAGCCCCTAAGGCAAAACATTTTACCCAATACACTATTCATAGGTGACTCATTAGTAAAGCATACTGATGTCCTACTCTCTAGGTTGAACAAGGAGAAAGTTACGGTCAGCTGCCTGTTGGGTGCTAGGATTCACCACATAATACAAGCACTTAGGTCTCTCCACAACAGGTACAAATATGACTCTGTCATTGTCCATGTTGGTGTGAATGACCTAAGACGTACCTCCCTGGACTACATCAAAAGAGACATGGAGGAACTCTCGGATCTTGTAGTCCAGGCAGGTATGACCCTAGCCCTGAGTAGCATCCTACCATCACCCAGAATGACACCACAGTACAAGCAAAAAATTATTGACTTCAACAATTGGCTAAGTTTCTGTTGTCATTGAAAGTGGATCCAGTATCTGTCTGCCTGGGATGACATGATCGACAGACCTCGATACTTTGCCAGAGATGGCCTGCACCTGTCACCCCTGGGATTCCAGATACCAGCCAAGGCTCTTGCCACCCCTATAGTGCCTTTTTTAGGCAATGTCCTGAAGACAAATTTACCACCATAACAAGTACATGAGAACACAACCTGAGGGTTATGCTACTTAACGCTAGAAGTCTAAATCTCAAAATGCACTCATTCAAGTCACAACATAAACTGGAGAACTTAGATATCTGTGCAGTAACAGAGACCTGGATCAAGGCTCCGAAGAGCACCCCAGCACTACCAGGCTACAATACATACCACACCTTTCGGCCCCTAAATCTGGACTGAAGCCCTAAAGTGTGGACCGAAGCCCTAAAGGTGGTGGCGTATCCATTTTCATAAAAGATACACACACCTCCAGACTAGTTGCCCAGCATAATGCATCAGAGGTATTTCAGGTACAACTAACACTGGATAAAACTGCAATCCAGGTTGTAGCCTGCTATAGATCTCCCACAATGTCCCAAGACTCCCACCCTGCATTCCTGAACACTCTGGAAAATATTAAGGATCAACCCAATACCCTTATACTGGGAGACTTTAACTATCTCTCCATCACCTTGGAGAATTACTCATGTACTAACTCATTTGCCCTATGTTTTCTGGAATTTATTAATTCCAATGCCCTGGACCAACTCATTTTTAACCCCACCAGAGGAAGAAATTTCCTTGACATGGTCATTACAAACATGGGAGTCCAATGCTCTACACCAGCAATCAACTCCTCCCTGGTTAGATCTAACCACAAGTTAATCCCCATAGATATCCACCCCACCCTCCCATGAAGGAAACCACAGTGAAGAACTTCTCCAAAGCCAATTTTGAACTTCTAAAAACAGAAATGGCAAACTTCAAGTCACCCATGCAAATGGAGAATGGGTGTATGGCTGCTCAATCATACACCAATTCACTGTATGAGCATATACACAAATACATGGAATGGGCCATACCAAACAGAACCAAGATGCTCTCCTCCAAAAAAAGGAAGCCAATCTGGTGGTCCTCTGCCATTAACAAACTCTACAACAGAAGGAAAAACTGTTGCAGAAAAGGGTAAAGTCCCAAGACTGGAAAAACTCCCTTGTTAACCTCAGCAAAAAACTGTGATCCCTCATCAAATCCTCTAAAGCTAGTTACAAAAATAAAATTGCTACAGATACTAAAGATAACCACAATGAATTCTTTAGTTATATCAAGAATCTGCATAACAATACACAGATTTGCTCTGAGTTAACGACACCACTTATACTGAGCCAGCTGATCTTGGCCAACAGATTCAGTGCAAACTTTACCCCCTCTTCACCCCCTAAAGTACCCATCCCAATACCCAAGAAATGCCAAATACCTATTATTATGGCTGCACACGTAAAAAAACGCACTGTCCCAAGCCAAGAATATAGCTTCCACCATGGGACCTGATAATATACCTGGCTGTGTACTACACAAATTACAAAGTGAACTGGCACCACACCTGAGTGCCCTGTTCAATCACAGCCCCACTTCAGGCTTTGTTCCCACCAAATGGTGCACCACTACAGTCATTTCACTCCACAAGGGGGTGACTACTAACCCTGGGAACTACCACCCCATTAGTCGGACGAGCCTGTTATGTACAGCTATGGAGCACATCATTATGGACCTTATAAATAGGGATATAGGAAAACTTCAAACTCTGGACCCCCACGCAGTTTGAGTTTGTGAAGGGTAGATCATGCCTGCTCAACATGATAGACTTCTTTGAATCTGTCACCAGAGCAGTGGATGAAGGCAAGGTAGTCCACACAGCCTACCTCGACTTGACAAGGCCTTTGACACCATCCCTCACTCAGGAATCATTGATAGACTCACTAACCTAGGTATAAACCCATACACCATAAGATGGGTTGCTGACTGGCTCACTGACAGAATCCACATGGTGAAAGTAGCGGACTCCAAATCTGACTTCTGGGCAGTAACAAGTGGAGTCCCACAGGGATCGGTCTGGGGTCCTCTCCTGTTTGACATCTACTTCTCTGAAGTTCAAACCAACACAAAGTGACTCTGGTCAACTAAATTTGTGAATGACTGCAAATTGGGAGCTATTACTGATTCTCAAGCTGATGTACACATTCTACAAGAGAGCCTCATATAGACCAATGAGTGGTGCCAGAGCCATGGCTTTAAGCTCAGTGCTAAAAAGTGCATCTTCATTCCCTTTGGGAAGAACATTGTGCCCATGAAATACCACACTGATGGTAGCATACTTAAATCTGAAGGTGTGATAAGAGCTCTGGGGACACAGGTAGATAGCAACCTCTCCTTTGACAACCATGTTGTCACCGTCATTAGAAAGTCCTTCTAAGTGGCACACCTCATTACAAAAGGTTTCTCATCCAGGAAAAAAAAGTCATAATCCCTCTCTACTCATCCCTCATTAGACCTATTATAGAATACAATGCCCTATTCAGCATGTACCTCACCAGACACCTTCAACAACTGTAGAAGCCACAAACGTTCCTGACAAAGAAGATCTTAGGACTCAAACACATGCCCTATACAGAAAGGCTCAAAAAACTCAAGCTATACTTCATCTCATATTGCCTACTTAGAGGTGATCACTGCTTGACCTACAAAGCCATGTCTGACCCAGTGTTATTAGACATGCTTCATCTGAAAAAATCTCAATCCTTCAGTGCCACACACTGTAAGGACCTTAACCTCATCACCACAATAAACAGAACCTGCTGGAGAAACAGGGGAGTTCCTAACCCATTGACTCCCCATACTCTGGAATAAACTCCATATTCACATCAAGCAGAGCACCTCACTGGCCCTCTTCAAGAAAAAATCTTGATGAGTGGATCCATAATAGGAAATTTACCCCAGGATCACTTCAACAGCCTTGCTCAATAGGGCACAGGGAACTAACGTCCGGCAGCAAGATGCCTGGGAATATTCTTGGGCTAGGCTTATATAGACTCCAGGGCTGTTAGCCTCGTACACACCTATGAACCTATTGTAGTTGTAAACCAGGTGGAAATTGTCTCTTTATCCAAAGAAACATCTCACTTAATTTGGCATTAAAAACAGAAACAAGAGTAAATCAGATTTCACACAAACTTGGTCCAAGAAACATAAGCTGGCTTAAAGAAGATAGACATATTTAAATTAAGTCCTGTATCAGACATTACTTTAGGTCCAAAGGATGGATTTGTGGACAGGGGCATTCTATACATATGAAAGGCAGCATAAGGCAGAAAACACAAGAGTGCTTACAATATGAATCTGACCATTCTCAAGCTGACTACTAGCAGGATACTTTTTTCTAAGTGAGGAATTTCAAAAGGAATTAAAAAAAAAAAACTTTAAGGCAGAATTAAGACAAATATTCCAGTAGAAATTTCATATCTAACAGGGGCAAACATTCTTATAGAAAGCCAGCAATTTAAGGGACCTTTCAGCTTATGTGTAGACCTTTGTACCTGGGGAGGATTCCCAAGGAGGAAGCGCAGACAGTGCAGAGCAATGGGTCCTAGTAGAAGGATACAAATTGCCTGGACACAGGAAGTAGGTCAATTTGAAAAGCAGATAATGCAGGTCTACGTCTAATGGAAAGACTGATCTGTTCTCACAAGGCAGATTACAAATTGATTCTATTACACTAGGAGTGATTTTGCAATGAAAGGAGTTCCAACAGTCTGGATAATACAAGCCACCTCTAAGGACAGCAAGTATTTTTTTTTCACATGATAGTGTATGGCCATGCTTTTATATGAAGGCTGCAAATGTTGTAGTGAAAGCTAGAGCAGATCTTCTCAGAGAGTTAGGCAAAGGAACAATTATACATTTCCCAGCCAGAGCAGAGAAGAATGGCTGCAATGACCAGCAAAAGGCCACCGAGGTTGAAATCATCTTACCTATATTTGAGAAGAAAGGTGGAGAACATATAAAACAGGATTCCTGACCAAAGTCTTATATTATTGTCTATGGCCTTCGATTGAAACTTCTTAGGTTGGTGGTATTGAAACTCCACCTGGCATTTTACGGTCAATTGAATTTGATGGAGAGCATCAGACTGCTCAGTGCTAAGGCTGTCACAAACAGTTTGTATGAGTAAGTGCCTCTCTCTGTTTAGTGGTATACCATAGTATTATCTGAATGTACCCAAAGACCTTTTGCTTTTAGTTAAGTCTTATGAGAACATACATCAGAAAGGACCACTTGTATCTTGATTCATAAGGAGAGCGAAGTGTGTTCTATGAAGGTTATCACAAGACTCTCCCAGTTTGCAAATGAGCTCTTCATCCCATGTCTGGCACATTATGTACAGGGATAAGGGAAGCAGGGCACATAAAGGGCGTGCCTACCTACAGTTTGTTTGACAACACTGACCAGAATAACCATCTGACCATGGAACAAGCTAAGGGAAGCTTCAAGTCTAGAAGTCTATTACATAGAATAGAATACATCTGAATAAAAGCTGCAGTATCATCATGTACAAAATAAAAATGAACATGACTCAGGGGGCCAAGAAGGACTCCAGTCATAAACCAACAGTGTGATACCATCTGCTTGAACAAGGCCACTAAATTTAGCTGAAAGATGGGACAAAATACCTGTTCTAATGCATAACACCAAGGCTCCAAAATATTTTCTATACAGCCAGACATAAATCCGAATTCTCTCATTCATTTCTCATGTACAAAGAATTCAAGAAGTGTAGTGGTGCGGACAAAATCAAGATCAAGAAATATGTCTTTGCACTTTTATATGGAGAATCATTGGATATTGAAGGAAAATCAGAATCTTCCATCAGACATTGATTAGATACAGCCCTGTCACGTCAGTTTCATATATAAGGACAAGTTTCAGAGATGAAAAGTCAGCATCCTGAAATGACATACTTTGACATTTTTTTGGAAGTGTAGAGGTATACACGTTGTCACAATAGACTGTATGCATCTGACACAGAAAATGGTAGAATAGTACTTGATCCTCTGAAAGCAAAAGGAAACTTATTTCATTTTTGTCTTAAGGATCCTATTCAGAAGGAGTCAGTCACTGTAAATAAAGGCTATAGTCTGTCTGAAACCAAGTGAGAGTGACTGAATATTATAATTTTTAGACATGGAATAAAATGTGAATGTACATGTAAATTTTACCAAGGACCCAAATGTTAATAGTATTTATTATCAGACTTCAAAATGTCTGTGTTAAGTAGCTTGAGGTCATGAAGGGTTCAATGCAAGAGACCACCATTTGTTTAATTAAAAATATCATTTTTATAGTGTGGTAGTTTCCCAGTTAAAATGTGCTACCAGCAAATTAATCAAAACACCAAAACTGTGATTTTCAGGCTCTTGTTATCAGGCACCATTTTCCCACTTGACAACATCATCACCTACACTGAGTTTAGATAAACTGCCTTAATATTTAAATAGTCGGTGAGGGAGTGAGCCTTTTAGATTGTTTATTTAAAAGAAAGTCAGAATTTCCCCATAAACAATACAACAATTTCTGGAAAGATTAATTCTGGAGAATAATTGTTTGTTTCAAGAAAACTTATTTACTATCATAACACTGATGTCAGCCATTGCTTAAAAAGGCAGAGAGTTTGAACATGCTGTAATGCAGGCGGATGATTAAAAAGGGTATAGCTTGCTGGTGGTTAAGCTTGACTACCTCTTTACTATGAGACTTCACCCCTTCAAGGCGTTTTCTTAACTTTATACCTATGTTTCTTACTCTTGTAAGAGGTGCCCATATCTTTTAAAAAGATCACTGAAAGCTTTCCAAACACTTGCTCAAAATCAAAAGCCTGCAGTGGGATCATTTATTTTTTGTAGAGACTATGTTGGCTAAAAGGGTGCTAAGAGGATTTAGAGTGCTAAGGCTTCCTGTAAGTA
This sequence comes from Protopterus annectens, assembly GCF_019279795.1. Lineage (NCBI taxonomy): Eukaryota > Metazoa > Chordata > Ceratodontiformes > Protopteridae > Protopterus > Protopterus annectens. The sequence continues at coordinate 1,532,617,427 of NC_056735.1, forward strand.
CTGATTATTATCGCTGGAAAGCCTTGAATTTAAAAACAGGGCTTTTATACAAAGAAATGCTAACCGGCTTTAACAAACATGAAACTAGAATTCTAGGAGATAAAGTAAAGAAGGTATACATTTATATAATAATTAAGACATTGGCTTTGAACTTTGAATTCAAATTGGAAGTTATTCAAAGGAAGATAATGAAAAAAAAAATAAAATGACAGAGAGGAAGCAAGGAAGTTGAAAATAATTCTAGATGAGCTGATCCAATTATGCAGCAGACAAGGAGCAGGCGGGCATTCCTTACTCTATTGAGCACAGTGAAACTGTCACATGAAACATGTGACTAGAAAACAAAATGATGAGATGGAGAATGATGTTTTTTTTTTTTTTGGGAAACACCTAGGGTATATCACAGCAAACAGAAAGGGGAGGGTAGCAGCAACACTGTACTTTGTCAGTTTCAGGAGGTGAATGGGATAGAGTATCAAAAATTCTTCAGGGAGGCATATTTCCTGGGAATTTAATGAGCTGTCAGACTTTAAAGATTCCCCTGCAAGCTACTCTGTCAGATATACTAGCAAATTAGTGCAACTAACTACATGATTTGATACAGAATTGGAATTGCCTAGACATAGTAAGGCCTCCCTCAATCTAATTATGGTGGCTGCCAAAAAAATCAATTACTGGAAAATGGAAATAAAAATCTAAACTAACTGTATTAGAAGTGGTGAATACAGTAACAGAGATAAAACAACTGGAATTGGGATCTTTAGAAAAGGGTAGGAGCAAGTTATATAGAAAAGAATGGGAATGGTGGGAATAATACATGCAAATGAGGTTTAAAAAAAGCAGGATTTGAATGGGCTATGTAATGTTTGACGGACAATAGATGGATAGATTATAAGTAATGTATGATGTTTGCAACTAAAATTATGTCAATATGGCTTGTTTTTATTTAGATAAACATATGATTGTTTATGACATACGTGATAATTTAATAAAGATGTTTCTTGTTAAAAAAATCCTTCAGGGAGGAATGCAAAGAAAATGCAGATGTTTCAGCAGGGAAAGATAGTCAAAGGACATGGGCAGAAGTAGCAACACTTCTGCCAAAGTTGCAGAGAGGGAAGTGACAAAGCAAATGTTTATCCTACTAAGGAACTTCAAGTTCATCTTTTTTGGCCCTAATCAGAACAGTATCTTAGAAATCCTTAATAAATTCAAACTCAAACAACTGGTCAATGTCTCCACCAGACCAAACCTTAGCTCTTCTTATCATTTACTTCTTGATCTTATTCTTACTAATAATCGTAACATTATTTCCTAAATTCTCATTCACCCCTTCCTTCAGTGACCATTGTCCAATCAGCTTCAATATTTCTTATCATAAAAAGAAATCTCATTCCAGAGTGAATCCCAATCCATCAATCTCAAACTGAAAGGGTATCTAGCCTCATTAGGCTGGTCTCCTATATTCTGTTCTGCTGACCCTAATCACTGTAACCTTCTCTTCACACAAATACACACAAACCTCAAGGACTCACTCTTTCCTAAAATCACATGGATCTATAAACCTCCAAAAAACAAATGTCTGCATACAAACTTATATGTCTCCTTAGTCTCAGGGGAATTACTGGCATACTTGGACTCACCCTCAACCTACAGGCATAATTATATGGAGCTAAGAAATCTAGGTAGACAGGCAATCAGGTGACATAAAAGTTACATTATGAAAAAGCAGCAGCCATCCCTTCTCAACTCACCTAAAAAATTCTGAGCAGACGTCAACTGCTTGACAAGCTGTACTTATCCAACATCCACTCCTCTGCACCTCACCTCACGTCAGCTGATTTCTTCCCCACTTTAGTACAATTCCAAATCCTTGATTCCATTAATAACCTCTCCTCTCCCTCTAACCTCTCCAGTCCCCACTTTCCATTACAAAGCAATACAAGCTAAACATATAGTACCAGTACTTGAAGAACTGAAAACTGACTCACCTGCTGGTCCTGGCAATCTTCTCCCATTGTTCTTATTCCTGTGCAATGACCTCATAGTTCCACACCTTCTTTGCATTTATAATCCCTGCCTAACTCAAAACATCATGCCTGATACCTGGAAAAGAGTCATTGTTAAACCCCTCCCCCAATAACTGACCCATCCCACACCATTGACTTCTGCCCCATATCCATTTTTCCTATACTTGATAAAATCCCTAAAAAAGCACTTACAGTCAACTCAGCCATTACATCTCCCAAAAAAATTTACTATCCCCAAACCACCATGGCTTAGGGGCTGGTAGTATCACTTCTACAGTGCTCTGGAGACTTAATTATAACATCTTCCTGGATATGGACAAAGGCCTCCTCACTGGAGCCATATTTATTGACCTAATGAGAACTTTTGATCTGGTTGATCATAATATTCTGTTAGATCACTTAACTAAAACAGGGATTAGCCCAGATACAGCTCCTTGGTTTAACAATTATATTTCCAATTGGTATGTCTCTGTTCAGTTTCAGTTGCACCCTCTCTGCTTTCACTCCTCTCATCAAATGAGTTCCTCAGAGCTCCATTCTGGCTCCCTTTCTTTTTTCCCTTTTCATTAATAAACTACCACTTGACCTCCTTCAGTTCTCTCTCACGTTATGCTGATAGCATGATCTTATTTTACTCAAACCTGATCTCCTCTGTCATATAACAGCAACTACAAGTGGACTTCTTTTCTCTTTTCAAATGACTTAATAACAAAAAAGCTAATGCTGAACACTTCCAAATCTAAAGTAATGTTGTTTGGTGCCTCCTCTAAACAGCAGAAAAACTCTCAGTCATTCCTTATCCATGATCATCTTGACAATTCAGACGATCAAGTCATCTCCTTCAAATACCTTAGTATGTGACTTTATCCAGAATTGAACTTTCACGTTCACCTAGAACAGATATAGAAGAAGATTAATTCTCTCCTATTTCAGTCCAATAAAATTTCCCTCTTTCCCTCCAGACCAAACAGGAATGCCATAGGCAAAGACATTCTACTAGCCCAGCTTGAATATGGACTTCAACTGGTTGCAGCAACATCCAAGTAAAATTCCTCCACCATCCTAACTATAAACAACTCGGTCTGCCATTTTATTACCCTCCACTGTAGAAATGACTATCATTGTATCACTCTTAATAAAGCCAATTAGTTACCTGCCCAACACTGTGCCAGCCTTCCTCTTGGATTCCAGTTCTATAGGCTCCTCAGTGAATACTCTTGTCCTTCCCTTTCCTCCAACATCTTCAAATGACCCCCCCTCAATCTCAGAAGTCTTAACCACTCTCCTCTACTTCTGCAGTGTTCCAGAATCAGACTGCTTTGCACTAACCATGCTTTCTCCATCCTAGGAACCAAACTCTGAGAATCCCTCCCTACTAATGCCATACTCAGCATTTCATGCTCATAGGTTCATAGGTCCATAGGTAAATACTAGGCTATCAGCCCAAGAGCCTAAGTAAGCCTAGCCAACAAGGTTCCCTGGCTTACACCACCCAAGAAAGTTATTTCCTGTGCCCCTGTCGAGCAGAGCCACCGAAGTGATCCCTGGGGTGTATTTCCTATTTCCCATCCACTTATCAAGATTTTTCTTGAAGAGTGCTAATGAGGAACTTTGCTTGACATAGATGGATAGCTTGTTCCAGAGTATGGGAAGTCTCTGGGACAGGAATCTATCCCTCCAGCATGTCCTGTTTATTGTGGTGACAAGGTTTAGGTCCCTAAAGCATGTAGCTCGAAGGGATTTCTTTAGGTGTAGCATGTCCAACAGCTCTAGGTTTGACATAGCTTTATATGTTAGGCAGAGATTACCTCGGAGTAGGTGATATGCTACGGAGAAAAGCTGGAGTTTTTTGAGACAATCAGTGTAGGGCATCTGTTTGAGGCCAGTAATCCTCTTTGTGAGGTACTTCTGTGGCCTTACCAGCTGCTGCAGATGTCTTGTGAAGTACATTCCAAAAGGGGTGTTGTATCTATAATGGGTCTAATGAGTGTCAAGTAGAGGGGAACAATGACCTCCTTTTTTCCTAGAAGAGAACCCTTTAGTGATGAGGTGTGCCATGTAGATGGATTTCCTGACTACTGTGGTGATGTGATTATCAAAGGCGAGACTACTGTCCACCTGGGTCCCCAGGTCTCTTATCCCACATTCAGCATTAAGTAGACTGTCGCCTATGTGGTTGTTCATGGGGACAGAGTTTTTACCCAAGGGGATGACAATGCACTTTTTGGCATTGAGCTTGAAGCCATGGCTCTGACACTAGGCATCTGTCTCAGTGAGGCCCTTCTGTAGGATGTCCACATCATTTTGGGACTCAACTATTGCTCCTAGTTTGCAGTCATCTGTGAACTTCATTAGCCAAAGGCCTTCTGTGTTAGCCTGTACTTCAGAGAAGTAGATACCAAACAGGAGAGGTCCCAGGACTGAACCCTGTGTTAGTCCACTTGTCATTGGTTTGAAGTCAGACTTGGAGTCTGCAACCTTTACAGTGTGGGTTCTGTCAGCGAGCCAATTGGCAACCCATCTGGTGACGTAGGGATTTATACCTAGTTTAGTGAGTTTAGCTATAATTCCAGAATGGGGGATGGTGTCAAAAGCCTTTGCGAGGTCAAGATAGGCTGTGTGAACCACCATACCCTTGTCTACAGCTTTGGTGACTGCCTCAAAGAAGTCGATCAGGTTCAGGAGGCATGATCTGACTTTCACAAACCCGAACTGGGTGGGGCCCAGAGTTTAGAGGTCACCAATGTCTTTGTTTATGAGTTCCATGATGATATGTTCCATGGCTTTACAGACCAGACTCGTCAAGGCTAATAGGATGATAGTTTCCGGGATCAGTGGTGGCTCCCCTTTGTGGAGTGGGATAACTGTTGCTGTGTGCCATTCAGTGGGCACAAAGCCTGATGTGAGACTATGATTGAACATGGTGCTTAGGTGGGTAGCCAGTTCGTTCTGAAGTCCGTATAAAATGCAGCCTGGGATGTTGTCCAGTCCCATGGATGCTGTATTTTTGGCTTTAGAGAGTGCAGCTTTTGCCTGCATAGTTGTGATTACAGGGACTTTGCATTCTTCCTGTATAGATATGGGCCGCTTAGAGGGTGAGAGGGGGGTAAAGTTAGCACTGAACCTATTTACCAGAACGTTGGAAATATCAGTTAGTTCTGTAATTTTCTTGTCGTTGTGCTGTAACTCAGAGCAGATCTGGGTGTTGCCATTGAGATTATTGACATAGCTATAGAATGCTTTGTGGTTGTCCCTAGAATCAGTGGCAATTTAGTTTTCATAGCTAGCTTTGGAGGATCTTATAAGGGATCTCAACTTCTTACTGAGGCTGACCAGGGAACTCCTCCACTCATGGGATTTTACTCTCTTTTGCAACAGTTTCTTCCTTCTGTTGTAGAGTTTGTTTATGGCAGAGGACCACCTGATTGGCTTCCTATTTTTGGAGGACTGCATCTTGGTTCTGTTTTGGATAGCACGATCCATGCACTTGTGTAAGTGCTTATAGAGTGCATCTGTGTAGGATTAAGCAGTCGTAACTGTATTGTCCATCTGCATGGGTGTCATGAAGTTCACCACTTCTGTCTTAAGAAGCATGAAGTTGGCTTTGGAGAAATTTTTTACCATGATTTTCTTAATGGGGGGTGGGGCGGGATGTGGATATCTAGGGTGATTAGCTTATGGTCGGATATGACCAATGAGGAGTTGACTTCAGTTGTGGAACACTGTTCACTCATGTTGGTAATGACTAGGTCTAGGATATTGTTGCCCCTGGTGGGGGTATGGATAAGTTGATCCAGGACATTGGAATTTATGAATTCCGGAAAGCGTTTAGCGAAGGAGTTGGTACATGAGTAGTTTTTTCAGTTAATGATGGGGTAGTTGAAATCGCCCATTATTAGGTGTTTGGTTGAACCCTAATATTTTCCAGTATATCAAGAAAAGAAGAGTGGGAATCCTGGTGCATGGTGGGGGATCTGTAGCAAGCTTCTATTTGGATTGCAGTTTAGCCCAGAATTAGTCGCACTTGGTTAACCTTGGATGCATTATGCTGAGCAACTAGCCTGGAGGTGTGGATATCCTTAATGAATATAGGCACACCTCCGCCTTTGGTGTTTCAGTCCAGGTTAGGTGGCCAAAAAGTGTGTTATGAGTTATAGCCTGGTAATGCAGGGGTGCTCTTTGGAGCTTTGAATCAAGTCTCAGTCACTGAACAGATATCGATGTTCTCCATTTTAAGGAGTGCCTCGAGGGAGTGCATTTTGAGGTTTAGACATCTAGCAGTGAGTAGCATTACCTTCAGTTTTTGCTTGCCTGTTCCTGTTATGGTGGTGAATTTGTCATTTGAACCTTGCCTAAAAAAGATACTATAGGGGCAGCAAGAGCCTTAGCCAGTATCCAGAATACAAGGGGTGACAGGTGCAGGCCATGTCTGGCAAAGCATCATGGTCTGTCGACCATGTCCTCCCAGGCAGACAGATACTGGATCCCTTTAGAATGACACCAGAAGCTTAGCCAATTGTTGAAGTCAAACATTTTGTCCTTGTACTGCGGTATCATTCTGGGCAATGGCAGGATGCCACTCAGGGCTAGGGTCATACCTGCCTGATCGGAGAGCTCTTCCATGTCTTTTTTCATGTAGTCCAGGGAGGTATGTCTCAGGTCACTTACACCAACATGGACAATGACAGAGGCATATATTTGTACTTGTTGTGGAGTGACCTGAGTGCGTGGGTTATGTGGCGGATCCTGGGACCCGACAGACAGCTGACAGTAACCTTCTGCTTGTTTAGCCTGGTGAGTGGGACATCAGTGTGCCTGACTATAGAGTTATCTATGACTAGTGTGTTGGGTACTTTCTTTTGCCTTATGGGCTGTGGTTGAGTGGCACACTGAGTCTGTGGGCTATGTGTCATTTGGGTTTATGTTGGGGGTGGAGATTGCTTGCGTTTCTGCTTTGGAGGTCTCTGATGCTTGAGCAGATTATTATTGAGAGCTTCTGTGAATGTTTTTGTGTTGCTATGTGTGGATTTTGGTGGTGTAGGTTTAGTGGGACTATGATTGTGGTGTGGTGCAAGTGTTTACCTTCTCCTCTTGAATGTCAAGTTCAGTCTTGGTTGGAGAGAGCTTTACCTTCAGTTTGGCTAGATAAGTGCATCTCTCACATGTTGTGGTGTTGGGTGGTAGGAGGAGAGGGTTATCTGTGTACATGAGGCAATTGCTACATTGCCACAAGATGCCCAGATTCATCAGATAGACAGGAGAGAACACTGGGAGCTGACCCTTGGACATGCCTGAATAAAAAACTACTTTCTTCTAGACAAGTAAGGAAATTTAGTATAAGAGCTGTTTTTCTCTAAGCAAGTGAGGAAATTAAGTGCAAAAACTGTTTTCCTCTAGGTAAGGAGGATGGTTGAGTGCTGTACTAATTTATAGCTTATTTAGTGCTAACAAGTTCTGAACAAATGCTGAGCACGAATAAGCAAATTAAAGTGCTAAAACTAAGAATTTGTACCTGGATCTTGTGCTAAATAGGTTACTTAGTGCTTATCATTCCCACTGATAAGCTAGAATGCTTCCCTCCAACACAGAAAGGCTTGGGGGGCTCAGAGGCTTACAAACAGTCCTGGATACAGCAAATCTGTATCTGGACTAGACTAGTTACAGGAAAAGTGGGAAACAAGTGCAAATGCCAGCTTTTAAACCAGAAAGTTGAAAGAGATGGAAAAGCTGCCCAAATGGCCAATAAACTACAATTTCTGGGCCAGAAACCACTCCTGTGGTAGATAGGCTACCTAGCGCTTACCACTCCCACTGATAAGCTAGAAGCCTTCCCTCCAACACAGAAACGCTTGGGGGAGTCTCAGAAGCTTACAAGCAGTCCTGGATACAGACTTAAAAGTCATCTGAAGTCCAAGTTAGTTTGAAGATGCTTTTCCTTTGGACCCATCACTTAATCCCCCACTCTCCCCTTCATCAGTCAGGTAGATTTGTCTTTCTCACATTATTTCCCTACACTAATATTTGGCATCTCTTCCATACTGTATATATTTTATCAAATTAATTTTAGAGTGCCCTTATTTTTGTTATCTTTTATACTTGTTTAGCTCTCTCATCCTTCTGACTGCCTTATTCTACACATCCCTTCCTGCTGTCCTCTTTACTGTGTCCTTTATTATTATTATTATTATTATTATTATTAATATTATTATTATTATTATTGAATCATTGCTATCTACACACATAATTTTGTTTGTATTCATAATACTTCTTTTTAACTTGCTTGTCTACTGTCGTTTAGATTTTTTTGAGCTGAGCCTGAAATACTTCCATTTGGATCAGTGGTCTGCCCTGGTTACCAAATTGAATAAATAAATAAATAATTAAATAATGCAAGGCAGACACTCTGCTGTCATAGAGGGATCATAGGAAGTTGCTAGGCTATTGGCCCTGAGACCCTTACAAGCCTAGCTAAGAATTTAGCCCATGATTCAACAAATCAGCACACTATACCACTGTCCAACAGGGACATAGGTGGAATCCCAGGGTTGTATTTTCTGTTCCTCATCCAGTTATCCAGGTTGCACTTAAAGGTTTATTGAGGTACTCTGCTTTACGTGGAGGGGGAGTGTATTCCACCAAAGGGGGAGTCTCTGGGACACAATTTTTCCTGCCAACAAGTCCTATTGATGTCACAGACCAGGTCGTGGTCTCATGTGCAGGTTACTTGAGTGGAGCTTGACTTGCAGATATGCACTAGTCCCATCAAGGTGGGGTCTGAGATTGCTTTGCATGCCAGACATTGGTCATCTCTGAGGAGTCTGTAGGAGACTGAGTAGAGTCACAGGGCTTTTAGCCTATCTGTGTAGGGTAGATGTTTGAGGCCCTGGATTCTATGGGTGAGTAATCTCTCTGGTCTCTCCAGCTGCTGCATGTGCTTTGTGAGGTACATGCTGAAAGGGGCAATGTATTCAATAATTGTTCTTATAAGGGAAGAATACAGGGATGTTACGACCCCCTTGTCCCTGGATGAGATACCCTTACTAATGAGGTGGGCCATGTAGAAACTTTCTGTACAATGGATGCAATATAGTGGGCAAAAGGTTTGCTATCAACCTGGGTTCCCAAGTCCCTCACAACTGATTGCATGATTAGTGCCTCATTTTCAATGTGATAATTTGTGGGTACATCATTCGCCCTAAAGGGATGATGATGCATTTTTTGGCATTCATTTTGAGGCCATGTTTCTGGCACCAGTCATTTGTTTGGGTGAGACCCTCTTGGAGGATGTCCACATCACTAGGGGAATTGATAGCAGGACCCAGCTTGCAGTCATCTGCAAACTTGGTCAGCCATAGCCCTCTAGATTTGGCCTGCACCTCTGAGAAGTATATCCCAAACAGCAGAGGTCGCAAGACTGATCCCTGGGGTGCACCACTTGTTACAGGTCTACTACTTGAGGTGGCTTTCCCTATTTTGGCTAGGTAGGTTCTATTAGTGACCAGTTTGCTACACATCTGGTAACATATGGATCGATGCCTAGTTGAGAGAGTTTATCTGTTATACCTGAGTGGGGAATAGTATCGAAGGCCTTGGTCAGGTCAAACTAGGCGGTGTGCACTGTCTTACCCTCATCTTTGGCCTTGGTGACTGTCTAAAAGAAGTCGACCAAATTTAACAGGTATAGCCACTCCTTGACAAAATCAAACTGTGTGACATCAAGTGTATGGAGGTTGCCAATGTCCTTGTTAATGAGGTCCATGATAATACGCTCCATGGCCTTGCAGATCAGACTAATTAGGTTGATGGGTCTAAAATTTATAATTAGGTTGATGGGTCTATACTTTCCTGGATCAGTGGACGCTCCACATTTGTACAAATGGATGTCAGTAGCTGTTCTCCACTCAGCTGGGATGAAGCTGGTACTCAGGCTTTGGTCGAATAGGGTGGCTAATGGTGCTGCAAGTTCTTGCCTGAGTTCATGTAGGATGCAGCCTGGGATGTTATCGGGTCCCATGGAGGCTGTATTTTTTGCCTTTGAGAGGGCAGTGATGATTTGCTCCCTAGAGAAAAAAAGAGGGGGTCAGGTACTGGGAATGTCCTATTTTACTAATGGGGGGGACAGAGGAGTGAAGTTTTCACTGAACCTTTCTGCCAGCAGGTTAGTTATAACTACAGGGTTTGTGTATGTGGTGTCCTTGACCACCAGTTCTGACCAGATTTAGGTGCTTCCCTTGAGATTGCGGACATGTGTGAAGAAAGCCTTATGATTGTCTTTAGTAGATATGACCAGTTTGGACTCGAAGTTTCCTTTGGAAGTTTTCAGTAGTGCTATTATTTGCTTGTTCAGGCTAAGGATAGATTTGCTTCCAATTAGACACCTGCTCCATCTTGGTCCTGGACAGCAATGTTTTCTTTTTATTATAGACTTTATTTATCATAGATGTCCACCAGGCAGGTTTACTCTTCTTTGAGGAGGATGACGGTACAACCCTGAATACAGCCTTGCCATCCTTGGGTTTTGTTAATGGCTTGAGTGACTGATAGACTGACAAGGAGGAATGGGTGAGCCCATCCAGATGGGAGAATGGTTGTATGGACATTCCAATCAACGATCACTGGTAAAGGCTGGTGACCGATGTATTGGGTGTAGTCAAAGGAGGGGGAATGGGTAAAACTTGGCTGAGCTACTGTGGAGGCGGGGCAAAATGCTGTACAACCATATTGCACATCCACAATGTGAGGTGACCACGTTGGAAGAAAAAGAAATGCAACAACAAGATATAATAGCCAGCACATCTGATGGAGATTTCATTGATCAAGGGCATGCATCAGCAGCTGATCTGTCATAGCCTTTCAGGATTATAAAGTTATCAAGTCACTTTGTGTTAGATTAGGAAGCAATGATTTTGAGTAAAGAGATTTTCTTTAAACCAATGCAGAGGAGTGATGTGGTGGAATCTTTGAATATTTTGTGGGTGGTGACATCAGCAAAGTATGACCTCATGTAATAGAGCAGTTGTGTCTTTTTAAAAAAAAAAAGTGTTTTCAATGCCCCATTAGTTCATGAGCTGTCAGCATTCTTGAATGTTTGTGTAGAGGAGATTTGCTGGCTTTTATCTGCACCCCCAAGTAGAAATGCTGTGATCTCTTCAAAAAAAAAAAAAAAAAAAAAAGCATTTAGCAATGGAAGGTTGAGGCAGAATAAAAATGTTAAACATTTTGAAGACTTACAAAGGTGGTGAAATAAAATTGCTGGATGCTGGGTTATACACTGCTAAAAAGTTTTTTTGGAACAATAGGGAAGACTATGTCAAGCTGAGAATGTATAATCTTAAGAAAGCACTTAGACAAACAGATACCTTTGTTAAAGAATGGATCTTTGAGCCTCATTGATGAGAAAACAGGGGCTTATCTAACCATAAAAATGGTTGTGTCCTCTATTTTAAGACTCCTGAATAAAGAGGTCTACTTTTAAATCTCAAAAGACTAAAAGACCAAATTTCACTATCTCGAGACTTAAACACTGGACACCCACTATACCGAATTATTAAAAAAACGAATGTCACTGTACCAAAAATTCATAATACCGAATTTTCAGTAAGCGACATTCAGTTTTTTAATATAACCTCCACCACATTGCAAACACTGCCTCTCCACTAAACCCTATCTAAGACACTAAACACACACACCTACAAAACCTATGCATAACCAGGGGGGCAAGCCCCCCTGCAGCCCCCATGTGGGGTGCTGTGCCCCCCCACACCCATGCTACTTATATATACCAACTCTGAAGTTGCACTGCCACGAACTACAAAAATAAACCCTACTTTTACACACTCTACACTTACTTCATACACCATCACACATACGTATGAAAAACTCATACTTCACATCTAAAAAACACACCGCCTTCAACACTAATACACACACAAACTCACCCATCTAACCCATCCAACTCCCAAAACTAGCCACAAAAGTAAAAAAAAACAACCCTACCCAAAACCCTTAAACACTTACAACCTACTTGAATCTTCTTACACAGCCACACATTGTCTGCTATATCCAACTCCCATACCGCAATGCACCACAAACATAAACCACAACACACCACACCAACATCAGATCCGATTATATAACACTCAATAAAGTGCAGTTTCTATTAGCTTCACTTTTGATATTTTAGTCTCGAGATACTAAATGGCTATCTTTCCGCATATCTCATTTGGCAAATGTTTTACGCCGGACAAAAGTGGAGGGAGATGCACACAGATGGATTATATCCTAAAAACCAAAAAGCACTGGGAGTCCACCAATGAGAGGAGCCACAAAAGTAAAAAAAACCCTCCACACATTGTCTGCTATATCCAACTCCCATACCAATGCACCACACCAACATCAGATCCGATTATATAACACTCAATAAAGTGCAGTTTCTATTAGCTTCACTTTTGATATTTTAGTCTCGAGATACTAAATGGCTATCTTTCCGCATATCTCATTTGGCAAATGTTTTACGCCAGACAAAAGTGGAGGGAGATGCACACAGATGGATTATATCCTAAAAACCAAAAAGCACTGGGAGTCCACCAATGAGAGGAGCGTAGATGTTTATTGAAGAACCACCAAACAACCAACACGAATGAAACACAAAAATTGACGCTTCACTTTAACGCTTCACTTGAAAAATAGCATTTTGTTGCAAAAGGTTGGAAAAAGTTTATTAATTCATTATTATAGCCAATCAATCTCCATGACAATTAATTGTTTTACCGGATGAAGTACATAAACTGTTAATGTGAGGTGTGTTGTATTCTGTCTTGTTTTCTGATGAAGGATTACGAAAACACTATTTTTCAAGTGAAGCGTTAAAGTGAAGCGTCAATTTTTGTGTTTCATTCGTGTTGGTTGTTTGGTGGTTCTTCAATAAACATCTACGCTCCTCTCTTTGGTGGACTCCCAGTGCTTTTTGGTTTTTGGTTCTTTTTCGCTGGTTATTCTATTGTGGTTTTGGATTATATCCTATGCAGGAGGGCCAGTTTGAAGGAAATTGGAGACTGTAAAGTGGTGACGGGGGAAAGTGTAGTTAGGCAGTATAGAATGGTGGTCTATAGAATGACGTTGGTGATCAAGAAGAGGATGAGGAGTGTGAGGGCAGCACCAAGGATCAAATGGTGGAAAATGAAAAAGGGTGATTGTGAGGTAGAGGTCAGAGAAGAGTTAAGAAAGGGAGACTGCTAGAAAGGTGCTTGGTGTGACATCTGGACAGAGGAAGGAGGACAAGGAGACCTGGTGGTGGAATGAGGAAGTACAGGGGAGTCTACAGAGTAAGATTGTCAGAGAGATAAATAAAGTAGACAGAAGTATAAGGAGATGAGGTGCATGGCAAAGACAGAGGTGGCAGAGGCTAAGGATAAGGTGTATTGAGAGTTGTATGAAAGGATGGACACTAAGGAGGGAGAAAAGGACCTGTGTCGATTTGCTAGACAGAGGGACCGAGCTAGGAAAGATATGCAGCAGGTAAGGGTGATAAAGGATAATGAGGGAAATGTACTCACAAGCAAGGAGAGTGTGTTGAACAGATCAAAAGAGTACTTTGAGGGGCTGATGAATGAAGAGAATGAGAGAGAGAGAAGGTTGGATGATGTGGGGATAGTGAATCAGGAAGTGCAATGGATTAGCAAAGAGGAAGTAAAGATAGCAATGAAGAGGATGAAGAACTGAAAGGCTGTTGGTCCAGATGACATACCTGTAGAAGCTTGGAGGTGTTTAGGAGAAATGGCAGTGGAATTTTTAACCAGATTGTTTAATGAAATCTTGGAAAGTGAGAGGATGCCTGAGGAGTGGAGAAAACGTGTTTTGGTGCCAATTTTTAAGAATAAGGGTGATGTGCATAGCTGTAGTAACTACAGAGGGATATAACTGATCAGTCACAGCATGAAATTATGGGAAAGAGTAGTAGAAGCTAGGTTAAGAAGGGAGGTGATGATTAGTGATCAGCAGTATGGTTTCATGCCAGGAAAGAGCACTACAGATGCAATGTTTGCTCTGAGAGTGTAGATGGAGAAGTACAGAGAAGGTCAGAAGGAGTTGCATTGTGTCTTTGTGGACTTAGAGAAAGCATATGACAGGGTGCCTAGAGAGAGTTGTGGTATTGTATGAGGAAGTTGGGAGTGGCAGAGAAGTAAGTAAGAGTGGTACAGGTTATGTACAAGGGTAGTGTGACAGCGGTGAGATCTGCAGTGGAAGTGACAGATGCATTTAAGGTGGGGGTGAGATTACATCAATGATCAGCTCTGAGCCCTTTCTTATTTGCAGTGATGATGGACAGGTTGACAGACGAGATCAGACAGGAGTCCCCGTGGACTATGATGTTTGCAAATGACATTGTGATATGTAGTGAGAGTAGGAAACAGGTTGTTGGGACCCTAGAGAAGTGGAGATATGCTCTAGAGAGGAGAGGAATGAAGGTCAGCAGGGCTAAGACAGAATATATGTGTGTGAATGAGAGGGAGGATAGAGGAATGGTGAGGATGCAGGGAGTAGAGTTGGCAAAGGTGGATAAGTTTAAATACTTGGGATCAACATTTCATAGTAATGGAGAGTGTGGAAGAGGTGACAAAGAGAGTGCAGGCAGGGTGGAGTGGGTAGAGAAGAGTGTCTGAAATGATTTGTGACAGACGATTACCAGTAATAGTGAAAGGGAAGATCTACAAGAGGGTAGTGAGACCAGCTATGTTATATGTGTTGGAAACAGTGGCATTGACAAAAAGGCAGGAGTTAGAGTCGAATGTGGCAGAGTTAAAGATGTTTAGATTTGCACTGGGTGTGATGAGGGTAGACAGGCATAGGAATAAGTATATTAGAGGGTCAGCCCAGGTTGGATGGTTTGGAAACAAAGCCAGAGAGGCAAGATTGTGTTGGTTTGGACATGTACTGAGGAGGGATGCTGGAAAAGTGATGCTAAGGATGAAGCTGCCAGGTAAAAGGAAAAGAGGAAAGCCTGTGGTGAGAGAGGACATCCAGGTGGTTGGTGTGACAGAGCAAGATGCAGAGGACAGGAAGAAATGGAAACAGATGATCTGCTGTGGCAACACCTAATGGGAACAGCTGAAAGAAAAAGAAGATACTAAATGGCGATCTTTCAGTATTTCGAGATTTAAAAGTGATCCCGAATAAAGATAATGTCAGCCGTCCCCTACATTTCATACTCTTGGTTAAAGCAGTTAAGACTGAAGCTATAGCACTATATTTTGAGAAGTTCAATAATCTGGTAGTACAGCAAACTAATTCTGCCATGAAAGATTCCTTTTACTTTAATACAAATATTATTTATTTATTTTTTTTGTTTACCAGGTACTTTCCCACTGGGTATGAGGCACATTTTCAGTGGAGGCCCGGGGAGAAAATCTCCATACATAAAATAGACAATATTAAACAATCAAACTGAACACGTATTAATCAACAATATACAAAGCAAGTCACTAAAGAAATTAGTTATATAACAATAATTTGCAAATAATTAACAAATTTAACAAAAAATGGCACAGTGATAAAAACTGGCTGCATGATTTAATTGTGAGAACAGTGTGATACAGTAATTGCAAGATAGAGAAATGCAGTCTACATAACAGTTAAAGACAAAGCAGTATGTGTGTGTATACATTGATAACTGAAATCAAGTGTAGAAAAAAGATAGCCTTCAGCAGTTAATAGTTGTAGCTGTGAGAATGAGCTACTTTAGGGCAATGTAAGGGGGTAGTAGGTAGCTTAACCAGGAGTATGGCAGAAGCAGAGCCAGTGTTTTGCTACATGTTCCTTAAGGAGGTTTTTGAACTCATGAATGCTGAGGATTTTACCCATAGGTTGAGGAAGAGTGTGCCACAGGTTGGCAATTTTATGGGAAAGAGAGCGGTGCCCTGTGTGTTGTGGGCTTGGGTAATCTTTACCAATAGTTTATTTGAGGATCTTAGTGCTCTAGGATTGCTGTTGGGTTGGACTAGATTGTTGAGTGCCGGGCAGTTGTCAGATTTGTGAATTATATTGTGGGCTATGGACAGTTGGTTAAATGTTAGAAGGTTTGATAGATCTAACCGTTTAAGTTGGGACAGTACAGAGCAATGGTGGGTTCTGTAAGGGTGGCCTATGGCAAAATTGGCAATTTTGTTGTAGCATGATTCCAGATTATTTAGGTCAAAAATGTGACTCTTAGAAACTCAGACATCTTGGTAGCCATGGACGTGAAGTCTTTGTATTTTGCAATCCCTAAAGATAAGGGATTGTAAATGGAATCCCATTATCTCTATAGGAAGTCTAATTTATGAGTGCCAAAGATGTGCTTATTAACTGAAATGTTAGATTTGGTATTGTCATACAATTTTGTGCCATTTGAAGGCAAAATCCTTAGACAGTAGACTGGTGTAGCGTTTGATGCTGCTAGGACCCTCCATTATGCCACCTTATATTTAACAGTTTTTGAAGAAGAAAACGTGTAAAGGTTCTTATAAGTCATGAATTCCATTTTATAACCACTCTATTAATGACATTTTTATATTATGTACTGGGTTGAGAGACCGTCTTAAGTTTTTTATGAGGCTAAGTCTGGTCACTGAGAATATGAAATTCACTATAAATTTTGATCAGTACAAAATATTTTTTAGGGATTTACACTTACGGTAAAAGGGATGGAACTACGAATTTCTATAGCCAGTATCCACCCATGGTTATCTAGTCTACACCAGTATACATTCCCTTTGAGTAAAGAGAATTCTAGTAAAGGGTCAGTTTACAAGGATCAGTAAATTAGGGATTATCTATATGAAGATAACCTGAGGAAGTGATTGCTTGACAGGGTTTACCCTAGAATCCTTATAGATGTAGAATATGTACATGTTTTAGGGGAGAGAAAAACAGATGCAGTGGTTGTGTTTTAGATGATGATTGATCTTCTATCAGCCATAGTGATTCTAAAGAAGACAGATATTTATCCATTACATTAGTTAACTCTATTGTCTCAGAAAATATTAGACATGTTATAACTAACAATTGGAGATTTTTAAGGTTTTTTCTGATATGGTTAAAATCCTTGGGGAGAGTCCAAGGTAATAATTAAGATGGGAAAGGAAATTTTGTGGCAACTATAAGCAGTGTCAATATTTGATGGTGGTAAGTGAAAATACCCAAGGTATTCACTTGCAAAACCAGAAACGTGATTTATGTTGCCTGTTGTATATAATGTAATACAACATCCAGGTGTCCTTCTAAGAGAATTTATGAGCATATGTATTCCATTAGGAATCAGGATGCTAATAATGCATGGCTTGAGTATGCTATGGATTGCACAGCCAGTGGATTTAAATTTGTCATTTTGGAAGAGGGTTTCCTTCTCTTTATGGGAAAGAAGCTACAGAAGAACTGTTAGACTGGAGAGAGTATGTATGACAAGTTATGTTTAATGTTTACCATATACAAGGTCTATATGATATGGAAAACTTTAAGGCTACTGACAAAGAAGGGGGTCGTCTCATTGACTCCGATCATCACAAACATCAAAACTGAAACAGTGCATTAACAAAGTTGCTAAATTTACAGCCAATATTATTTTCAGATCCCATAACTGCATAGCACCAAAAAGCCTAAATTGGTTAGAACTACCCCAACAACTAACATATACACAGCTTCTTATCACCTATAAAATTATTCAGAATCCATATGCTTGTCCATCACTAAATAACATTCTACACAACTATGCTCCAAGGCAGTCATTCCAGTCCAGTGACCAAAAACTTCTGACTGTCCACAAATCTATCAAATCTGCTTGGCATTTTCTGTACTCATATCATGTTGCTAAGTCCTGGAACTCCTTATCTCTATCTATCAGGTCAATACCCTCCCACCTATCCTTCAAAATTATTCAGAAAGACTTCCTAGCAATAAGCTGTCTCTGTTCTTGTTCACCACCAGGATAAACTATATCCCTAGATGTGAACAAATAACTATTCATACGTGACATCTCCTTTTCTTCTTCACTCACCTATTTAATTCTACCAGTTTCTCTTCCTGGCTTTCTCTCTAAATATACCATGGCCACACTTTTCTCTCACTTCATATTGAAATTCCTATTTATTTTATATTAGCTTATGTTTGATTTCTCTCTGCAAACTGGCTAAATTTCCTCGATTAAATCATTATCATATTACCATTTATATATCATAACATTGTCATAACATTTCCTTCATACTCTTGCCTTCCTAATCACACCCCCTAAACCCCACCCCTCAATTACCTCCTCCTCCAATGGCCTTCCTCCATCCTGTCTATCCACCTTTTCTCTTACTTACACCTGTATCTCTTCTCATTTACTTTACCCTCTGTTTCTTTTATTTTGACACAATTACCTGTCTGCATCCTTCCCATTTTCTTTCATCCTATACACACAATAACATCCTCATTCACTCTCTATTACACCATATGATGCCCATGCACTGGCCCAGAAATCAAGGAGCCTCAATCCTAACCTCCAACACCAGTGAGGGGCATCTATATAGGGAAAGGATAATAAATACACAGTAAAGTACAATTTCCCTTAAGAGCACACAGAGATCACGGCCAGTCTGGGGCTGGATTCTCCCTTTCTCTCCATGTCCCCAGTAACACTCCTCACTGGCACAGCTATAGGATCCAGATCTCAGCCTAGTGGCCAAGCTAAAGCCTCCAGCACCCTTTCTGTCCAACCAGTGCTTCGTGTCTCTGCCCAAGTAGCTGACACACATACAGACTTTGAGATAAGAGTTTATACAACCACACAGACACTCTTGGGGAAGGCTAGCACAGGTTCTCCAGCTGCGCCCCCTTTACACAGACTATATGGTAGAAATCACTGCCACCACCCACCTAATATTTATCAGCTACTCAAACACCCTTAGGAAAGGGTGTCCAATTATACTGTGCAATATTATTATCCAAATGGTAAGTGCAACTGAACAGTCAAGACTTATTCGGAGTGACTTAGTACAGTATCACTGTATGCATGCAATGTACTCTTAGAGATTAAATTATCTCTACACAAAACAGCCACAATTGAAGGGTTTACAAATATTTGAAAATAAATAAAAAACAGAAGACAATACTTCTTACTACACAGTGCTAGTCAAAAGTTCAGACATCACAGAGAAATACTTAAAATAATACAGTAGAAATGTTCTGACATTACAGAAAAACAAACTAGTCTAAGCTTCCTATTTAGCTATATCTAAGAGAGAACACAGTTCTAAAATTCTACTTACATATAGACATCGGCAGACCGGTGAACTGGATGTTCTCAAGACAAATGTTGTCATTCTTTCTGTCCTTAAATTGATAACACAGTACCACTGATTCATTTCAGATTACATAATTTCCTTCTTTCTGGTTCCCAGGCTAACAGACTCAGAATTTAATAGCCCTTGATCTTGCACCTGTTCAGAAAGCCAGACCAATAAAAGAAATTATACATGAAATTCTAGCCATTAACTCTGGCCTTAAAACAATAGGCAGACTGCCTTTATCTAGACATCTCGGCTCCAAGTTTTGACATCAAAGAATTGACTTATCAGCTTTGTTACAGCAGAGTGCACTGTTGTTACTTTTTTGCAGTTCCACATTTAACACCATTTTTCCCATTTAAGAGAACAGGCCTGTGGCTTATATTAATATTTACAAATGACAGAATTATCTACAAAATTCTATCTGGCTAGGCTGGCAGCCTTCACCTATCTTCACACATCACCCCCCCTGGGGAACTCAAGCTAGTTTTTCAAGTGACACTTGAGAAACTTTCCTTGAGAGGGTTAGGTCTATCTGAGTATACCTTACTCCATTCCCTAGCTTGAGATCCCATCTGGGTTGACATTGCTAATCCCACTGCAGTGCTACAGCGGCATATAATATGCTTACAACCTTAGGCTCCATCTTAGCAATTTGGCATTTTGCTGGCTGGCTCTGTGTAGCCATGTTAGGGGGTTGTGATTTGTCACTACAGTGAATTTTCTTCCATACAGATAAGGCTGAAGTTTCTGCAGTGCCCACACTATGGCTAGACATTCATTTTCTACAGCTGCATAGCATTCCTCCCTGGATTGGAGCCTACAACTGAGAAACGACTCTCTCTGAAGAAATCTGGCTAAGTACAGCCCCCACCTCATGGTTCAAAGCATCCACCTGCACAACACATTATTTGCTGTAATCTGGACTGACTAAAACAGGGGGTCCTCCCAAAAGTTCCATACGCTCCTGGAATGCCGGCTCACATGCTAGGGCCCATAATACCTTATCTGGTCTGTTCTTCCTTGTCAGGTCTGTGAGGGGAAAGCTATGGCACTATAACTGGGGACAAACTTTCTATAGTACCCTGCTGTCCCTAAGAATGTCCTCACCTGCTTTTTGGTAAGAGGTGCAGGCCATGCCTGAATGACTTCTACTTTGGCAGGTTCTGGCCTGATCTTACCACTCCCCACTCTATGTCCCAGGTAGGAGACATCTGCCATACCCACCTGACATTTGCTGGGTTTAATGGTCAACCCTGCCTTCTGTAGTCTGCCCAGCACCTCCCTGACATGCTGAAGATGCTCTTGCCAGGAATGGTTGTAGATGGAAATATCATCTAGGTAAGCAATGGAAAACCCTCCTGATCCTGCTAGGATATGATCTACCAGCCGCTGGAAAGTCACTGGGGCATTTTTCATCCCATAGGGCATCTTTGTGAACTCATACAAGCCAAAAGGAGTCAGAAAGGTTGACTTCTGTTTAACATTGGGAGTCAAGGGCACCTGCCAGTAACCCTTGGTAAGATCAATGGAAGTAAGATACTTAGCCCCACCCAACTACTCTATGGCCTCATCTGTTCTAAGCATACGGTAAGCATCAGACTCTATGTGACTATTTAATTTCCCATAGTCCACACAGAACCTGGTGCTGCCATCCTTCTTTAGCATCAGCACCACTGAGGAGGCCCAGGGACTGTTGGACTCTTGAATCACCCCTAGTTCCAACATCTCCTGTATCTCCTCATTCAGAGTCTGTTTGACTCTCTCAGGCACCCTATAAGTGGCCTGCCTAATAGGCCTTTGGGGTCGTGTATCCACCTCGTGTTGCACCAGATGAGTCCACCCTGGTTTCCCAGTGAACATGTCCCCAAATTCCTGAAAACTGCTCAAATTTCTCAAACTTGAGTAAGAGATAGCTGCTGGGACATTGCTACTCCTTCCACTGAGGTGTCAGTCCGAGCTTTACTGAGGAGATCAGTCACCAGATCTACCTCAGACTCCTCCTGTAATCCTCTACAAATGCTCAGCACAATGGCCTCCCTATCATGGTAAGGTTTCATCATGTTAACATGGTATAATTTGTGCCCTGCCTCCTGTCTAGCAGTTCCACCATGTAGTTAACATCACTTACCTTTCTTACAACCTTGTAGGGTCCCTAATAAACTGCTTGCAGCTTGTTGTGTCTGACAGGAATAAGAACCATTACCTGCTGCCCCACAGCATACTCTCTAGCTCGAGCGTTCCTGTCATACCACACCTTTTTTTGTTGTTGGGCTTCTTCCAGGTTCTCCTGGGCCAAGTCCATGAGTTCCCTGAGCCTCATCCTGAGGTTTAGGACATATACCACAACAGACTCCTTGTGAGGTTCACCGTCACCCTCCCACTCATCTTGAATTTAAGGTCCCCTCACCCTATGCCCATATAGCAACTCAAAGGGTGAAAAACCTGTGGATTCCTGGGGACCTCTCTGTAAGCTAACAACAGATGGGGAAATATTTATCCCACTCCCACTTAAATTGTCTGCAAATGCCTGTAGCATGGACTTGATTGTAGAGTTTAACCTCTCAACCAGACCATTAGTCTGGGGATGGTAGGGGGTGGTCTTCAGGTTCTTCACCACAGAGTTCTTCCACAGACAAGCCAGCAAGTCTGACATGAAATTGACACCTCTTTCAGAAAGTATTTCTTTTAGGAAACCTACCCTGCTGAAAATCTCTAACAAAGCATTTTCCACCTTTTCTGCCTCAATGGAGGACAGAGCCAATGCCTCAGGGTATTGTGTAGCATAATCCACTACCACTAGGATATATTTTTCCCCTGTGGAATATGGGGAACTCAGAGGCCCCACAATATCCATAACTACCCTTTGAAATGGCTCCTCAATCACAGACAAGGGCATCAAAGGAGCTCTTACCTTGTCTCCTGCCTTGCATACCTTTTGGCACTGCTCACAGGTCCTACAGTACCGTGTTACATCTTTGGAAATTCTATACCAATAGAAGTTCTGCATAATATGTCTCTTTGTACATTTTATGTCCATATGACCTGCAAAGGGAATATCATGGGCTATAGAAGCGCCATCTGGTAGGCTCTAGGCACTACTAACTGCTGTATTCTCTCACCTTCCAGCCCTCCCTCAGGGGTCCACTTTCTATACAGTAACCCTTTGTCCCAATATACAGATTCCCCCTTCCCTTGAGAATAAGGTGCCTCCCTAGCAACCTGCCTCAGGCCTTGCAATGTAGGGTCTGAGAGCTGAGCCTGTCTCAACTCTGTCTTTGTAACCCTTCCCAGCTTCCCTTCCACAGGAAGTCTGGCATCCTCTGACACTGGTGTCTCACTGTCAGCCTGGGTACTACTACTCACCTCTACCTTTGCAATCACTCTGCCGAGGGAACATCAGTACTCACCTGCAGCTGTGGCTTCTCTTCAGTCTCACTGCTACAGTGTAGCTTTCCCCTGAAGTAACCACCTCACCAGTCCTGGCTGCAAGTATGCGGACTGTCTGGGTCTCCCCAGGCTACCAGACCCACATGCTTGTCTCAAATCCTGACTGCATGTAACTGCATTAACACATAGTACTGCCTCATCCAAATCCTTCCCTATCCGGACATCTGCAGGCTGGTAGTTTGGTACCCCTGTTGTCTCAAGACAACCTACAATTAGCATTTTGTCTTTCCCACTTATTGGCTCTCTCAACTTTTATTCCCCACCTTGCCTCCGTGGACATCTGTATGCCACATGGCCCCACTGGTTGCATTCAAAACATTTAACCCTAGGTCCTGGACATGTACCTGGACTATTAGCTTCCCCTGCTACTGGCAGATTCTGTTGTGGCAGTCTGTGCTGCCCACCATGGGTTCCTTTAGACCCATGAGCAGTACTGGGGGTCCCTTTCCTGTGCAGGGATGCCCTGCTTGCTAGGTATATGTCACCCTTCTTCCCCAGCTCATTGGAAGTAGCACATTGTCTATCAGCTAACCAGATCCTCATGTTTTCAGGCAAAGTGCTAAGGGCTTGTTCCTTCACCAGAAGGTCTGCCAGCCCTTCAAAAATGGTGACCTGACATCCACTCACCCACCTATGAAAATAAATGCTCAGTTCAGCAACATATTTACACACACTTTCATCTGCCTTGTGTCTATGCTTACAAAACTTTTTCCTATATATTTCAGGTGTTAGCTAAAACAATTCTAACAAACAGTTCTTAACCATACTATAATTAAAACAGTCAATGTCAGACATTTTAGATAACACAGTTACAACTTTACCATGGAGTAAGTGGGTCAGGAATCGTACCCAGAGCCTTTGGTTAACATCATACTGTTTGCATACCCTTTCAAACATAAAACTATCAAAATGATCCCCCTCTTTAAACTGCCAAAGAAATTTACTGACCTTTTGTGCTTCTGGGGTCCAGTTACTCCCTTTTCCATTACCTCCATGACTCTGGTGAAGAGTCAGCATCTCCTTCTCATGCTGCCTCTGCCTCTGCCTCTCCTTTTTCTCAGCTTCCAGATGTAGCAGTTTGTCATTCTCCACACTCTCTAGATGCATCAGTCTTTCAGCTCCTTCTATTTCCAAACACCTTGCCTCCAACTCAAGTCTCTTTAGCTCCAGATGTATTTTCAAGTCCTCTGCAGAAAGGTTGAGCTGTCCATTCTCTGAGGGTGGTGCATCTCCACTGCCAGTCTGATCATCCTCCTGGTTGCTGTTTTCTTATGCAGCTGTGACCAAGGCTCCAGTCAGGTCTACCTTAGTCAGGTTTCCGTGCACCAGTCCCCTAGCCTGGCACATCTCAGCCAGATGACTCCTTGAAGCTTTCTGTACTCCTCTGCTGACATACTGCCTGCCCTCCCTGACTAACTAAGCTAACAAAAGAAATAAAACAATTGTGATCTGAACTCAGAGTAGTCACTGTGTGGCTGATTTAGAGTACCAAACACCTTCAGTGATCACTGTACGCAAGCTACAGGAATTCATTCTACCCACACCACTACAAGCCAATTACTATTTGACAACCAATTAATATGTGGTGTGGATATCCCACCACTGCCAAACAATTAATATGTGATGCCCATGCACTGGCCCAGCAATCAAGGAGCCTCAATCCTCACCGCTCACACCAGTGAGGGGTGTCCATATAGGGAAAGGATAATAAATACACACACAGTAAAGTACAATTTCCCCTAAGAGCACACAGAGATCACAGTAAATCTGGGGCTGCTTTCCCCCTTTCTCTCCAGGTCCCGAGTAAGACTCCCCACTGGCACAGCTATAGGATCCAGATCTCAGCCTAGTGGGTAAGCTAAAACCTCCAGCACCGTCTCTGTCCACCCAGTGCTTCATATCCCTGCCCATGTAGCTGACACACACACACACAGACACACACACACACACACACACACACACACACACACACACACACACTTTGAGATAATAATTTACATCCACACAGACACTCCTAGGGAAAGTTGGCACAGGTTCTCCAGCTGTGCCCTTTTTACCCAGACTATATGGTAGAAATCACTACCACCACCCAGGTAATATTTATCAGCTATTCAGATGCCCTTATGAAAGGGTGTCTAATTATACTGTGCACTATCATTATCCAAATGGTAAGTGCAACCAATCAAGACTTATTTGGAGTGACTTAGTACAGTATCACTATATACATGCAATTTACTCTTAGAGCTTAAATTATCTCTACACAAAACAGCCACAGTTGAAAGGTTTAAAATATTTAATAATAATTAAAAAAAACACAAGACAATACTTCTTACTACACAGTGCTATTCAAAAGTTCAGACATCACAGAGAAATACTTAGAATAATACAGTAGAAAAGTTCTGACATCACAGAAAAAGAAACTAGTCTAATCTTCCTATTTCCTAGCTATATCCAAGAGAAAACACAGTTCTAATATCCTATTTACATATAGACAAAGACAGAATGGTGAGCTGGATGTTCTCAAGACAAATTCTCAAATGCTCTCATTCTTTCTGTCCATAAATTGATAACACAGTAACACTGATTCATTTCAGATTACATCATTTGTTTCTGGTTCCCAGGCTAACAGACTCTCAGAGCTTACTAGCCCTTGATCTTGCAGCTGGTCAGGAAGCCAGAGCAATAAAAGAAATTATACATGCAAATTATAGCCATTAACTCTGGCCTCAAAACACTAGGCAGACTTCCTTTATCTAGACATCTCGACTCCAAGTTTTGACATCAAAGAATTGACTTATCAGCTTTGTTACAGCAGAGTGCACTGTTGTTACATTTTTGCAGTTCCACATTTAACACCATTTTCCCATTACAGAGAACAAGCTTGTGGCTTATATTAATATTTACAAATGACATAATTATCTACAAAATTCTATCTGGCTAGGCTGGCAGCCTTCACCTATCTTCACACACCATGTCACACCACACCCTCTTACTAGCACTATTAACTTCTTGTACTCTAACTTTCCTTTACAATATTATCTCTTTTAACTATCACATAACACCCTACTTCCACTCACCTACCTCTATATAGCCACCTCTCTTCCCTCAACTCCCCCATTCTTTCTTAACTCTACCTCTTTTCACTATTTCTAAAATCTTACCTCCTATCACAAAACATGCCATCTACAAAATAACCTAACCTAAATGGAAACCCATATACTTTCTACTTTATATACCAAAGACTCATCCTATCTCCACACTATACTCCCTGTTAATTGCAGGCGATATTCACCCCAACCCTGTCCCAAGTATGCCCCTCCCCCTATCAGTCTCTCCACACTAGATTTTACTCCTCCTTCTTATATCCCATTAGAACACATCTCCCTTTTTGCTATTAACCTTAGAAGTTTAGTAAATAAGACTGCAGAATTTCATTCCTGGATCTTCCTACACACCCCTGGCATCCTAGTACTTAGTGAGACTTGGCTAAAACCTCACATTCTGGATAAAGATATCCTTCTCCCCAGCTATAACATTCTTAGACTAGATCAACACACAAACATGTGGTGGTATAGCTATTATGTACTCTGACATCCTCACCATAACCCTTTTAGTTTACCCCTCACAACTTTACCTTCCTGCTGAACTTCTTTGACCAACTGTAAAATTAATCCCCACACCTCACTCAACATTGTTGCAGTGTACATTCCACCAGGCAACAACATTACTTTATTTGAAAATATTTTCTCCTCTCTCTCCACTTACCTCCACAATGAGACTGTTATTGGAGATGTCAATATCAACTCGTCAATTCTCACTTCTGAATCCCCTTCCAACTCCATTAACCTTCATGGTTTCACCCAACTAGTTGCTACTCCTACTTATATCACTAAATCTACTTCTTATGCATCTATACTTGACTGGATCTTAGTGTCACATCCCCATAAATTCAAACCAAAAGCTATAGATGGAATGAATGAGTGAACACAATTCTTTAGTACTTTCATTCAAATTTATTCTTTATGAACTTCTTCAGAAAAAAAGTTAACCTCTCAAAACACACCTCTTATAAGTTACATCACACATCACATGACTTTCATCGTACTTTAAATTAAAGGTATAAAATCATACCATAAAAATAAAATAACTGTCTTGTTTTTCAAACAGCTTGGATGTCAAAACATCATAAAAATATCTTAATATAAAATCATCATCATATTATTGTGATTTGAATGTTATTTTAGTGCTAAAAAACAATATCAATGCATTTGTTCAGACCAGGGGCTCTGTCTGCTACCAAACTGATCTGCCACAATGACTCCTTGCATTCTAAAATCAAATTGGTGTTCCCTATATAATCCACTTGTTGTACATAATCTATGACTGAAAAGGTGAACTTTTTAAAGTTCACACAGTGAATAGTATGCCCAGCTAAAGCATTGGTAAAGTCCTTTTTCTTAATGCCAAGTGTGTGCTCATATATTCTACGCTTTAAACATATAATGGTTTTTCCTATGTAGTAACTAGGACAAGAGTCACATATTACCACATAAACTATGTTTGTACTCTCACAGGTAAATTGCCTGTGGACCCAAATAGTCATTTTAAGATGTGTAATAAATGTACTAGATGTATTGCTTATAGACATACATTTTGATAGCTGTTGGAGAAAAACACTTTTCTAAACTGGGTTCTGTTTGTTGGAATAGCCTCATTGTAGATATGATGGAACAGCAAGCATAGCTAAGACTCCAAACTAAATTTAATGGATATCTAATTAATCATATGACTGTACACATTTCAGAAGTATTACACAGAAAATGAACATGTTCATTTTAGTTACCATGGTAATTTTAATAATTGCTAAACATCTAAAATGTGATACATGTTGATAAAACAACTACCACGTTAACAAATAATTTATTGCAGCTTCAGTTTACAAGGTACATATTGATTAAATCTGATTTAGATTGTAATTGACAAAAGGAAAAACTGTAGCAAAACATGAAGATGCCAAACAGGAACAAAAGGATGAACCACTCCACAGTAAAAAATGCACCTATTCAGGCCAAATTCAATAAAAACAATTCTGGACTTTATTGAAGAAAATAAAACAAACAATAAGTGCTTTCGTCCTGACCACTTCAGAACTTCATCAGATCCACCTTCCCACCATCTATGGCCATGGTGACTGTCTCAAAGAAGTCAACCAGGCTTAGTAGGCATGATCTGCCCTTAACTAAGCCAAACTGGGTCAGGTCAAGTGTTTGGAGGTTCCCAATGTCTTTGTTAATGAGTTCCATGATGATGCGCTCCATAGCCTTGCAGACCAGTCTAGTCATGCTTATGGGGTGATAGTTACCAGAGTCAGTTGTGGCCCCTCATTTGTGGTGTGGAATAACTGTTGCTGTGTGCCATTCTATGGGCACATAGCCTTTGGAGAGGCTGAGGTTGAACAGTGTGTTTAGGTGGGGGGATAGTTCATTCTGTAGTGTGTGCAAGACGCAGCCTGGGACACCATCTGACCCCATTGACACTGTACTTTTGGCTTTTTAAAGGGCTGTTTTCACCTCTTCGTCTGTGATTTCTGGGACACTACACTTTTCCGGTATTGTTGTGGGCCCTTTTGGGGGTTAGAGGGGGAGTGAAGTTTGCACTGAATCTATCTGCCAGGATGTTGGCAATATCAGTAGGTTCAGTACATTTTGTGTTATTTTGCACTAGCTCAGAGCATATCTGCGAGTTGCCACTTAGATTCTTGACATAGCTAAAGAAGGCTTTGTGGTTATCTTTCAAATCCTTGGCTATTTTTCTTTCAAAGTTAGCCTTGGATAATTTTATGAGGGACATTAATTTCTTACTGATACTGATCAGGGATGTCTTTATTTCTTGTGGTTTGCTTTTTTCTGAACTAGTTTCCTCCTTCTATTGTATAGCCTGTTTATGGCAGGGGTCCACCAGACTGGTTTCCTTCTCTTAGGGGGGTAAGTCTTGGTTTTGCTAGGGATGGCATGATCCATGCATCCTTGTAGATGCTCATAGAATGCATTTGTAAAGGTTCCTGCATTTTGGACACTGTTATCCTTTAGTGCAAGGCTGTGAAACTTACCACCTCTGTCTTAGGTAAGGTGAAGTTTGCTATAAAAAAGTTTTTCACTATGGTTTCCTTGGTTGGGGGTGGTGATGTGGTGTGGACATCCAGAGTGATTAGTTTATGGACTGATCTAACCCGTGATGAGTTGACCTACGGTGCGGAACACCTGTTGCCCATGTTGGTGATGACCAGGTCCAATATGTTTCACCTCTGGTAGGGGAGTTTACCAGCTGATCCAGGGCATTTGAGCTGATAAATTCCAGGAAGAGCTGGACCTGGGAGTTTGTACTTGAGTAGTTTTCCCAATTAACGGTAGGGTAATTGAAATTGCCCAATATCAGGGTGTTCAGTAGGACCTTCATGTTTCCCAGTGTCTCCAGAAAGGTGGAGTGGTAGTCCTGGGTCATGGAGGGTGATCTGTAGCAGGCCACTATTTGCATTACAGATTTGCCCGATGTTAGTTGCACATGGATGATCTCAGTGGTATGCTGCGCCACTAACCTGGAGGTGTAGGTATCCTTGATGAATATGGATACACCCCCTCATTTTGTGTTTCGGTCCATGTTCTGTTGTCAAAAATGTGTGGTATGAGTTGTAGCTTGGTAGTGCTGGGGTGTTCTGTGGAGCCTTGAACCAGGTTTCAGTTATTGCACAGATGCTGATGTTCTCCATACTGAGGACTGCTTCAAGCACGTGCATTTTGAGATTTAAACTCCTGGCGTTGAGTAGCATAACCCTCATTTTTTTATTTGTGCTGTTTATGGAGGTGGGTTTGACTTTTGAGCCTTGGCTAAAAAAGGCACTATGGAGGCAGCAAGAGCCTTGGCCAGTATTCGAAAACCTAGGGGCGACAAGTGCAAGCCATCTCTTGTGAAGCAACGAGGCTTGTCGAGCATGTCGTCCCAGGTTGACAGACACTGGATTCCCTTTGAATGACATGAGAAGCTTAGCCAGTTGTTGAAATTGATCATTTTTTCCTTATACTGCAGTATCATTTTTGGCGAGGGCAAGATGCTACTCAGGGTCAGGGTCAGGGTCATACCCGCCTGGGCTACATGATCAGAGAGCTCTTCATTGTCTCTTTCCATGTAGTCCAGGGAGGTACGTCTCAGGTCATTCACACCAACATGAACAATGACAGAGTCATATTTGCACTTGTTCTGGAGTGACCTGAGTGCTTGTGTTATGTGGCAGATTCTGGCTCCCGACAGGCAGCTAACAGTAACCTTCTCCGTGCCCAGCCTAGTGAGTGGGGCGTCAGTGTGCCTGACTATAGAGTTGCCTATTACTAGTGTGTTAGGTATGTTATTTCGCCTTAAGGGCTGTGATTGTGTGGCACACTGATTTTGTGTTTTATGTGCTGTCTGGTTTGTGACGGGAGGTGCAGGTTTTTTGCACATGTTTCATAACTACAAAAACAGAAACAAAGTACATTAGATCAATACGAGTGTAATAAAAACGATCCTGACTTTTTATAAAGAAGTTGCTACAAATGTTCTTGAAGCAAGAAACAATGAAACACTTATCAAAGATACTTAAGCCCAGATAAATATTGTGCGAAAAAAGAATTCTTGAATACAATGACAATTATTTTAGAATGGTATCTCAACACTAAAGATTAAGAATTAGTGACTTCATATTTAATAACCTAATTTTTCTATTTGTCATAGGTTCATAGGTTCATACTAGGCTTTCTGCCCTAGGGCATTTATAAGCCTAGCCAGAGTGTGTTTGGCTTTCGCCACCCACTTTAAATTAATTTTGCTATGCCCTTTTTCGAGGTTGGTATACTGTGCCTCTGTCTAACAGTGATACAGAAGTGATACCCAGGGTAAACCTAAAATCTTCCATCCACTCATCAAGATTCCTCTTGAAGAGAGTCAATGAGGGACTCTGCCAAACCTGGACTGGGATTTTATTCCAGAGTGAATGGAGCCTCTGGGTTATGAATCTGTCCCTCCAGTATGTCCTATTTATTTCAGTGCAGTGTCTG
Organism: Protopterus annectens; assembly: GCF_019279795.1. Taxonomy (NCBI): domain Eukaryota; kingdom Metazoa; phylum Chordata; order Ceratodontiformes; family Protopteridae; genus Protopterus; species Protopterus annectens. The sequence goes on from NC_056735.1 coordinate 1,532,648,294, forward strand.
TTTATATGGTTCCCAAACTGATAATTATCTTTAGCATTCTAATGATGTGCATTTACAAGCATACAAGCATACTGGGTTAATATGCTAGCAAATGGCAACAAAACACATAATGAAATAATTTACACATGTGAGGCATTTTTAGTAATTAGTAGACAATCTACCAATACTCCTAGTTCTAACCTTTAAAGTACATGCCTTGCAACTTTTCATTTACTAGATGTGGATGACTTATGCTATATTTTTCTGACCATGATCCACATAGGAAAGAAAGTTGCTATTCCCAGTAGACACAGAATACAGTTTTTTTTTTTTTTTGCAATTAACAGGCAGCCTGTTGATTGTCCTAGAACCCAGGGCTATGTGCTTGACAATCTTATATTTACTAGGTACGTACACATGGTTTAATTATATTCTGACCCTCTGTCAAATAAGAAAGACATTTGCTGCGCTCAATAGGCACAAAAAGCAGTTGTCCCATTAACAGGCAATCTGCTGATTCTCCTAGCATCCAACACCAGCCCTTAAAGTATGTTCTAGGCAACTGTTCATTTACTAAGTGTGGATGACTTGGCAAATGTTTTTTCTGACCCTCTTCCAAGCAGGAAATACTTTTAGTTGATGTGCTCAACAGACACACAAAGAAGTTCATGCAATTAACAGGCAACCTGTCAATTGCCTTTGCTGCCAACAATAACCTCTAAATTACATGCTTGGCAGCTGTTCATTCACCAGGTGTGGACAATTTGTCTAATATTTTTCTGACCCAGTCCCATATAAGACAGTTGCATTGCTCAGCAGACATACAAGGCAGTTTTGTAATTAAAATGCATCCTGATGATTCTGCTATTAAGTAAACACTAGCCTCTAAAGTACATGCTTGCATACCTCTTCATGTCTTAGATCACGAAATCTGGACAAAATCATAAATAATCAGAGGACAAAGGTCAAAAAATAAGGACACTTTTTAAATATTGCTCTTACAAACTTAGAAAGTTGATAGAATAACAGGTTTTCAATCAGCATGAATATTCTGAAGGGTATGAATTCTGAAACTCAAATATCTGTCATTATTTTCTGACTTCGGCTCTCAGTGATTTCCCAATGACTTGCCAGAAAACCACAATTTTATAAGAAAAAGAACAAAAATATGAGGCAAAAATCTGAACATTCTGCAAAAATCTGTACAGTTGAGAGGTATGCATGCCTGGCAACAATTAATTTACTAGGTACTGGTTCTGAGTTCTCTGTCATATTATTTTATACCTCTATACAACTTTCTTGACATAATACAGGATGAACCCACTATCAGTGGAAAAAGAAACTGATTCTGGTTACCTAGGTCTTCTATACCAGGAAACATTAAGACCTCATTCTAAGACTTATAAACCAAGTAGTTGTTGCTTCCTGATTCACAGGACATAATTTAGATTTTATTGCCGGTTTATATATATTAACTATATCTGGTATCGATTGCACAATTTTATATTCCGGCTGCCGACTGGTAGTTATCATATGTCCCAATTTGCTTCCCTCACCCTCCTACCCCAAAGCCTGCCACTCCAGGGCCTCACAGATTTATACTTCTCTGGCTCCTCCTACAATTAAATGTTTTACTTTGTTTACATCAGTTGTTCTGATAAATTCCTGTTTTGTAGTTTAGGTTGAAAGCACTTGCTTATAAAATGATGTGATTAAAGTTTGTTGGTGTTTCTGCTGCTTGCACTTTTGGACTCCTTTGGCGACTCCAGTCTCTTGTTGTTGGCATTTATATATTATGGGCACAAGGTAACATGCCAAAACAGGTTGCTATCCAATGGATAAGATCAAGGAAAAGCTTTTCAGAGGACACCTTCAGATACATACTAAACCATGCAACTGGGGCCCACTAAAATAGCTAGCACTACATGAAGCTACAATCTAATTCAATAAGACCTTCTCATTTCTCTAAATGCAATAGCTCTGTAGTTCTGCTGCAAAATATAAAAACAAAATACTCACATCTCTGTGGTTAACGAACAAAACTAAGCAAATGATAATACAAAGGGACTAAGCTTGAAAAAAGTGGAAAACTCAACAGACAATAACAACTTTTTAGAAATATAGAACTTTAAGAAATAAGTCTAAAATCTGTTAGGGCTAACTGATTTGCTGACATAGAAGCGTAATGCCCTGACTCGGGCAAAATCAGGCACGATTAGCCACTTGGTTGACTGACGGAGTGGTGGGGGGATAGGCATGCATTTCCTGGGTGTTAGGCCTTCAATCAATGATGCTTCCTGAAGGACAATGTGATTTAAGGAGGAGAGTTGCCCTTGAATGTAATTGATGAGCATTGGAGGCAGGGGATTGATATATAAAGACCCCCATAGGACAGACACAGCCATAGATGAGTTGCCAGGATGCCTTTAGGATCCATGGCCAGTCCCAGCAATACTGGAGTAAGTTGGTAGGACAGAAGCTGGTAAACCTGACATGGCTATAGGTCACTAAGGGATGAGCTGGTAAAAACGAGGTCCTCAGGAGGGCCAGAAAAATGAAAAAAAGTATTAATGTTCTCAAAGACAATATATCGTCACAAACTGCAGACAACAAGTGCTACATACTTTCAAACTTTCTGTATACCATTAATAAACTAATATCTCTGAGAAAAAAGAAACAAGAAAATACAATGCCAGGTGAGTCAAACCATGTAAATGCCAACAAAATAAACTTGTAGTGTATACAATCATTTGCTTCCTTCATAAAGCAAAAAAAAAAAAAACCTAAGGCAACAGTTCTGAGGAGGATGTAGGAAACTTCAATATATATATATATATATATATATATATATATATATATATATATATATATATATATATATATATATATATATATAATTAATAAGCAAGTAAAAAAAAAATTCCAAAAGAAATTAAAACCTACTTCTCCAGCACCTGATAAATTACCACCTTAATATTTAAAACTTGATGTTGAGTAAGTAATCTATCCTATGTCTCCCTATTGAAATGTTGGCACTTGAAATGCCGAGTGCCAACAATCCAAAAAAAAAAAAGATTGAAAACACAGGAAAAGAGCAAATCACAAGATCACTCTTCTCCTTTAAATTCTTTTGTGAAGGAAGGGGGCAAGCTCCCCACACTCTCCAATCATATATATATCAACTCAGAGATCACTATACCTCAGAGAAAAGGGAATATTCTGAGAAATGGCCAGCTCAGACTTAATATATGTAAGTCTATTTTTCAACCCCTCAGTCTCTGTGTTTCAGGACTCAGCCTAGTAGGTCCCAAAATTTCAAATGTTTACCCTGTTGGGCAGCTATCTTAACTAACTGATTAGTAATTGAACAACATGTTCTAGTACTCTGGGAACAACCAGTCATATGTTGTGTGGTGTTAATTTAACCACTAACGTAACGCTTAGTACCTAAATAACACCTTTAACTATAGCGACTGTATGTCTCCATTTCCTATGTTTAAATAATACTATAGGACAGTACAAAGTGTATTTCTGCAACCGCTCAACAGAATCTGTACCAGTTCTTTTATATAGGCTTATACCCTGATAGCGACTCACTTGTAGACTATTGCAATACTACCTGAATACTTCTGTCTGTTTGTTTTAACTATTCTTGGACTAGGTTCCTTTAAAGTGTTGTGTTCTGACCCTGTAAAAGTTGTTTGCTGGTGTGTTATCTTTAAAAGTAAATGCAGCTCTGCTTATCCTAGCTATTTGTCTGTGTTATGAAGGGGTTTTAGAACTCCTAGTAGTACCTGATAAAAACTGGAATCATTATATGTCTTAATAAACAAATAGAATATTGTGATTTCCTGCTGAGGTAACACATGCAAGTGTGTCTGTGAAAACTCTTTGCTTGTGCTCTCTAGCTCATGTATTGTTTGCCTTACTACCTTTTTCTCTCTTTCTACATGTACCAGCCTTGTGTTCCTGCACATCCCTGCACTAGACCAGCTGAATGTGCCCTGCTGGACGCCAAAGAAAATAGTCCAGAGTTAAGAATTAACCTACCAGCTCTCTGAGAGACTTTTCCTCGATAAAAGACAGTGAAAGTATGTGTTGTTATAGCTACTAGAAAAATTGTAATAATAACAATATTTTAAAGATACTGCTAGGTCAGGCAAGCTTCCCAGTCAGGTTAGCCAGCAGCCAACCCCAACCCCATTTAGCATTTTAAATAACCCTTACTTCCAGCTTATACCCTCTTTATCTCAAACCAGTTTATCTTCCCCCTCTCCCTTAGCCTGCCATCCCCTTTAGGGGACTTATTTGCTGCAAAAAAGTGACTGACCACTACTAGGTGGCGCCTTAATATAAGCTTTCTTGTCTATTAATTTCTTCGCCTCTTCTTTACGGTGGTGGTGCTGCGGTAGTGTTGTCGCCTCACAGTAAGACGTTGTCCTGTTCGATTCTCAGCTAAAGTGTCTTCTGTGTGGAGACTTGCATGAATGGGCGTACCTTCGTTGAAGGTTGTGCATCAGAGCTGGCAACTCGGCACATAAAAATCTACTGCCAATCATTAGCGGACCGGAGTTCTGCTGTGGCGACCCCTAACCGGGAAAAGCCGAAGGATACAACAACATTCTTTATCATATCTCCCTAACTTTGTTCCTAGTTTTCTTCTGACTTACTGTTTTACCATCTCTCTTTTGTCCTAAGATATCTTAAATCACATTCTACTCCTCTAACATCCTAAGTCTATTCTTGCTAGCCTCTTTACTTTCTTCTACATTCTCTTACTTTCAGACTTACCTACAGACTTTCGTACTTCACTGATTGTCATCCTCGGCAGTCTACTCTCTGGTCTCAGAGTAGACAGAGCTCTCTTATCTTCTCTACACAAAATATAGAAATACTTGATCTCCCATTCAGCTGGAACAATTTTACTCAGACTTCCAAAAGTCATCAACTTACTGTCTCACAACAATTGCTAGAAAGGATGGTTCACCTAGACACAGTTAACTCTGTACTCAGCTAGTTTAAAAGCTATTACATAAATCACAAACAGTAAAACTGAACAATTGCTTCTCAAATGATTTTCCAGTAACTGTAAGTGTTCTACCAGGACCCATTCTTGGTCCAGTACTAATCAATATCCTTATTAATTATAGGTATAAAATTGTTAACCATGAAGGTACAATATAGTCCTTTGATGACATAGACTAGTATATGGATTACTATCAAAAGCTTTAAATTCACAACCGCGAACGTTGGCTCATGTAACGCATATGCTCAACTCATGAATATTAAGTAGGTCCAAAGGTCGATGCAGCAACATCGACAATGTTATATCGATGTTAAAGTTGGCAGCTGCCGTTGCCAACCATGCTTCATGTCCTGGCCTTGTGTACGTCCTTATTAACTGACGGACACCTGAACGTCAACTTTCCAATAGTCACTCCTACCATCTTCAAGGAGGTGGCTGTCGTGTAACTGACTTTCAACAATTTGATTGTAAACCCTAGTATACACCTCAAATTGTCGCAGTGAACTACATAACTTACTCATATCACTTGACCCAAACTACACAAATGGCTGATAGCCTCTCAGCTCATACAACCTCATGGCAAACAGATCTCAGTAGAACTCTACACAGCAAACCAGTACAGAAAAAAATAAACAAGTTAACCATACAAAACTGTTGGGGTTCTTATGGATTAACAACTGAAATCTGACCACTGTATCAAGTCCATAGTAGTTAAAGCAAATCAGAACCTTGGAATACTATATAAAGGCAAACAGTAGCTAACCTGTCAAGCCTGACTAGAGACAGCTGAACTCTCCTTTTACCTAAATTGCCTAAATTTTCCATATTAATAAGCCATCAAGTCATCCATTACAAAGTAGCAGTGCATTGTTACAACATAGCCAGATTTACCATGAAGCACACGTATAGACCCCAACAGAGCATAGCACTCAAACAACTGCAATGGTTTGTTTGCATACTGTACTAAATTATTCCAAAATAAAAACAACACATAAATTCCTCCATAGCCATGATAACTGTCCATTCCTAAGTTCCATCATTGCCAGATATAACCCCCAAAATAAAATCTTACATCCCAGTATCAACATCTATTAGCATCCCCAAAGAGAAATAATCATTTTAGGTACTCATGTATTCAGTGTATAGAGCAATGTTATGGAAATCTGTAAATTAAATAATTGATTGCCTCACAAATATTGTAATGACTACATCTTGCTATGAAAGTATATGACCTGATCTACATAGAAACAACACTATCAAGATGTACAGTAACATCTAAATTATACTACTGTATGGCACTAGTCTGTCTATATTATACTCTTCCATCATAAATCATTCACCTACCTGATTAAAATAATGAGACTTTCACAAATTGTGTGTGTCTGAATGGGTTACTTAATATATATTTGAAAAAAAACTATTATTTGCACAGCAACAAACTTCAACTTGAGTATATTTTTTTAGAAATTCTTGAACTGTAAACTGTATTTTACTGTGTTATGGAGCTTTTCTGCTTAAGACACTGATGAAAAGATGAATTTCTTGTTCAGTCATATTATGTCAACAAACAAATTGAAATAAAAAAAACAAAACTACTATATTCATGCGTAAATGGGTATGCCTTCATTGAAGGTTGAACATTGAGCTGGCACCTCGGCGTTTGTCAAAATCTACTGCCAATCATTAGCGGGCCGGAGTTCCACTGTGGCGACCCCTAACCAGGAAAACCTGAAAGACAACAACAACTATATTCAATGACCAAACAGATGAAGTTCCTAAGGTAAATTACCATCAGGTAAAGTACTGCAGGTGATTACCTAGATACTATGATAACTTAAATGATCTGCAATGTGAATTATTTGGAAACGTTCAAATAAAAAAAATATAAAGGCATGGTAGTTTCAACTCAGCACTTGTGTTGGTTATTGCTTTTCAACTAGCAACAGAGAAAAAGAAAGGATGGTCTAGCTTGAAAATAAAGTCCATTGTAACATTCTGACCTTTCAGACATAATCTGGAACTCAGTATCACACCTGTAAAATTAGGAAGACTTAGTGCTTCTTCTCCACCCAATGAGGAAAAATAATCAGTTTGAAAAACCTCTGATTAATGTAATGTACAAATGTACCACTTAATCAGTCACTATGCTAATACACAAAACCCAGGTAAAACAGCATAAAGTCACAACATATATTAAAATACGCATGCTGATTTTAAAAAAAAATGTCTTCTAGTGAAGTTGGTAGATCTCTTCAAGAAATTTATGATAAAATTGAAAAAGCTGAAGAAGGTTTGTTAAAAAGAAAAAAAAGAGGAAGCTACAGAAGGATATATACTGGATTGTAATGCAAAATAAGATTCCTTTGGTGATGCAGAGTATCCCATGACAAGAGAGAACATGAAGTTAAATCTGTGGGACAGTTCTCTACAAGAGAGACATGTAGTCTACCATCTTGAAAATTAGTATTAGCATATCAGAGTCTTCATATGATTTAAAAATGGAACATGAAGAATATGAAGTCTGAGACATTGTTTGGGAAGTAGGCAGCAATTTGTTTCTAGCACTAAATAACCATTTTTGAGCTTGACATGGTCATATATCACAACCACAGCAAAACAGAAATGGATACTGCACATACTATAAAAGGTGCAGGAAATACAAAACATATTTATTATTATTATTATTATTTTGTATTTAAGGCACTGTTTGTGATCATCTGCCTTCAGAGACTATGCTGGACTTCAGTATTAATTTAATTATGTTAGTAAGTTTGTTTTTACTATGTCAACTATTTAATTGTCTGATACACAACTGTCTGTTCCCTATGACAACTAGAAATGTATTCCAACTGTCCCGCTCAAATAATGAAATTGAATATTACTAATTAATTAGTAGGCTAAATCTGAAGATTTGCTTTGCTAAACATCTTGAAATTTAAGATAAGGAACTACAGTGTACATTTTTTGACAGTAGTTTTGACAGCAATAAGCTTCATTTTTATTCTTGTGAGTCACACTTTGATGATTGCAATGTACAGAAAGAGTTAGGTCTGCAGTTCCTCGGCTGTAAACATTTATTTATTCCTCTTGCTCTTCTACAACCATATAAATAGTTGATGTATTGCATTACACAGTTGTTGTCCTGCTTAAAGGTTAGTAACATTTGCTGTATCAATAACTTAGCAAATGCAAAATGGCAGGCATCATTAACATTTAGTTAAATACCAGACTGATACTTAAGCCTTCTGATAAAAGTATCCCATTCTTAGTTTAAATGAGATCCAGTATTTATAAATGTATATTACAGACTTGTAAGATGAGCACACATAAAAAAGACTCAGAAAAATACTGCAGTATGTTACTAAAGACCATAAAATAAAATAACACACAAAATAAAAAAGGCCGTTACATGAAACCTCTCAGATGTACAGAATTTTGCAGAATGTTTATATTTTGCTTCATATTTTTGGTCTGTTCCTCACAGTGGGTTTCTGGCTAATCACTCATAACTGCAACCACTGAGTAATGGAACACATTTAAATTTCCGACTTCATAACTTTTGGAAAATACATGCTAACACAAATTGTGTAAATTTTAGCAACTTTCTACGTCTATAAGAGCAATATTTAAAATATGTCCCTATTTTGGGGCTTTGTCTCCCCATTATTTTCAGCTTTGCCCTGATTTGGTCGAGAGGTATGCATGGAACTCTTTATTAAGGTAAGCACTTTTATTCAGTGAACATACCATGAATCCTTTAAAAATCATGCCCATCACAAGTCATATGACATTACACCTAAACTGATACATCCTTAGTCCTTAGTAATACGAATCTTTACCTTTAAGAAAAAGTGTCACTTTAATTTGTTTGCTAAGACCAGGGGTATTAACAGTGTCAAATTTAAATTGCCAAATCAATATTTTGCATTCAAGTCTCAGATCAGTGTCTCCACATTTACCATATTCTTTGATATTCTCTAAAATGAAAAATAAATAAATAAATAAATACACAAACAAACAAATAAATAAATAAATATATAAAACCTTTTAATATTATGGGAATCATTACTATATGTAGATAGAACATTGTATAAATCTTTGTTTCTAATCACTGTAGTGTGTTCAGGTAACCTTTCTTTTTACGTCTTGCTGATATAAAAACAGTCACATGCTGAATATTGCACTTGGTAAGCAATATGTATGCTGTCACATATAAATCCATTCATGTTGGCAACAATTCTTCCTCCAAATTCATTAACTTCAAAAGGGGTGTTAGCCATAAATCTACACTGTTTGCAGCCAAAACATGAATAAGTGACCAACATCTTTCCTGCCTTTACCTTTTCCTTACTGCATATCTATACATGTGTGTGTTTGGGTATATGTGCAGATGAACCATTCACTGGGTTACACTGTGTGGTTTTGACAACAGCAGGCTGAAATACATTCCTAGTCCATTTTTAATGCATTCAATAGTTTGACCATTGATATCTGAGATGTACACAGTCATAACAGAGTGTGTGTGTGTGTGTGTGTGTGTGTGTGTGTGTGTGTGTGTGTGTGTGTGTGTGTGTGTGTGTGTGTGTGTGTGTGTGTGTGTGTAAGTGTGTGGAGGAGGGATTGCAGTTCAAAGCACTGTATGATTTAGTTCTGACAGCAGATGCCAAAATACATTCCAGGATCATTATGTTCATATTTAATCATTTGTTCAAGAACAGATTTCTGTGGTGAATGCAGACACACAAGTGGCTATATATGAAGTCCCCTATGTGTTTGCTGGGGGTTGTATTGGATAACACTGCATGGCTCTGACAGCACCACACTGAAAGAGATTCAAATGTTGTTATTTATGCATTTGTTAATTCATTTGATGTCAACAGATGTCTTCAGTACATGCAGTCATACAAGTGTCTGTAGTTAATGATCACATCTGTGTGCTTGGAGATTGCAATAAATTCCACTATATGGTTCTGATGGCAAAATGCAGAAATCCATTACTGTGGCTATGACAACCACGCCCTGGCCCAGCAATCAAGGAGCCTCAATCCTTACCACTAACACCAGGGAGGTCGTCTCCTAGAGGAGGAAAGGATAACTAATACACAAAATAAAGTACAATTTCCCTTAAGTGCACACAGAGATCACAGTCAGTCTGGGTCTGGCTGCTCCCTTGCTCACCAGGTCCCCAATAAGACTCCCCACTGGCACAGCTATAGGGTCCAGGTCTCAGCCTAACTGGGCAAGCTAGAACCTCCAGTACCCACTCTGTCCAACCAGTGCTTCATGTCCCTGCCCAAGTAGCTGACACAACACACACACACTTTGAGATAAGTATTTATACAACTTCACAGACACTCCTGGGAAAGGCTGACACAGATTCTCCAGCCGTGCCCCTTTTCCCAGACTATATGGCAGTAATTACTGCCACCACCCATTTAATAATATCAGCTACTAAAAGGCCCTTAAAAGGGTGTCCAATTATTACTGTGCAATATTAATATCCAATGGTAATGTGACTATACAGTCTAAGGCTTATTGGTAGGGCTTAGACAGTAAACTCTATAAATATATAATGTACTCTAAAGCATACTTCATCTCTACACACACCAGCCACAGGTAGAAGGTTTTAAAAGTATTTAATAATAAATAATTAAAACACAAGACAAATCTACTATACCACACAGATATCTAAGAGTTCACAGATCACACAGAAACTTAATACAGTAGGACAGGTCTGGTTTCAAAGAAAAATACCTAATTAATCTTTACTAGCTTTAACTATTCCTACAATATATCACAGTGCTAAAAAGTTACATGTGAGCATAAGCAGAGTGCTGATAAGTTAGATGTCCAGATCAAAACGCTCAGGTCTCTTGTGAGAAATAGAATTTAAACATTACTAACAAACATGTTTGCTGGGTCCCTCCCCAAATTACATAATTTTTGACACTTAGGTTTTTCCCAGTATTCATATTGCATCATCTTAACACCTGGTCTGAGTTATTAGGCCACAAACTGCATTATTTAGCAATCTAACACTTGCATAGAAACTTACAACAATAGAAGACATTTCACACACACACACACACACACACACACACATATATATATATATATATATATATATATATATATATATATATATATATATATATACTAACAGAAACTAAAGCAATAACATACCTTCCATATCTAAATTCTAGTCATAAACTTTAGCCTTAAAACAATGGGCATTAAATCTTCATCCAGCAGCCCTCGGGCCAAATTCTAACATGAAAGGATACAACATGCTTCCCTGGGCCAGTAGAGTGCAATGTTGTCACATATTTTGCAGTTCCACATTTCACAGTGTTTTCTTACATTTAAAAACACAAGCCTGTATTTTACATTTATTTATACAGTTGATAGAATTATATATTAAATTCTATTTGACTAGGCTGGCAGCCTTTGCCCATCTCTCCCCAGTCGTCACAGTGGCCACTGATGTATATATTGATTATTTCAATTAATTGCAATCAGTTATCCATTTCAAAAGTGTGAAATCATACAAGTTGCGATTGGCCAGCACACAGGTGTGTCCATGTTTGTATATGTGTGCTTGCCTGTCTAGATATTTGTGTTTGCATAGCTAAGTTTGAAATAAATTGTCAAATCACTCTGGTGAAATATTGCAATTTGATATCTGAGGTGTGTACATTCAATAAATTTGGCTTTAATTGTTGGGAATGAGGTGTTTCTGAGCATTATGGCGATGACCCCTAGAGACATTTATGAAGTAAAACAGCTTATATTCTGGCTTTGGAGAATTAATGTTTTCTGAAAAGAAATCTGTAATATTTGAGTGTGGTGATTATGTGAATCTAAGCTGAAATGCATTATTGTGGCCATTTTTTTCTCACAGTTAGAAATCCATGTTATGCTCAGTCAACAAATGTACTTTCAGTTACTCTGTAAAGATCCTGTATGCAGATGAAAGTGATTGAGTCTTCTATCGTCATCATCAGTCTATGTAGTCAGTATTCTGACATTGCCAAACTATTGTTCATTTAAGGAGATCATTTTGGAATACCTTACTGTGTGTACTACTTGTGATAAGTGAAGCTGAAACCCATTACTGTGACCATTACAAAATCAGATATCCAAGAATTATAAAGCCAGCAAACCCGCTAAAGCTGTTTGGTATGTGGATTTTTAGAGAAGAAAGTGACAAACACTACTGCCATTTGCTTACTTTAAACAGCCATTATCTTGACTTAACAGGACTAATGTATATTTTTGTGAAGAAAGGTAGAACACTTTGTTGTGGATATACATATTGGGTACAGGGGCTCTGTGTGGATGACAGTGGCTAGCCTGTTAATATTTAATCACATTGAACAGTCATTATCGGGGTTTATCTTTGCTAATGTGCACTTCTGTGAAATAACCTGGAATACTTTACTATAACTACTGTTTGTGTGAAACCTAGTTGAAGTACATTATTGTGGCCATTTTTTATAAGATTTAGACATCTGAGATGTATACAGTAAAAAATGCCTGTAAATACTGGTATGGCTGCCCTCTATGGATGAAGATGACTGACCCTGCTGTCTTATGTTCATAATAAATATTCATTATTCTAATTTTACAGGAATATTATGCAGTTACATGAAACAAATCAATTTTCTGTTTGCAATAAACAAAGTTGAAATACATTACTGCAGCTATTATTTTACAACATTCAGTCATCTCAGGTATTCACAGTAAACACATTTGTTGGTTGCATGGGGTATCACTGGATACAAAAAAAGCAAACCAGGGTACACGAATAAAGACTGGTTAAGCACAAATCAAATAATCCAAGTAAAAGAGTAACCAGTCAATGCAGCAGAATCCAATGAAGTCACAGTTCCAAAATTTAAAAAAGCAGCATAAAAAATGTTAAAAACAAACAAGAAAGAGACAAGCACTTTCATACCTATCCAGGTGTTTCTTCAGATCTAATAAAACAGACACAGAATGCTACTTAAATACACAAAGTTTCAGAACTACCTCTTAAGGTCACATGACCTAAACAGTGGCTTTAAAGAAACATAGTCATTTAATCCCTTCCCTCTGTCACTTTGTAGCTCTAAGATCCATTTAGTCTCAATACATTCTGTTTTTGTTTTATCATCACCAACTCTAATGCTGACATTAAAAACTTGTAGCACAAGAATCTTTAACTTATGAGTATCTCCAGTCACCAGAATATGTTTTGACAATGTATTCCTTTTATAATTTCTAGACACATCATAAATGTTTTCATGAAGATTATCTTTCAGCACTCTATTAGTTTTCCCAGCATAGAAACTTTTACAAGCAGTGCAGCTCATTAAATACACAGGATTACAGGACTTGCAGTTTGCAAAAAAGCTAAATTTATAGACATGCTTGGTCTCAGGAAGTTCAACTCTATTGGTAGTTTCAATAAACTGACACAAATTACATTCTCTTCAAAGATGAGTTCCTACTCTGTTGGTGAGCCTTGGCTTCTTATGAACTAGTTTATAACACAACATTTTCTTCAAAGAAACATTGTTCTTAAAACAAAATTTAGGAACATTGCCTAAAATACTTTTATTTCTACTGTCACATATAAGAATATTCCAGTGTTTTTTATAATATCACAAACAGAGCTAACATCATTGGAGAAAGTAATGATCATTCTCAATGTGTCTGCTTGTGATACCCTAAATCTCTTAGCCTCTACCAAGAGATTTAGGGTGTCACAAGGAGACACACTGAGAATCATGATGAGAAAAATATGGTTTGGCCTGAGCATTCGTACTAGATACAGCCTCTTGTCATGCTACATCTACATCATGCTGTTTATAGCCTCTGCTGCTAAAATCATTCACTAGCTTAGCAAATGCAGATACCTTGCATTCTTCATCTGTACTGAGCCTGGTATTTCTAAGAAATTGTCCTTTCAAAGCATTCCTAGGAATGTGTTGTGGGTGCATGCTCTGCCTATGCAAGATACAGCATTTTTGCAAGTTTTTTTTTTTTTTATAAACTTGAACATCAACAGCATTCAGTTTCTTGATAACTTTAACATCCAAAAACTCTATACTCTCAACTGAGAACTTAGCAGTGAAACATAAAAACTGAGTGGTCTGTTGCAGGTATTTAACAAAATCATGCAGCATAGAGTTGGACCCTGTCCATACAAAAAGGACATCACCCACAAACCTATTATAGTAGAGAATGTATTTAAAAAGGTTGCTCTTATTAAGGACATAAGGTGTCTCCCAATAAGCAAGCACTAGCTTCACATAGCTATTGGCACAAGATGTGCCCATAACTATGCCCACCCTCTGTATATGAAGCACATCACTGAAGGTGAAAACATTATTACTCAAAACCAGATCAAGAAGTGAACTAATCCAGTGAATACATCCTGCACTATAGTCAGAATATTTAGACAGAAACAGAGTAACAAATTCAATCCCTATATCATTGAGTATCACTGTACAAAGTGATACCATATCCACTGGAACCAACAAAAAAATGACACTACTGTTGGTATTGGACCATTCAAATAAATATATTAAAAATGCTTGGCGTCTCTAAGGACAGTGTTTACTTTATCTAGTACTGGTCACAGTTGCTTTTCAATAAATAGAGAAACAATAGGCCTCATCGGGAGGTTCCCCAAAGATTTATGTGTCTTAGGGTGGCCATATAGTATAGGGATGGTAGGATACTCTACCAAGAAATATTCAAACAATTCCTTGGTGATATCACCTTCCATCAACAAATCTCGTAAAGTTGAACATATTCCTGATAACAATTTATCTACATCAGGTTTGGAGCAAGCAGCATAAGTGAAACCATCAGATAACATACTACACATACTCTCAATATACATAGAGGTGTCCATCACAACAATGGCACCTCCTTTATCAGCAGTTTGAATGTACAAATGTTCCATCAAAGCTAAGCCAATAAGAGCCTTTAACTGTGCTTCAGTGAGGTTAAAGAAATCTCTATGATGTTTACGTTACAACAACTAACATATATCTTGTTCACAGAGTTTCAGAAAAGTCTCAAACAATGGTTGATTCACTGCAACAAACTAACTGGGTCTCATATAAACATCTCTCTGAACACTAGAGTTAAAACCATACATCAGTTTCAACGAGATATTCTGAACAAATAGTCTCAAGTCTGTAAGCACATCACACAAAGTAGAACTGGAAGGAACAAAAGAAAGGCCCTTACTTAACACTTGTTGGCGTTCATTAGTTAGAATGAAAGTAGATATGTTCAAAATTATGTATGTGGAATCTTGCTCCATACAGCTGATCTCTAGCCCAGCTGCCCAGTTATCAATGCCCTTTTTCGAACCTACCTGAGTCACAAACCTACCTGAGTCTGCTTTGGGAGAGATCTCTCTTCTCTTTGGCAGGTAGAGGTTCTGGTAAAAGCATGTGTAAAAAAGTGTACATGCCAAATAAATTATCAATTTTGGCAGATTGGGTGATGTTAGATACTATCTCACTTACCAAAGTCCCTGCTGATGTTAAACTCCCTTCACCTGAAATGGAGGAAGGGGGAGCAGGATCATGTGGAACAGTTACTGTGGCTTGACAGTGTATATTCACAGAATTCACACCAGCATCTAAAGTCTCAGAAACAGCAGCTGCATAGCTATGAGTATCCCTCCTTTCATTCAAAACAGGTTGTTTAGATGGTTCAATATATGGCCATGCAAGTGTATGACCATTCTGGGAATCAGCAAAATCTCTTGCTAATTTCTTGTGCTTGGCATCCTGCGAGTGCTTATCAAAAGCAGCTATATCCAAGAAGAGATCATTTAATTTATGCTTACAAGGCAATGAGGCTGAATAGCTGTCATTCTTACCAAAGTCTGAGTTAAGCTTACTTGGATTATTTGATTTGCTTTTAACCAGTCTTTATTCACTTGCCCTGGTTTACTTTTTTTGTTTCATACTGTATCTGGGCTATGAAGCATGGCTGAGGGAGGATCTTTGGAATTTGATTACAATCTGAATGATGTCAGCTCTCTTTGTGATATTATTAAAAAATACTGGCATGTTCTTATATGCAACAATAGAAAAAAAAGTATCTTAGGTGTGGTTCCTAAATTTTGTTTTAAGAACAATGTTTCTTTGAGGAAAATGTTGTGTTATAAACCATTTCATAAGAAGCTAAGGCTCACCAACAGGGTAGGAACTCATCCTTGCAGAGACTGTAATTTTTGTCAGTTTATTGAAACAACTGATAGATATGAGCATCCTAAGGCCAAGCATGTCTATAAATTTAACTTTTTTGCAAACTGCAAGAGCTGCAATCTTGTGTATTTAGCAAGCTGCACTGTTTGTAAAATTTCTATGTTGGGAAAACTAACAGAGCACTAAAAGACCGTATATGTGAACAAATGTATGACATGTCTAGAAATGATAAAAGGAGTGCATTGTCAAAACATATTCTGGCCACTGGATATACTTATAAGTTTAAGTTTCTTGTGCCACAACATTTTGATGTCAGCATTATAGGTGGTGATGTTAAAACGGAAACAGAATGTATTGAGACTAAATGGATCTTAGAACTACAAAGTGACAGAGGGAAGGGATTAAATGACCATATTCCTTTAAGACCACTGCTTAGGTCATGTGACCTTAAGAAGTAGTTATGAAACTGTGTAGTTAAGTAGCATTCTGTGCCTGTTTTATTAGATATGAAGAAGTGCTTGGATAGGTGTGAAAGTGCTCGTCTCTTTTCTGTTTGTTTTTAACATTTTTTATGCTGTTTCATTAAATTTTGGAACTGTGACTTCATTGGATTGTGCCCCGTTGACTGGTTACTCTTTTATCTGCATTATCACTGTATACAACTGACTGACATTGTTGTAATTTTCTCAAGGTAAATAGTCTTTTCTTCTGGCTTTGCAGAATTAGTGTGCATTTTTGTGAACCCAACAGGGATACTATTATTGTCTTAATATAGGCATCCCAGGTGATAATAGTTAATAAAGTGACTGCTACTAGTGTGTATATGGTCTGTCTGTGGATGAAAATGATAGTGTGAGGTGCTGCAGTGTCTCTAAGAGTAGTAAGTTGGCAATGATTTATTTCACTTTCCATCAGTCAGACATCAGTAATATGTACCATAAGTGGCTATCTACGGCAGTGTCTGTAGAATGTGTGTGATACAAACTGATTCTAGCCACGGTGGTGCTGTGAGTAGTGTTGACATTCTCTAGTTGAGTTTTTGGCTGTGGGTTCTTTTTTGTGGTGCATGCATGCATGGGTCTTTATTCTACCTTGGATGGTTTCTAACATCAAACCCTCAGCTGTATAATGTATACTTATGGCCACTTGTAATATTACTTTTATCCCACTGTAACACCAGAGGGATACACAAAAGGAAGCTTTCTTGTTTTTCAAAAGGGGTGGGGAGGAAAGCACCATTCCCAGGTGTGATTTGCATATCTTTGAAATCATTTGCCTTCTTGGTTTATTAGGCACTACAATTTTGTCAGCTTTGATTATTGAGCTTTGGACATGATTTATTTTTTTCTTATTCATGACTTTGCTCAGGCCATTACTGGATGTAAAATTTGGGAAGAACATCATTCAATCAAAAAGTTGGAAAAACGTTCTTAGATGCACTTCAAATCATCTACAAACCTACGACTTCTCGGACTGGACTTAGAAGCTTCTGTGCTATCAGCTTACTTCAGCTATTTCCTCTACTCTTATTACAATGCAGTCTTGGTCAGTTATGTATTGTTAAAAGGATGGAGAAAAAAGATAAAATGTAAGAAAATGTGAAAAAAGTAGTAATCTGTTAGTTGTGGATCCAGGATGGAGAGAAACAGGTAGGGAGATGGGGGTGCAAGGGGGAAGCAGTCTGCAGCAGGTGTTTTTTGTCTAGTGCTCCATTTCACTTAAGCCAGTCTTGTTGCTCACAGTCAGATATCTGAGGTGAATAAAGCCAATAAAGTGAAATGAATAAGTGGGTACTGACTCAGTCTCTGTATGAAAGTGATTGACCCCGCCTCCATTGTTTGAAGATACATAAATGGTCATTGACCTTCTATAATGTAGCCACATCACATTTCAATTAGTACTGCTCACTCAGTTATTTCTTACTGGCCATTTGCTTTGAATTCACCAGCCACCACCCATTAAAGTGTTGAAAATCAGATCTTTGCTTGCAGGCTACACTTTCCAAAACATTATTTGTAAGACACATTTTAAAATGACAACTTTGCAGTCTGTTCCTAAGTCTGACACTATTGAATGCTCTTGTAGCTAAAATCATTGGCCTGCCTAAGTACTCTGGTCTCTCTCAATAGCCAGTGTCTGAAATGTACCCACCCTCTCTTATTGAAAATTGCTTGTATGATGTAATAAATAATAGCAGAAATACAAGAACTAGTTATCATGAGATTTCAGAAGAAGCCAGAAGTATGTTCCGACAAACAGAAAAACAGGTTCAGATAAAAAAAAAAAAAAAACAGATGAACTATTATTTAAATCATGTATTTCTGAAACATAAGATGTAAGTCCATTTTTATGCTAATAGCTCTATGACTAAACTTTAATTTTAGTACAGAAAAACATCTGATTGAGTATAATACATTCTGAAAAATGTAGGAATGTATACACTTTCCTTTTACAGTATTTCTAATAAACAAAATAGTATTTCATCATTTCAAGATTTTCAGCATTATTTTCTAATTAAATATGGCTTGAATAATCTACCAAGCCTTCAGAGAAACCTGAGTGTATTGCTGTTCTTAGGTTTATTACTATAATATGAAAATGAGGGACAGAGCCATAGCTGGCTCATCTAAGTGCCTGGTGCTGGTCCCTGAAGTACCACTCTATCCCCTTAACTCTTCAAGGACTTTGACTTACTGTAGAAAGCCTACAGCAGCCATTCCATGTCCCCAGCTCTTCAAGTGCCAAAAAACAGGACTTTCAGCATTTTGATCATAAAAAAGTAATAACTCTGAGTTTCTCCTTAGCACTTTGTATCTGGGGCATCTGGGGCAATTGTTCCATTCACCCCACCCATCTGCAGCATCCCTGCATGGGCACAGTACAAGTACAGTAGTGATACCATGCTTGCTTCCTTCACAGGAAACTCATGACTACCTGTTTGGTTTCACAACAGTGAAACTGTTAGTTATTATTATTTGTATTTACTTACTTATTGGCATGTGTTTACCAGGAAAGTCTGAGTAGGCACAGGTGCCTTTTTCAGCAATGTTCCAGGGAGAAAAGCTCAAAGGTAGCACATTTAATGCAATCAATATTAACAATAACAGATTTTATAATACAGTTTCAGTGAATGCATGGCATAGTAGTCAGTATAATAAAATTTGTGTTACTGTACAAGCATTCTATTGAGAATTTTCAGATAGAAGAGTGGTGTATAATTGTAAGGTTAATTTATGAAATACATTAAAGTGAGGTATTGGAAGGAATAATCAAGATTAAGCATTAATAGAGAAGTAGCGATGGAATGGTAATTTGGTTGTATAATTAGAAGTAGGTATAGCAGTTTAAGTACTAGAGTGTCACAGTGGTCATGGTGACACAGTGGTGTAGTGGATAGCATTGTTGCCTAAGAGCAAGAGGCTTCCTGGTTCAATTCTCAGCTGAGGTACCATCTATGTGGAGTCTGCATGTCCTGCTTGTGTCTGCGGGGGTTTCCACCAGGTGCTCCAGTTTCCTGCTACATCCCAAAGACAAGCAGTAGGTGGACTGGGCACTCTAAATTGACCATATATTTGAGTGTGTGTGTGTGTGTGTGTGTGTGTGTGTGTGTGTGTGTGTGTGTGTGTGTGTGTGTGTTTGTGTGTTATGGAAAATCAGCTGCAGTAGGGATAACCATCAGGAGGTATAAACTTTGGATCTAGATGATTGTCACTGTTGAAGTGACACCATGATCCCATGTGTGAAAATGGGAAAAAGGGGTTATAGATGGATGGATTCTAGTTTAAGTACTACAGTAGAGTGAATTATTAGAAGGGCATAAACAGGTTAAGTGATTTAGTGGTTTAAAGGGAGGAATAAGAAAGTGATGGCAAATTCTAGGAGAAGCTTACATTTATGTATTTTTATATTACTGCTGATCTGTTGCTTAACTCTGTATGCTGAGCTTCATATCATCAGAGAAGGGAGATCACTGTGCTAAGAATTAGCACATTATCTATTTGAATACAGTTGGAGTCCCATACATTACTGTGTTATTAGCAGCCCCTGTTTTTGAATCATGTACATTCATGTTGAGGGGTAATTTGCATGTGCGGTGTGTAGGTGATTTATCATGTGTAAAAAATGGGGAAGACCATACATCTTATTGTACTGTATACAATTGTTTATGAACTATAAAGGGTCTTGACAGATAAGTATACTGCTTAAAAACTTTACTTATTGGCATGCTCTGTTTTCTCAATAGTGCCTTTCATCTCCATGCAAAACTTTGTAAGTTGGTGCTTTTGTCAAAATAGTAATTTTGAGTTTGCCTTTTTCTCTAGGATTCTACTTTTAATCTCAAACAATCTGCTCAAATATTGATCTCAATCTTTCTGAGACATGCATTTATGGTTGTAAAACTTATCTGAGGGATAAGTCTGTATATTAACTAAATCTGTAAGAGTTTTGTTTGTTAGATTGTTTGCTTGTTTCTACACAATTTGATTATTTTTTTTCCTATCTTCAGTGTCTGTGCAGTCATCTATACCAGACCACAAGATGAAACATGAAATGATGTAGCAGTGATTTGATGAATTTGATTTCCATTTACAATGGTCTGAAATTCTAAATTGATGAAAAATTATCCACTATAGATTCATACATTCATTCAGTCATTGAGATTGCAAAGCACAGTTAATTCATACGTTCATAGGTAGTTACTAGACATGCATTCCAGGCAACCATTAGAGAGCCTAACACAAATTCCCAGTTGACCAAAGCACTATCTTGTTAAGTGACTTATTCTAGGTCATACAGTGGACAAATGAAGGCTGAGGGAATCAAACCCTGTACCACAGGGAGCTGCTCATTAACAGCTCATTAGCTTAATCATCTGCACCTACTGCCAGACTAGGAAATGTGAGCCACGAACACTTATCTTGCAACTGGTCTGACTGGGGCAGGGACAGATGAATGATGATGACTAGGGATGTGGATGAGATGTCTTTAGTTATTAACAGGGCTAGATAGAAGCATTTCCTTGCTATGGTCTTTATCTGGCAGACAAATGATTGCCAATTATCTGGTAGGCAGCTATCTGCCAAAGTGCAAGGATCTATGATAAAAATATCACGGTACAGTCAGGTGTTGTCTGTACTGTCAGTTGCTGTCAAGATTTGTTTACCAAAAGTGACAATGCTACTTTTTTCATTTAATTTAAGTGCATTTCTACAATAATATTATTTTTTTGGTTTAGCCCTTTCTGCAGTAACATATTAGATACATGAATAGCAATACCTAACTTGCAGTTATTGACAAATTTACTGAGTCATATGTGTGGGATAATGCTCTAAAGATCAATGAAGTAGATACCAAACAGTAACGGGGCCCTGAAGTGAGCCTGAGGAATACCAATAGTCCTGATTTCTGCTCTCTAAGGTGGCACCTGCTTTTTTAATAGCATAGTTATATCTGTCAGCCAGTTTGCTATCCATCTAACAACATCAGCATGTAGATTTAGACTCAAACTTATTTGCAATTCCAGTATAATGAATTGTGTCAAAGGGCTTGGTCAGGTCCAGGTACTTTTGTCATATAGATGTTCCATTTAATTGATAATTGGTTAGAATTGGTGAGCAAAAAGGTGTTCCATTTAACTGATAATTGGTTAGAATCGGTCAGCAAAAAGGTATCTTTCTTTATGGGTATTTCAGTGAGTACATCAAAAATTCTTCCTTCTCGCCAAGTTTCGAACTGAAAATGTGTGTTATTTAGGATCATTTAAATTTTTCTTGTAGGTTGCAGGGAATCTGTGTAGAGATTATTGGTCTCTGACAAATAGCAATAGTTACTTGCAGTTTCTCACAGATATGAATGCAAGAGAGTCACTGACATCCAGTAAAGAGGTAGTGATGTATTTACGCTGAAACAAATCCTCAATTATATTACAGATATGGATGTGTTAAAGTTAAAGGAGAGCCTGAAGATCTGATAACATAATTCTAAGCCTTCTGACACTGAGTAGAACAACCTTGATGTGGTCTGGATTATGAATAAATGCAAGTTGTTTTGTTATGCTGAAATTTCCAGAAGACACACCTTGCCTAAGAAAAACACTATGGGACAGTGGTTCCTTTGTCCATTATGTGGAATCCATGGAGTAAAAGATGCAGACCATGCTTGGCAAACTAAGTTGGCTGTTGCTCATCTTTCCCAAGCTAACACATTAGCTACTTAGTCAATTTTTAAAGCTAATTATTTCCTCTTTGTAGCTTGGTATCATTCTGGGTGAGAGTAAGATTCCACATAATGTTAGAACTTTATAATGATTTGACACATCCATAGGAAACTGGAATATATCCTTCCCAGATTATCACCTTAGGTCATTCATAGTTATGCTAGTCACCATCAAGTTATAGTCATATTTATCTTCTAAGAGGGACTGTAGGACCCTTAAGACAAATCATTTCCCGGCACAGGATAATCAGCTAAATATCAGCCCATTTTTGTCTGGCATAGAGAGTGAAGAGTAAATGTTTCTGACAGAGTCATTGGTTACTAGGACATTCTTATTTAGATGCACAGACTTAATGGCGGTGGGAGGTTTGTCTTCTATAGTTCAGTGATTCATTGAATTACATAAGTATGGTGGACCTGTGTTAGTGGATTACCGCCACTCCCTTTAAACCTGATTCATAGAGGCTTGACAAGTGTTTTTTTAAACAACCTCAGCATATGCTAATTCAGTATAATTTTGTGTGAAGGTATGGGTGAGTTTATGCTTTGATTACTGACCATCAGTGTACATGAGAGGAAGTCCTCCAGGTAATATGAATAATTCCACATCTTGCAAATACTTCATTCTGGTCCAGTAGTAGAAGATGGTTGGTGGTCAACATTTAGCATTTCATTTAATGTGTCAGAATGGGTCTACTTCTAAATCCTGAAATCCCACAAGACCGAACGTTATTTTCATGAGACGAAAATAACAAACAGTTGAAATCCCGAATGAACTATTTTCACAGGGCAAGTAAACACTTGCCCAGCATGGGAAATATTCCCTTTTTGCCAATGTAGTGTGATCCAACAGTTGGTATATATAGTGGATTTTACATAGTCTGGTGTGGTTCCATGAAGTTTTCGGCAAGTGTTTATTTGCACTGTGAAAAATTGGCTGTTTCGGGGTTTAACTGTTCGTTATTTTCATCTCACGAAAATAACATTTGTTCTTCTGGGATTTCAGAATTTAGAAGTAGAATATCTAATGCAATAGGGCTGGCAAAAGAAAGGCTAGAACTAGGCTGAGCTTCCATGTTTATAGAGCTGGTCAAATTTCTGAGGGCAGGAATAATATTCTGAACCAATTTAGTCAGTAAGCAAATAAAATGTATATGGCAAACAGTGCTGTGGAGAAGACATACTATGTGAAGAGAACATGTGCTACCACTGATTATCAGACACAAGCATGTCTAGAAATCATTTTTTGCTAAGACTTTGCCCTAGTTCTTTTTTAATATTTGAATGTACAGTGGTAGACTTCATGACAAGCACATCTATCCAATTTAAAGAGCATCACTTAAGACAGAAAATATTCATTTTAAGAAATGGGCGAACACAGACCCCATAATGTCTAGATCATGTTTTTTTCAAGCCACTTTGAGCAAATATAGTCCCCATGGAATCTAAACATTTGCTTTTCAAGCCTCTTTCACTGGTGTAAATGGGTAGAAATTTGTGAAATGGTTT
The DNA here is from genome assembly GCF_019279795.1 of Protopterus annectens. Lineage (NCBI taxonomy): Eukaryota > Metazoa > Chordata > Ceratodontiformes > Protopteridae > Protopterus > Protopterus annectens. The sequence goes on from NC_056735.1 coordinate 1,532,672,243, forward strand.
TATATTTATTAGTCACCTTAACATCCTTTTCAACACCCCAGTCTGTGTCTGATCACTTTATATAACTTAATTATAAAAAAGAAAAAAATAAACCCCAGAGAAATACACAGACCAACACACAAAGATTAAGGATTCTAAACACCAAGAGGCAGTGCTTTCAAAACTCAATTATTAGTTAATTTAGCTACTTGCATTTGTTTACTATGTCAAAAAAACTTTCTCAGTAGAGGCCTGAAAGAAAGCCTCAATTAGCATGTACCAACAGTGTACAAGTTGAACTTTTAATTTTAAATGTATGTTAACAAATACATTGTAGACGAAATATACAGTAGCCAAAACAAATTCATATAACATTATTAATTTATAACTGAGGAGTTCATTTTACAGTAGCATAGTTGAAAACATTGAACTAATTTTCATTTAAAAAGAAATAATAGTTTTACAAAATAAGATACGTATCAGTAGATAAGACAACATCATGTGGAAATATACTCATGCAACAATAAGAGGCAGTCAGTTTTGGGAATCTTCCTTTTCTTTTCCCAGGAGCACAAAAAGGTTCATTCTCTGTGAATCTATGATGTGGTATGAAAGATTACATCGACTTTAAAGGAAGAAGAAAATAAATGTTAAAACAGTGGAAACAAAACTCACAGTTTTATGTTCATTTATATATTGCTATGCATGTTTTACCACACATTGCAGAGTGAGTTTGAAGGCCAAAACATGCACGTCCACAGCTAGTGGGATTTTGCTTTATTGGCATGAATGTGTCCATAAAGACTTAAAAAGAAAAAAGGAAAAAGTCATGGTAAATCAGAAGACATATACGTGAAAGACCTGATGTCCCTATGGGGTCATTTGCATATATCCCATGGTCCCCTATTACAGGAGGTTTAAGGTATCACACAGTGAAAACTGTAGCTTGGCTAGGTTTTTCTTGTGGTTTTAACAATGAGATGTTCATTACATTGACCACTGTTGCAGTAATCTTAGCTATATGGGTTATAGCTTGTCAAGGGTATAACAGCCAGCCAGTTTCCAAAACTTTAGGGCACATATTATGCACACAAACTGTCAAGCTGCTCAAGATGAGCAGATTAAAAGACAAGTTTGGGTGTGAAGCCTTTCAGAGTATTACTGCTGCCAAAAAATACTGTGCTGTGAGGCTTTTGGAGATTTACAGATTGTGCTTTCCTTTGCTGGGCAGCTAATTTCCCTTTGGGGGAAAAATCTTCCATTTTCTTAACTTTGTTGATGTTTTTTTTTTACTTTCCTCTTCAGAAAAGTTATTTTAAAGCTAGGAGTGTTGTGTTTTAACCAACTGTCTCAAGACTCTAATGTACTTTTAAACATAGCCCTCATTTCTTCATGTCAATTTAAAAGTTGTGTAAAGTAACTGCAAACATTTTTTTCTGTGGAGAAATTATGGTTATTTTTCTTTTGTGGGATTGGCATAGACTTTTAATGTGCTTTTCACTGTTTTTTTTCTATCAAAAATAACTTTTGTAGACTGGGAGTGTTTACTGGCAACTGATACTTGTTTTCCCCAGGAAAGATGCATCATTTTTGGCTTGACCATAGAACAGAGTACTGGTCCCATGGTCAGTCCTTTTTCCAACCACAAAAAGTAAAAGTTAAGCAAATAGTCTTTGCCATGACAACCTCAGCCATAGGTGGGTGACTCTGCGGTGGCCATTTGTTGTACTCCAGACCATTCATCTTTTACCTAGGATCCCTCTGGCATAGCAAATACAGTCACTATAGACTGGGCATAGGTCACTTCCTTGACAGCCATTGGGGTCCCCTCAGTGGGTAAGTGGGAGCCTCTCTTGTCAGTCCTTGAAGAGGGAACAGGAGAGGTTTCCCCGTTGTATCAGAATGCTATGCTTCCAATAGTAACACGGTTGGCCCCATTTTGTCTGTCAAAATGAAACAGAAAACCAAGGATGTATCTACTCCTCCTCAAATTTCTTTGGATAGGAGTAGTTTACTAGCTTTGGCTGAGAGTTTAATTCAGGCTGTTGATCCTTCTTGTAAAGTAGTTTCTGGTAAATGAAAGATGGATTCCTCTTTTCCTGAAGAAATTCAAAATTCTGAATCTGAACAGGAAGGTGAAGGGGTGGGTGTAGTCTTCTTTTCCTCAGATTTTTGATTCAGACTCGGAGGATAGCTCAGTTTCTGATTCTCTTTGTGGGCATTTCTCTTTTTCTGAGATTATTGCTAGATTATACCATTATTTTCAGTGGCAGAACACAGAGGTTTCTCAGTCCCTGAGTAAATGCTATGAGTTTTTAAAGAAAGATTTTAGAGAACCTACACCCACTCTTCCTGTTCTGTCAGCTTTAGATGATGTATGTGTGTGTTATTGTCTGCAATTTTGCGGAGTCTTTTAAATTTTAATACACTATTCTGAAAACTGACCCAGCACCTATATCTTTAGTTGATCACATTGCTGCTAAGATCTTAGTTAATTCCAGTCCTACTTTTTCTGATAAGGATGGAAAAATTATTGATATGTATGGGAAAAAGTGCATACCTTTACACCTTTGATTTTCAGAATTTTGAATTGGCAGGATCATATTAAAACTTTGTTCTGACAAATTGTAAAAGTATGAAGAATGTTTTATCTGCAGTTTGTTTTTGTGAAGAAAAATCTGCTTTAAATAATTTAGTTTCTTCTATTGCACAGGTCAATACTCATTGTTTGCAGTATGTGTATGACTCTGCTGATACTACTTTTAGGGCTATGGCCACTGGTACTGATTTGAGGAGGTTTGCATAGCTATATTCTTAGAACCTCCCAGATAATGTTAAAAATGAGATTTATATTCTCCCTTGGATAGTGATTTAGTGTTTGGCCCCTCTGCTGTAGAGGTTGTCAAACAGTGTGATTAAAGGGGCAAGTTGTTGCACGGAATGTCTGAAAAGTTTTAGCCCTTCTTTTTCAAATCAGCAAAGGGAAATTTTTATCTTCTCATCCAGTTTTGGCAAAAAACAGAACAAACTGTCTCAACAAAATTCAGGTAAACAGACTTGAAGAAGAAATGGCAAGGTGGTTCCAAAAGAAGCCTTGAGCCTCCAAAAACCAAGGACAGTCCAACAAGTACGAATTACTATCCAAGAGATCTTCTGACCCCCTCCCACCCTGGCCCCCTTTTCTTCTTCCATAAAGTCTGACTCTCCAATTTACATTTGGGCAACATGCTGTTTCAGACCAATGGATTCTAAAAATCATTCATCAAGATTACAGATGGCAGTAGGAAGAAATTCCTCCTTTCCAGCAAGTCATTCCTCATTCCTCAGATTTGACTCATTTGTTTCCACTTGTTCTTCATCACATGCCATCCCAAGGAGTGATAGAACCAGTTCCTCCTTCCCAGGTGGGGAAGGGTTTTTATTCAAGAATGTTCCTAGCGCCAAAGAAAGAAAAGTATGGAGACTGGTCACTTTAAATCTGTCAGCTCTTCTTCCTCTTTCAGTTTTCCTGGTAACATTAGACTTGAAAAATATGCTTATCATCACTTTCCTCTTCATCTGGGCTTCATATGTTTCTTAAGGATTTGTGTGTCTGGATCACATTAATGGTTTTCTTTCTTACCCTTCAGACTATTGACTGCAGAGTGTTCACAATGTGTCCAGCTCCCATTATAGCTCATTTCAGGCTTCAGGGTATCCCCACTTCTCCATATTTACATGACTTGCTTATCTTTGCAGAGTCTTTTTCAAAGTGTCTGGAGTCTCTATCTTGAATAAGAGGTCTCTTATACAAACTGGTATTCCAAGAGATCATTTAAAAGTCATTCTTGACTCCCTCAAACAGGATTGCATTCCTAGGATGTCAACTAAACACTTCATTTCAAACAGCTTTTCTTCAAAAGGAAAAAATAGATCTTTATTTAGATCTATTTCTAAGGTTTTTCACTCAGACCAGTCACTGTGAGGGGAAACCTCAGGATTTTGTGTCTTGTGGCATCTATGTTTCTCATGATACCCCTGTCAAGACTCCACATGAAAAAGAAACAGTGGTATCTGAAATCTCTTTGATCTGAGCATCAACACCCTTTAACTTTTCAAATCCCAGTGCTGGGGTTTGTCAAAAGAGAAATCTTTTTGGTGGAGACAACAGATATCCTTAAATGCAGGTCTCCCTTCCTTCCTCCCTGCTCCAAAGCAGTCAGTCACCACAGAAGCTTCAGATTTTCTGGGGGATCAGTTTTAAGAGTCATGTGGATGCAGGTGAGCTGGGACAGATGAAAGCACATAAATATCAAGAAGATGCTTTCCTTGATCAAGTCACTCAACGCTCTTAGCCATCTTTTGTCCCTGGGACCTCTTGAAGTGGTTAAGAATAATACTACAGTCATGTGGTACATCAACCAGCAAGAAGAAATAAGGTCACACCCTCTTTGTAGACTACCCATGTTAGCTTGGGATATAGCATCCTATCACATCCTCACTCTACAGGCATCCTACATTGCATCAGAACAAATTTGTGTGGCAGACAAGCTGAGCAGGACCAGGGCAGACCTTCATGAATGGAAACTAGATCAGGGGCTTTTTCAAAGATTGGAGTCATCTGTTGGTATATCCTCAAGTATGCATCTTTGCCTCCTCTCTGAACAGTCACCTGGCAAGATTCTGTTCTAGGACTCCAGGCCAGAAGACCTGAAAGGCAGATGCCTTTTCTTTTCATTGGACAAAAATATTCTTGGATGCTTTTTCACCCTTTTCATCAATATCCAGGGTACGTCTGTAGATTCAGAAGGAATCCCTCCCAGAATCATTGTAGTGACTCCCACCTTGACCAGGCAACTGTGGTTATTTCTTTTTTTTGGAAATAGCCAGGGGGAATTACTGCACGTTTCCTCGCAAACTGGATCTACTCACAGAAGAGCAGTAGTGTTTGATACACCTCAACATCAATCATCTTCAATTGGCTGCATGGATGATAGGGTCTTAATTTCTTTTAGGTACCTGTTTACTGAGGATGTGCAGCAGGTACTAGTGGAGACAAGAAAGCCTGCTACTAGAAAATCATATATTAGCAAATGAAGAAGGTTTTCTAGTTGGTCCCAACAACATAACCAGCACCCAGTCAGGGTAGCTGTTCTCTAGTTTTACAATATTTCTGTGAGTTATTATCCTATTGCCTATCTTATTCCTCTGTCAAGGTTCATTTACTCACCATTTCATGTCTGTGATGGATCCTCCTCGTTCAATGCAGTCTCTTGTAAAATGTTCTTGAAAGAGTTCCCCATGTAACTCATGTAACATCGCATTACTCTAAAGAAATTAGAACAATCTCCTGGCTCAGTTACACTGGATTTCTTGTTCTCTTCACTGTCTTCTATTTAGAACAAAAACAGTTTTACTGTATAACTGAAATAGTCTTACTCATCTTTTCTACAATTAGATTTAACCACTTACATAATGATGATTTATCACACCTCCTGAAGACAAAGAATGAGTGGTAGGTGTTGGGTAACTGCTGCCTGTATCTTATTATCTTTCAGTCATAACAATTATGATTTTAAAATAAAATAACAAAAAAAAAAAATATTTCTCTGCACAAGACTTTAGGGATATTCATTCCATTAGGGCAATTAATGTGCTAACAAAATAATTACCCTGATGTACTTAAAAACAAACACAAATCTCTGCCTGAAGTGAGACTTCTTACTCCTTAGCAGCATGCTTTCTCCCTCTTGTTTCCTATTCATATGGAAACATGCTATCACTAGGCATTCTCTGTCCCATTACTCTAGTGGATGTGGATTGACCCTGATTGCTAAGTGCATTCGGTGCTAGTAATTAGTCAATGAAGTCTCTAGTCATTAAACAAGGCATTCACATATAGAACAAATGTGCAAATGTTTAGGGACACTTTTCTACAACAGGTATATCTCAAAAATATCTCTGTTGAAAAACTGTGGACTGCAATTACAATTCCACAGGACAGTAAACATTTTAGTGCAAAAAAAGGTGAAATAAACCAATTGACAGATTGTGCTATCATGAAGTGTTCCTGCTAGTATGAGATATACTGATCTCAGAGCTAGTATATGCAAGTAATATAGATGTAAGATTGCAGCTTCAATGTGGAGAGGCAGAAGGGGTGAAGATCATATGCAAAAATGCCTTATAAGGGTAACAGTAAACTTTTAGAACTCACTACTATTTCTTAGAGTTGTAGGCTAATTTGCAAACTGACAACACAGTATCAGATCATTTGCTTTCAGATGAGAGCCCCTTTAATACACTTTGATCATAGTTACATGTCTGGGTTGCAAGCATTAAGACCATGGTTGTTTTGGGGTGGTGTTAAAGAGGCAGACAGTATGTGAAGGTATAAGATACATACTTGCTCACTGTTAAAGTGCTTTAAAAAACTCATGCCAGGTAGACCAAGAACATGGGTCTGACAGATCCTTCATTTCATAAATCATCAGAACTATACACATCATAAAGCTGAAGCCTTTTGAGGGTGGGAAGACAGGCTGTACTTGAGGGCAAAGTACATTATATTTACTTGATCATTGATATATGATCATTGATTTGTTTTTTCATGGAGGAGAAGATAATTTGTGTCAGAATACAATACAGTATATTAATGAGACTATTTCTTTGGACTGACTACAGGTAAGTATCAAAGTTGTACAAAGTATATATATATATATATATATATATATATATATATATATATATATATATGTATGGATCTAGGATGTTTGATCAAAATATCAAATGTCCGAATCCATTTAGGGTGAGCATACTTATGCGAAAGTGCTTTTCACTGAAGAAGCACTTTTGCGTAAGTATGCCTGTTGCCGAGGCCATACTATGATGAGGATAAGGGAAAATTCCCTTTTCCCCACTGTAGTGCAGTCTCAGAGGGAGAATATTAAAGTAGGGGTTTGTGGGGGTCACAGCCCCCTACATGGGTGGTGCAGGGGGGATGAAGCCCCCCTTCAGAAATGTAAATGTAGTGTTAAGTGCTTTTTCGATGAAAGCACTTTCGTTAAAGTGTGTACGGTGGTTATGGATTTGGACATTTGATCTTTTGATCAAATGTCCTAGATCCATATATGGATATATATATATATATATATATATATATATATATATATATATATATATATATATATATATATATATATATGAAAAGCAAATCCCAGCGGAGCACCAAATCAATCAAATCCAGTTGAGGCCACTATTCAACTGTAAGGTAGACTGTGAAAGTACGCTCTGTAAACAAACGATATGCAAAACTGATTACGCCAAAAAACCAAAATGAAGTCAGTACTCCAAAGTAAAGTACGTCGGCACTGTAGTTTATCTCAAACCAAAAGTGCACTGAACGCCAAGTTGTAAAAGTTGTAAAAGCCAAAGATATACTGGTCATCAAGTTTTGAATGCCAAAAATGCACCAATCACCAAGTTATAAAATCAAAGAACGAACACTTTTATTTGTAAGCGCTTTCGCGGTGCGATCCACCGCTTCATCAGACAAACATTGAATAAATACTACTCACTTAAATATTAGTTAAAAAACAGATAAACCTATCATATAGGACTAAAATCACATCAGATTTAAAACGAGCAAATAGATCAAACTTCCTGTAACGCATCGGATGTTGCGTCACCTTCTGGACAATGAAGGCGGAACTCTCGATTGCTGTAGCAACCAAATAAAAACACTGTATATCCATTGTAGATGATGACATTTGCGATCACAAAACATAAGTCTTGATTACATGAAAACCTATAAATGATTATGTATAAACGCAAAGTGCTGACAGATTCTAATACTAGGCAATCCAATATATGGCATGTAACCACTGTCTGAGGATGTCCACACTGATGTTAACTGTTAATACACAAATAACCATATATGTGCATCAGAAAGCAAATATGTCTATGCAGCTGAAAAGATGCAGTACGGCTCTGTAGATCTAGTGGTGTAATGTACAAGGATGGTAACTGCATTGAATCAGAGATACTGGACATATGGTTGATGTGTGTAAGTAGGAGAGGGGTACTACTTAGTAAGGAGATATGAACTGAACATGGGTAGCAATGAAAACTACCGCAAACTTCTACTCTTTAGATGGGGTTTTAACGAAACAGTATCATTGAGGCCCAGCCTCCTGTGGGCCCCCAATCTCAGTATCCAACGGAGTTCGACCTCCTCTGTCCTATTACTGATGTCACCTATACATATAGATGGTATTTCTACATGAAGGACTTGAAAGAGGAATCGGTGATCTGACCCACAATTAAGCATATGCCGTGCCAAAGCACTGCTGGAATCCTGCCTATGAAGGCAGTAATAGTGATCTCTGATACGCTCCCTCAGTGAGCGGTTGGATTTACCAACATAGAAGCAGAAGCAGGTATTACAGTGGGCCACATAAACTATATTGCGGCTCATGCAAGTAGCATCCGTGCGTATCTCCCAAAGTCTCCCACTTACAGGATGTTTGAAATAATGTGACTCATCAATATATGAACATTGTGGACAATTGCCACATTTTGAAGTTCTTTCAAAGCCTGTTAAAGGTATTCTGGAAGAATTGCCGTGACACAGAATTTGTTTCAAGCTTGACATGTTACTGTACGAATAACATGGAGATGGCCCAACTATTGCCTTGACACTATCGTCACAGCACAGGATATTCCAACTATTGGAAATAACCTGCTTAAATTTGCCAACATTGTTACTGTATGGTATAACAATGCGCTCTAGTTCCACTTTCCTTGAAGTTTTAACATCACTGTCCAGGTTTGCAGAAAAATAAGGTCTTGCCCTATTCATTCTGAGTTGATCCATGCCCGAATATACGCCCTGTATTTCCATGTTGGAATACCCACGCCCTTCCAATCCTGTTTGCAGAGTTCTCAATTCATTCCTAAATTGTACGTCCGTGCTTGATAGTCTCGACAGACGCATGGCCTGTCCCTTGATCACATTTTTGAAAATTTGAGGGTTGTGCATACTTTGTCTGTGTAAAAACGAGGCTTTGTAACATACCTTTCTATGGATGCATGTATCTAGGTTCCCTCGTGCCTTGGTTATTTGCACATCCAAGAAATCTATCTTGTCCATAGAATAGTTGATAGTGAATCTTATAAAATCTGTGGCTCTGTTAAGTCGAGAGTGAAATTCCATCAAATTCTGTATTGAGCCTTTCCACAAAAAGAAAAGATCATCTACGAATCTTTGGTAAAAGATGATATCCTGATTGTTGGTGATATGCCTGGTTTCATACTCTGCCATGACCAAGTTGGCGTAGCTGTTGGCACAGCTGGTACCCATCGCTACGCCACTGGTTTGTTGGTAGCAGGTGTTATGAAAGAGAAAGACATTGTTCTCTAGCACCATTTCTATGAGTAGACAAAGAAAATCCTCCTTGTTACTTGTAAAGCTTGTTGTACTCAGCAAAAATGATCTCACATATTCTAACCCCTGCTCATTGGGGATGCAAGTAAACAATGAGGTGACATCCATTGTTACTAATAACATCTGATCTAAATTGACTAATTCTTGTGTTTTAGAATAGAGATTTCTTAAAAAATGTTCTGTATCACGTAGCACCGGTGCATGGCTGGTTAAACATTTCTTAAGTTGGCTGTCTAAATATATGGATATCGGCTCCGTTAGCCAGCCAGCTCCAGATACAATGGGTCTAAGCTCTGGTGTACGGGGGTTCTTGTGGATCTTGGGCAAACCACTTATAGTGGGAATCAATGGAAATTCAACTTTAAAGTAGGATAAAAGATCATCGCTTAATAGCCCCAATCTGTTACATTCGTCTAGTGCATTGAACAATCTATTCTGAATTACGCAGATACTATCCAATGAAATCTCTGTATACGATCCACCCACTAGGAGTTCCATCATCTTGCTGGAGTAGTAATCACTGTCAAGTACAACCACAGGGCTGCCTTTGTCCGCCGCCCTCAGGGTAATGTCCTTGTTTTGCTTCAATCTATTGAGAGCTAATTTCTCATGTGATGTTAAATTATTCACCTTGATACTGTTATGTTCCAGTTCATCATATAGTTGTGTTTCCACCACCTTCACAAAGGTGTCTAAATTGGGTTGGAGATGAGGTGTAAATACACTTTTCTTCTTGAAGCTTCTCTGTACTTCAATATCATCACTAATTTGATCAGATCCATACATGATTCTTAAGGAAATTCTTCTAGCAAATAATCTGACGGAAAGAAGTGCTTGGCTGAGATCCATCGAAGTAGTGGGTATGAAGGAAAGTCCTTTGTTCAACACACAAATTTCATGTTCAGACAAATCATATCTAGATATGTTATGTACCAAGGATGGTACTATAGCAACGTAACTAGATGTATCACCGGTAGATCTTATGTTGCAGGGTTCCAATACTTCTGCAGAGTCCGCTGTTGTTGCGGAGGTTCCTTCCTCTTCGCTCCATGTCCGCTGTCGAAGTCTAACGAGCGTTTCCGATTCGCTCTGATGGGTAGCGGAAAATCCGTGCAGTTCTGTCCTTCCAACTGAATTTTCCTCCTGACCACCCCTGCCAGGGTGTGGTTAGTGGTCTCTGTCGACTTTATTCTTTCTGTGGAACCCACAGCTAAAATTGTTGTATCATCACTAGGGGTAGCATATACTGATCCATTGCCCTCTGGTGAGGTAATGATGTTAGAGGCTAGTACCTCAGTAGTGTTGTTTTCTGTGTTCAATCGAACATTCTCTAAATCAGGGCCATGGTCCGTTGAAAGTATAGTATTTTGACAATCTGTTGTTCTATGTTTCGCATGTATGTTCATTGCTCTCTTCATTGGTTGTATCATAACCCCTGTATTTGTAGTGTGTGCCCTCTCATTGTCTTGTACGCTAGGCATTCTATTATTGTGTAGGGAACTGACGGCACCCTTGGTAGCCTCTGCATTCCTCACTGTCTCAGATACTACTCGTTGGCCATTGACAAAAGTTTTGGGCCAAACAAAAACGTTGTTATGAGCAAAGTCAAAAGAATCTCTGGCCAACTTCTTTCTTTTATTACTGAGAATATTCTTTTCGTATCTGCTTAATTTCTCCATGGTTTCTTGCAAATAACCCTCCATTTCTTCAACCCCACACTGTTCCATTAACTTATTCTGTATTTCAAATATATTGTCTTTCGCAGCCTTCTCAACAGGTTTGAAAAAATCAATTAAAAGTTTAATATATTCATTACTAGCTCGTATATTGATTTGTTGCCACTCTGCTAGAAGTCTGGGATAAGTATTCCCATAGGTAGGCATTGTAAGAATGCGTAGGCCTCGTGGGATTACTTTGTTAATAAGGCAGGCTTCCATATGGAAGCGTTGTGCTGTGAGTCGTTTGACTCTATACAGTTCATTTTCAAACTCTTTTTTTAGTTCTCTGATAAAGCGTTCATTACGTACCTCATTGCTACTGTCCATAGTCTCTGTCGGCTCATTAGCTTGCATCAACGGATTAAAATTATCATCCAGGAAGTGTAGCAATCTCACATGAACAGCTTCACGTACCATATCTGTAGATGTTCTTTCCATGGCAGCTCCTTCCATATCGCAATGAAAGTATTGTAGAACACCCAAGCGATAACCCCAAAAAGAAATGAAAAGCAAATCCCAGCGGAGCACCAAATCAATCAAATCCAGTTGAGGCCACTATTCAACTGTAAGGTAGGCTGTGAGAGTACGCTCTGTAAACAAACGATACGCAAAACTGATTACGCCAAAAAACCAAAATGAAGTCAGTACTCCAAAGTAAAGTACGTCGGCACTGTAGTTTATCTCAAACCAAAAGTGCACTGAACGCCAAGTTGTAAAAGTTGTAAAAACCAAAGATATACTGGTCATCAAGTTTTGAATGCCAAAAATGCACCAATCACCAAGTTATAAAATCAAAGAACGAACACTTTTATTTGTAAGCGCTTTCGCGGTGCGATCCACCGCTTCATCAGACAAACATTGAATAAATACTACTCACTTAAAACCCATCTAAAGAGTAGAAGTTTGCGGTAGTTTTCATTGCTACCCATGTTCAGTTCATATCTCCTTACTAAGTAGTACCCCTCTCCTACTTACACACATCAACCATATGTCCAGTATCTCTGATTCAATGCAGTTACCATCCTTGTACATTACACCACTAGATCTACAGAGCCGTACTGCATCTTTTCAGCTGCATAGACATATTTGCTTTCTGATGCACATATATGGTTATTTGTGTATTAACAGTTAACATCAGTGTGGACATCCTCAGACAGTGGTTACATGCCATATAGTGGATTGCCTAGTACTAGAATCTGTCAGCACTTTGCGTTTATACATAATCATTTATAGGTTTTCATGTAATCAAGACTTATGTTTTGTGATCGCAAATGTCATCATCTACAATGGATATACAATGTTTTTATTTGGTTGCTACAGCAATCGAGAGTTCCGCCTTCATTGTCCAGAAGGTGACGCAACATCCGATGCGTTACAGGAAGTTTGATCTATTTGCTCGTTTTAAATCTGATGTGATTTTAGTCCTATATGATAGGTTTATCTGTTTTTTAACTAATATTTAAGTGAGTAGTATTTATTCAATGTTTGTCTGATGAAGCGGTGGATCGCACCGCGAAAGCGCTTACAAATAAAAGTGTTCGTTCTTTGATTTTATAACTTGGTGATTGGTGCATTTTTGGCATTCAAAACTTGATGACCAGTATATCTTTGGTTTTTACAACTTTTACAACTTGGCGTTCAGTGCACTTTTGGTTTGAGATAAACTACAGTGCCGACGTACTTTACTTTGGAGTACTGACTTCATTTTGGTTTTTTGGCGTAATCAGTTTTGCGTATCGTTTGTTTACAGAGCGTACTCTCACAGCCTACCTTACAGTTGAATAGTGGCCTCAACTGGATTTGATTGATTTGGTGCTCCGCTGGGATTTGCTTTTCATTTCTTTTTGGGGTTATCGCTTGGGTGTTCCATAATATATATATATATATATATATATATATATATATATATATATATATATATATATATATGGTTTCACTTCAGAATCCTGAAATATCACAATCCTGAACTTCATAATCCGGAACTCAAAATCCTGAAAATTCAAAATCCTGAGAACTCAAAATCCCACACCCCCTGCTAATTAAATATATAAACTCCAAAATATTGAAAATATATAGGACACAAAGAATGACAATATTCCAGTACAAGGACACAGAAAGACACATACAAGACAAAGGATAGCACTTTTCATCAAGTATGGGTAGGCTTGCACCCCCCACACCCCCTGCTAATTAAATATATAAACTCCAAGATTGCACTCTATGGAAAAAAAATGCCAAACATACCATCACATGTGTTCATGACTGTCTGTTGTAACCTTAGTAACATTCCCTTTTAACTTGCTATACTACAACATAACTCATGATAGTGTAGTGAAGTGCAATCTTGGACTTGATATATTTAAATAGCAGGGGGTTGGGGGTGGGGAGATGTAATCTGGTTTGTGTTCTTTATAGTCAGTATATATATCATGTGTGTTTTCAGTCTTTTGGGATTCAGGATTTTGAGTTTTCAGGATGGGCTTCCAAATTATGAAGTTTTCTGAAATTCAGGATTATGATATTTCAGGATTCTAAAGTGAAACTATATATATATATATATATATATATATATATATATATATATATATGTGTGTGTGTGTGTGTGTGTTTGTGTGTGTCTGTGGGTGTGTGTGTGTGTGTGTGTGTGTGTGTGCACGCGTGTGTGTGAGAGTTTTGTTGTATAAAAGTTTATGTGAAATCAGGGGTTATGACACTCGTGATCATGCTTTAACAATTTTTGCTGTAGCTCTCAAGGGAGGGGCAGTCTATATCAGAGCAAAACAATGAAATTTATTGAAATCACTACTTCTTTCACTTTACCCACCGTAAAACTTCAGAGGTATACACAGTCAGAAAATGGTTATCTTTGGGTGTTGAAAAGCTGGCTGTGCACAAAGCTAAAATATATTACAATTACTTGATGATTGCTAAATCTTAATAAGCATTGCATTTTTGAGGTACAGTGTATGTGCATGAGACCAACAAGCTGCAGCACATTATGATAGCCATAATTTATTTCATGTTTGATAGCCATACTTGAATCAGCCACTAAGTCTGAAAGTAGCTATAACTGGGATTGATGAGTGGGGCTTTAAGTGAAGGCAAAGTATAGTACATCACTGTTTAACAGTCATCAATATTATTTATCAGGGAGGTACAATGCATGTGTCTGACAGCAACAAACTGAAATACTTTGCTGTGGTCATTACTGATTTTATTTTGGTTATCACTCATGAGAGGTAAACACAGATACAAAGTAGCTATCTTTGAAATTTGTGGAGATAGACTATATCTGAAGCCCTATATTTGAAGCCAAGAAACTTCATCTGATCACTGTTAAAATAATCATTGATATAGTCTATTATAATGGGGCAGTGCATGATTTTGAGAGCAACATAACAAAATGTAATAATGTGTCCATTATTCCTGTTACATTGATTAGAATCTAAATATTCAGGGCATAAACATGTGGTGAAATGCAGGCTGTGTAGGCAAAATCAAGAGGTAATTACCTGATCATTTTTAAATAATCATCATTGGCTGGCATAGAAGGATAATGCTACAACAATACTACTTGTACTACTACTACTACTACTACTAATAATAATAATTGAATCTTATCAAAATCACATTTTAAAGTCAACAGTGCTGCAATCTAATAAAAACAGTGATGTATGTCTATTTATTTTATCTTCTCTTGCCACCAGCAAGAAAAAGGAGGAGTTCTAGGGCACAAGTTACATAGTTTCTATTATACATCAAGATGCATGTTTCATATCATGTTCTTTCCTGTACTAGCTTTGTTGCTTTGTCTTTTTGTAAATTACCATGCTTTCAGAAATCACTGAATTATTAAGAAAATCTGAATTGCCACAAGCAGGGCATATGCATATATTTCAGGAACAGCACCAGAAAGAAGAAAAAAGCAAATATGACAATCCAGTAACCAGCAGGATAAATTGAATGTCTTCTCTAGCACCTCAGCATAAAATGCCTTCAATGGAGTAAAAACTACTGAATAAAACACACCTTATTTAACATTTGTTAACTGGGAAAGTCCAACTTGGAATGAAGCCAATTTTCAGCGGCGGCCCAGGGTGAAAGGCTTCAGGTCGTGGGGGGAAACCAGAACACCCAGAGAAAACCCACACAAGTGCAGGGAGGACATGCAGACTCTACACAGAAGGCACCTCAGCCAAGAATCAAACCAAAGAACCTCTTGTTGTGAAGCGACAATGCTACCGCTACACCACTGCACCATCCAGCAATGCAACATACTATAAAGACCCAATCAAACACGTCTCAATTAAGTACAATTAAACAATTAAGTAATTATTAACACATTATAATAAAACCTTCCAATTGCAAGACATATTAATGCCAGCAGGGGTCACGGTGCCATACTTTAAAATCAAAAGGGATTCCTTATATAAAAGTTTCTTCTTAACATCAGTAAATCCACCATAATTTTCTACTTTTTCTAAAACAGTGCCCTGTAAACCAGTGGGATCACTACCATGAAATTCTAAGAAATGTGCTAAAGGGCTCTCAGTTCTCTGATGTTTAATGTCTCTGATATGCTCCTGCAAATGGAGCTTAAAAGTGCTCTTGCTTTCTCCCACATAAAACTTGTTGCAGGGACATCACAGAGCATACACTACACATTCTGTATTACAACTAACATTACCCAGCACATCAAATTTCCAACCATTTATGTATTGAAAAGTTTGAACCACATACTTGCATGAAATACATTTTCCCACATGACTGTATACCTTTAGGACTAAGTGTTTTATATATATTTTGACAAGGGGCTGTGTATTTTCTATGTACCATTATGTCTCTAATATTCCTACCCCTTTAAATGAAAATGTGGGCACCTTACACAACTCTGAAAATTTTTTAAATCTAAATAAATATTTCCAATTTTCTTTAATAATTTTAACCACCTTACTACTTAATAGAGCATATGTGATAACCAAATACACCTTTTTCTTTTCTTCATTCTCAGAAAAAAACAGTAGGATGTCTCATTTGTCTAACATTTTTTTTTATTTTACACAAAGTATAGAACATATATTTCTTTATTAATCTGTTTGTATCATTTCCAAACGAATGATGGGAATAGTGCCATTTTTGATTATATTTTCTTGGCACTTCTGCTTAGGTGCAGAATAGTAATATAAGAGAACCTTCATATCTGCTTGCTTGCCAAAGTTTGAAAGAGACAATTGTTACAAATATGATGCAAACCAACTTTGAAAAAAAATGTATATTTACTGGGCACACACTGTGAGTATAGTCACTCACTTAAAATAACGTCAGTGTAATTTGTTCTCTGAAAAATTAACACTTCTTTATATATTGGCTTTCCTTCAGGCAATAAATGGATTCCTAGATAACTAACTCATTTACCATCCAGTCCCCCAGCAATAATCCCCTGTAAAATACTTATGGTATAGAGAGAGGCAGTTGTTTACATCCAAAGATTCCTTCTGGCAAAGTACATAGAATGAGAATTATTTGATGTGTATGAGTGGATGCTAAACTTGAACCACTGTTAATCTCAGTTATGTGTTATTAAAAGAATGGCAATGATATGGCCATTGTAATTTATGACTTAGTAAACGGACCATTATTATAACCTATTTGAATGCAAGTTTCAAAATTTGAGAATTTGAGTGAAATGATTAGCAATGTTATTAGACTAAATTACCATTGTTTAAACTGTTAACAATGGAGGCTTTAGCAAGCAAGAAATATACAGTATTTCCCATTCATAAAATTACTAGACATCTATTAATTTAGGCTTCAATTCTTATAAAAAAAAATTAATATATTATCATTTAAGACATAGGCACATTAATAGAAAAGGTATCAGCATTTTTTTATTTACATACATTATGCAATAAATCTGTGTTTTCTTTTCTTTATAACAGCAATCTTTCAGTCCAACATTAGAAAAAATGCTTAATTCTTCCATTCCATTAAAACCTCATTCTTCCTCCAGAACAGTAGTCTGCATGTATTAGGAGACAAGAAACAGTATAGTATAACTTTAAATTGCTTTTAATTTTTTTCTCTTTCACTCCTACATTTCTGTTATATTTTCTGCACCTGTCCTGCATCCTCTTTTGTACATGCTGCAGGTGCACGTCTTCCCATAATGAATCTATGCCAAGGGCTGAAACTGCCAAAATTTGAGGACTTAGACATAACAAAAAACACATTGAATCTAAAAGACTCAAAAAACAAAACAAAACAACATTGCACTCAAACACCCACTGCTACTTATGTATACAAACTCTGAGATTGCAATACAAAGTGAAAAGGGCAAATTTCCAGTCTTCATTGTGCCACCAAATACTGGCAAAGTTGAAAAAGTCAGTTTCAGATTATTTTACCAGCATGTCCTTTGCTAGTTTGAGTGCTTGATAGGAATCCCCATAATACATATCTAATAAAATGTATGGTATAAATTGTACACATATATATTGCAAGATTTTGACAGCATACAATGTCTACTTTTATAGAACAGTTGTCAAATACGTGAAACATTCACTTTAAACTAAAAAATGTCAGGATAAATTGTATGGTAATGTGGTAAGCAATGCAAAAACTTGATTTTGCCTTCCTTACACCAGAGCAAACTCAGGCTATCCTTTTCTGCAAAATAGAATTTAATATCACTCATAATAAATAAGTGGCCACATATAATGTATTAATGAAAACAAAATGATGAGGGAATAGATAATGTTCTGGAATCAACATACTAATGAAATGAAGCATTAATTGTAAATATTCTGAAATCAATTTAATCCACAGGAAATTTTCAGTTCAAACGTCCCCATCAATTACGTAACCAGATATCTGCCAGTCTGTGTTAAAAAGAATACAGTAGCCTCTCTACCAACATAAGAACAGCCTCCTTTAAGACCCCCAATAACTTGCCAATTTATTACATAGGTGGTGCTCTCAAGACAAGTACACTAGCCCTACCTAACTTGTCTGCAAGGTATCCACTTAGCCTTAGAGGTTGTTTTTTAGTATTATCTTTATTAGCAATGAAGACCTGGACAGGCTGATTAGAATTACGAGTATCTCACCACCCTGGATCATCAATTCCAACTCTGAAGTTATGGCAGCTAAGTATAAAGCCTGGAGAGCTCACAAGTCAGTCACAAATAAATGTTAAATAACAATCTTACTAGCAAAGAAAGTTTGCTACATTACCTTTCAGCAAAACAAAATAAAACAATGCAGTTTGTGGAAGAATGCAAATAACCTACTTGGGAGAACTCATGACAGAGTAGAATTCCATCAAGCCTTAATTATGAGACTTCAAAAGTATATCAGTTTAAATGATAGATGTCCATAATCCCAGGCATACTGCCATTATACTGTTCAAATGTATTCAGTTTCATAATTTATTTATTTAACATTTGTTAACTGGGAAAGTCTGACTTGGAACAAAGCCAATTTTCAGCAGATGCCCAGGGATAAATGCTCCAGACACATGTCTTTGAATGTGGGATAAAACCGAAGCACCTAGAGGAAACCCACACGAATGCAGGGAGGACATGCAAACTCCACACAGAAGGCACTCCAGCTGAGAATCAAACCGGAGAACCACTTGCTGTGAGGCAACAACACTATCACTGCATCACTGCGCCATCCTAACCATCATAACCAAACAAATATCAAACAAGAGAAAATTTTCAATTTTAAAGTGATCAATGTCCAAACTTTTCATAATCATCTTCTAAACATAAAATTAAAAACTTTTTTGGTAAATGTAGTTAAACAGACTCTAATCTTCTTTGGACAAACTGTAGCCTTTAACTGTGGTAATGGAATCAGGGTTAAACATGGGATAGTGCCACAAACCTGAAAGTGATACAAGATTATCTGTATCTTCAAGTGTATAATACACATAAAGTCAAAAACTACTCTCCTTCGGTATACTTAGCCCTCTAGCAAAGGCACTGAAAGTAGCATATAATCAGCTCTTCTGCTATCATACAGAACATAATAAACTGTCATAAATCCAACATGGTTACAGAATGATACATAGTACTAGCACTGCTATTAAACTTGTGGACTGTATTGCCATAAACTTAGACTAAGGTCTTTATACAATAGCCATCTTCTTTGATTTAACCAAATAATTTGATCCTATAGATCACAAACTAATGTCTCAGTGACTAAAAGAAATCTGCACCATACCAGACATGGAATAGATTATCATCAAACTCATGTGAGTCAAACATATATCCTCAATGAGCTTCTAATCCCCCTCCTATTCTTAGCATATATAACAAGATGTATCTACACATGGAGGGAGTAGAACCAGCCTAGTAAGTGGGGACTTTACAATCACTCATTTTGCTGCCACCCCTGATATATTGGCATGGAAACTCCAGGTAGCCTTCAAATCTTACACAGACTAGATCACAAGCAAGTGTGAATCGTAACAGCAAAAAAAGAAAACTAAAGTGATCTAGTTTGGTAAACAATCTTGAGGTAGCCTCAGCCATCCAAGTCACTCTGAAAGAACAGATGGCTTGGTCAATCAATTAGAGAAAATACCTAGGAACAATAATTACACATGTGCTAGCTTTCAAGCAACTTAACAGCACTGTTATTAATTAAGGTACAAAATAAAGTCCTTTCTTACACCAGAAACCAGGCATGTGCTAGTATATACTCTGGCCTTACTACACCTCCTGTACAGTATAAAAACTATGGGAGATCATAACTGACATTCTTTAGGCAAACTCAGCAGCACTTTTAATTAACTGCCAAATCTGCAGCCAGCATTTCCTCATCTATGCATTTTACTATTATTTCATAAACAGGATAGACTGGATAAACTTCAAAACTGAATGCCATATGAGCATTGAGTGTTCATCACCAATTACTGCATCAAATCTGAAGCCACATATTATCTAATTATTTGGGGCAATCCAAACAGAGAGCTTAGATCATGTCATAAAAGTCAACTAAATTCATAATTCACACTACAGAATTTATGAGCAATCTCCTAATCATTTTCTAGCTTTATCTTGTGTTACACAGCCTGCCTGAGGATATGCAACCACTGCAGGGACTGTTGCAATTTTGTATTACATGCAGTGTGACATGGCATATAGGGGTATAGGCTGCTATGGCTGGTAGTCGCTAAGTAAAGTCTAGTGGTGCATCAATATGGATATTGGCAAATGCCAATTGTGGCCATGCTAGGGAATGGATGACTGGTGTATAATCCTAAGCTTGGTGTATGCAGATGTTACACATAATTACAAGGACAACATTACTGTCCAATTTTTCCAAGGCTATCTCTGCCCCCAAGCATGGACATTGCCATGATTGTGGCTGACAGTCTGCTGGCTCACCTGTAGGAGTGCCTCATTGGACCATTAAATCATAGTTTGACATTTCTACACCATCCAACTCCCATGATGTCCTTTATCAAATACAATGCCTGGCTGTGACTGTTCAAGGGATTGTGAACACACTGACTGCCTGCTGTCTATTGCCTTCTGAGATGAGGTTTTACCTTGGGATTCTTGTAAATGTTGCTCAAGTGTTAATCTATCCATCAAACAGGACTCTTACAGCTAAACACAGTACATTGGACCAGCATTCCCATCATGGATGCTCAACCCTTACAATGGAGGATATGATTCATGACTACTTCTAACCTTTGAACTTCATGTGCTGTTAGCAGACTTATCTCCAACAACACTTTCACCTCTGTGTTAGGTTTACTATCCCATCACTCTGCCCCACCCTGCCTAAGCAAATGATGAGTACTGTGCCCTAACCAACCCTCTGGCCTATGTGAGTATGATAATGTCTGATCCTCAGCAGCCAGTCAATAAAGTGTATTACATAGTGAATGAGTTAATGCATGCATCAGTTTTTATTTTGTTTTGTCATTGGCAAATCCTATAGTTATGGACTACCCATCATCTCATTTCCAGTCCTGTTACATATTGAAGCTGCCTTTGCTTCACATGCACTACTGCTGTATCTGGTTCCTTTGAAAACTGCTCACCCAACTCTTCCTCAACTACTGCCATGGGTGTGTCCATCAGCAGTATGATGTCATCACTCTCTGTTTTGTTGCACCTTACTTTGTGGAATGGAGCAGGCAACTAATGTCTTACTATCAAATCTGCAGCATACTGCAGGAGACCAGATGTATCCAAGCAGAAGAAATGAGTCTTCATTAGTCCACCCACATATTCATTGATGTTTCACATCTGTGACAATGCAGTGTTGCTGTCATCTTCATCATAACTGGGGCTACAGATGGGGGTTATCCATCACTCTTTGAAAGCATATCCTCCATCACTTTCAAAACACCACAGTGGGTCCATTAGGAGTGACATGCTGCTTAGTTCCCGGGAACAGCATATCGAGGACCCTGTGGGTGCCAATATGTGCATCTACTAACTAGATTACCTTGTAGTCACCCCAAAAGAAGCACTGGTCTTGGTTGCATGTGTATCAGATCTGTGAATTATGGGAATTGCCTGGATGGTGTACAGACAATTTATATGATACTCTGTATTGCATATCACCTGCTTGTTGATAAGAGAAAGTCCTTCCATTTGGTATATTAGATGCCAAGTGGAGTAGGTGGGTCCTTGATGGTAATGTGGGTGACAGTCAGTGACCCTAAGGAACACAGGTAAATAGACTCCATCATAAACTGTCCACATAGTGGTGGATCTCTCTTTTGCCAAATGTAAAACCATACATGTTCCTCCCCATGCTGTAGTAGCATGTCAAGAATCTGTTGCAGTTTCAGTGACTGTTATACTCTTTATGTGCCCTGTTAGATGCTGAAATGTTGCTATAGCTAGGATAAGCATTAAAGTTATACAAACCTTCATGCTTACTGGGATAGGCATTATATGCACCATCTTTGATTCCATGTGAGAGCAGCACCTCAAGTGTAATAAGTCTAATATGTTATATCTGTCCATTCTGTTGTTGTAGATAATGCCTTGGTCAAAAAGTGATGTTAAGTCAGCCACTGGTTGCACCATTGTAAACCAAAGTGCAGGTAATGATGCACACTAATGTGAACACTGGCTCCAAATGTGGCCACTACATATGCTACTCTGATATTGCTAATGTTACTTCTAGAATCATAACACAAGTAAATCTCTTGTACATTGGAAAATCCTTGCATTCAGAATAAATGATAATTATGGCTCATCATGATAATTTTATATGTTTGTGAATTACATTAACATGCTTGGTTTCATTACAGACACTGAGGATAGTTGCAAAGGCCCTTGAAAACTAGGTATATCCAGCCAAAAGACATCTAATTAGGATAAAACCTCCAAAACAAATAAAACATAACTCTTCAAGATTTAATTAGGAATGTGGGATACTACTTAGAAACACATTTAAAATCAGAGTAACAAAAAGGTTGGACACATATAAGCACATTACCAAAGCAACAGGGTAAAATGTATAAACTTTAATGAACTGTATTGAAAAATTCTACCACAGAAGGTCATTTTTATTTCTGAAAAAGGGGAGAGCTAAGGTGTGTGTCCACTTTCTTCAAATTATTGGTGCTACTAGTATATTGACCACGTGGTATAGTTTTCTGTGTACTAGACAGCTTTACAAATAAAAAAGTATGGGTTCTTTAAAAAAAAACAATATATACAATACTATTTATAGACTTAAATATTTACATATTTATACATGTATCCAGTGTACAATTTTCTATTTCTTTCTCTTGACATACAGTCATAGATATCTTGCTTTTCATTATTATGTTAAACCTTCATTATCTTATTTGACTCCCACTCCTTTTTCCACAAACACTATCTAACTTTTCCTAAAATTACTGCTAGTCTCCATTTATCATTAAAGATGATTTCATAAAGCTTTTCTTTTTAAATGTTCTACATAATATAAAATAATCTTTTATCTATTTTACTAATGCACACCTTATTTTTTATGGTTATAATATCCATACATAATCATATCCATATTTACTTAATTTACCTCCTTTATATTTTCAAATATTTTTTTTACATATTTTTCCCCATAATTTTGCAACCCTTATACTTTGTAAGAAAACATATTCTGTAATTTTTTTTCTTAACTGCAATTTATGAGAACCCTTTCAAAGATTTTTTACATGACATATTTCCCTTTACTGATAATTTATTAACCACTAATCTGCATAAAAAAATCTTGATATTCTATTTGCATATTACACTATGATTTTTGTACTTTTATAATTTTATTTTATTTTTTCATTTGCTAGCTCAGCCCAAGGATTAACATATTGATAATGTATCATGATACTTTTATACTGCACATTCCTCTCATTTCTCTGCATAACACCTCATTACTTCATTTAAAATTGCATTTCCTGTTTTGAATTTTTTAGCATATTCCAATGTTGCTTATATTTATACTTCAGTAAATTTAATACTAACTTATCATTTTTATTATTTATCAAAAACAAAACTTTACACAAATTCAAAGAAGCAGCATAAACAATTGGGTTTATTAATCCTAAACCTCCATTTTCTTTGTCCAGGTATGACTCCTGTCTTCACTGGATTCAATTTGAACCCCATACAAAAGAAAAAAAATACTAGCAGTATTTCTTTTACATTGATTATTGCCAATATATAGAATATGGCTAAATATGCAATCTTTTGCAGTATAACTGAATTAATTAAATAAACATTTTTATTAAATTATAGTTTGTATATTTTCTAAAAACAACAAAGCTCCATTGTCTCATCTAGTTTCATTTTCCATTGCTCCTCACTTTACCTCCAAATCTTATTCTTAACCCAGAGATTTCTTTCATCAAGAAAATCATTCATCTTATCTTTACTATAGCACCCAGTCTTTTATTTTTTTCCTTTATTTAAAGTCAAGCCTATTATATTTAAACATTGATGTATATAACATATAACTTATTTCATCCATACTTTCTTTCTCATAATCAATTTAATATTATCTGCATTAGTAAACATGACTGCAATTTCTATCCCTTCATTAGTAACATAAGTTGCATTATCATGTGCAAATTTACATTTATGACTAATACATGTATAACTAATGCAAATGATATACTACTCATAGGACATCCCTGATGTATGCCATTTTTACATCTATTTCTTTGCTTAACTATTCATTCACTAAAATTCTTACTTTATTTTATATATGCAGAACAACATACTTTCTTATTTTTGTTATTAATATTATACTTTTCCATAATTGTGCATAATTGTTCACAAAAGTTCATGTTGTAATGTATCAAAAGCCTTATTTAAATCTCCTATCATGATCTTGGTCTCATCAATCCTGTTTATAATATCATCAACAATTTCCCTTACTCTGTATGCTATCTTCAGTAATACTTTTCCTTTTACTTTCCATTCTCTTATGAATTATTTTTACAAACATCTTGAAATCTGTATTGTTGAATACTATAGGTCTCCAATTTTCAGTTGTATTTCATCTTCTTTTTTCCACACAAATTTAAGTATAATACTGCATAAATCATTATACACAAAACCTTAATTTAACCTCTCATTCATAACTTTTAAGAAGTATTATTTTGCTAATCCATAACATTGTTATAAAATTGGTATCCTATTCCATCTGATCCTGAAACTGACTGTAAATGAACTTGGCTAAGTACCTTATCTAATTCACATAAGGAAATATCATTTTCTGATTCCTTATTTTCTTGTCATGTCAATTTTTTAGCAAGCCATTCTTTTTGTAAACTTTATTTCTATCATCTATCATTTGCTTTCCATAACTTATAAAGATATTTATAATTTGTTCCTGAGACCTTCTTACCTCTCCTCTATCATCTTTCATTTCTCATTATACTAGTATTCTCTTTAACTATGCTACTCGCATAAGCTGATACCCCTTTTTTCAACCTTGTAAACAATATCTTTGTTTAAATAATATATATTTTTAATTTTCTCTTGATACTTTTTATAAATTCTCCATTCTATCACAAAATATTATTTACCATTTCTTTCCAAATTCTTTAAAGCTTCCATACACACTGTTTTATAATTTATTTTTTTCTACTTTTCTTTCATCTTACTGCCATTCTAAAAAACGTTTTTTTATGTTTTATTTCAAAGCTAGTCATCAGTTTTTATAACACATTCTAGTAGAAATGTGATATTTCCACAAACACATAATTATTTTTTTTCCATTTTCATCCCATGACTTCTCATTGATTCTGTGTATTCATTTTCCGACCCTGATATACTCCTTATTTTCTTGTATTGGCTGAATGATCTGAGAAGCCTATTACAAGTGTCCCTTCCTTAGCTATATTCAAAACTTGTGATATAATAAAATAATCTATTTCCATCTTATATATAACTTGACTATATGTCCAGAAATTATTCCAAATTCTTAAATTTCCACATTGTCCAACTTCAAACATTTTCTTAACATCATTTCCTCTCTTATTTTTCATCTCAAATCACAATTAATATCTCCTGTTAATATTATACTCACATTAATTACTACACAATCCAAAATTTTATGAAACAAATGTTCCTTCTCTATACTTGTAGCATAGGCATACAATGCTATGATTCTATATACCTAATTATGACATCTGGTTAATCTTACCATTGGGTCTATATTAAAATCGTGAAGCAGCATTACATTGAATGCCTCTTCAGCAACACGTAAAGGCTGAACGCATTAAACCACAAATGATCAAAACAGTGATTTATTTCCCTGGGGAAAGAAATTTCTAGTAGCAAACACACACACACACACACACACACACACACACACACACACACACACACACACACACACACACACACACACACACACACACTATTTAAAACATAACTAAGTGAGGGGGTTTCGCCCACCATACACTCCAATGTGGAGGGCTGCCCCCCACACACCCCCTAACCAATTATACCAACTCTGAGATTGCACTGCAATGGGGTAAGGGCAATATTATGGCTTAGGCCAAGTGATTTTTTCCCCTTGGGAAAAAAGCTTGGCCTAAGCCTTCACTATTCTGTCTTTATGTGTCACTGAAGAGGCGTTCAATATAACGCCACTTCACAATTTTAATATAGACCCTTACCATCATTGCCAGTGTTATGTTCAATATTTTAACTGACTTTCTACAAGGTACAAGTATGCCTGAACATAGATCCTTTCCTAGGTTACATACTGTATCTCATTTGCAGAGTTTCTTTATTTTACAATCTCTCTTCTTGTGTCAAAAATCTTACACAATATTATTAAGCCAACATCACACTTATTACATCAATTTAGGATAAATATTCTTCTAATCATATTTTGATACTATTTATATTTACTAAAAATACTCTAAAGTTGTCATTATGTCTATGTTATAGCTTACAGGAGATTCTGTAAATTTGAATTATCTAATTTGCATTAGCCATTTCCTTTCTTTTTCTTTTTTATACATAGCCCTTTAAACTTTCTTTTTCTGCCTCTTGCGCTTTTGCTAATATTAGTATTATTTTTACCTTTCACTATTTCCCATTTTATATCTTCATCACTTATTTCAGGGTCTTCTTCTATATTAGTTTCTGTTTAATGTTTCTCTTTATCCTTATCTTTATTATTAGATAGATTTCCAAACAGCAGCACAAAAATATAAAACCATAGCCACATAATGATTAGAATAAAAGCACTTTAATCTCTAGTGCCTCACCAACAAATAGCCTTCAAGAAGTAGATTTTACTATAAAAAACACACCTTATATAGACGCACAAATTGATACAATTAACATATAATCTTCTTCTTCTTTCGACTTTTCCCGGTTATGGGGTCACCACAGCGGATCACCTGTCTGCTCATGATTGGCAGTGGAGTTTTACAGTGTTGAGTTGCCAGCCTGGTGCCCAAACTTTCACAGAAGGCACACACACACACACGCACTCACACCTAGGGCCAATGTAGAGTGTTCAATCCACCTGCAGCATGCCTTTGGGATGTGGGAGGAAACTGGAGCACCCGGAGGAAACCCATGCGACCACAGGGAGGACATGCAGACTCCGCACAGAAGGCACCCCAGTCGAGGATTGAACTGGAGAACCTCTTGCTGTGAGGTGGCAATGCTAACCACTGCACCACCGTGGCCACCCACAATTAACATATAATAAATTCAATAATTACTTAATCACATATTTCCAATTACATTCATTATTCACTCCTTTTGGAAACAAAGTATTATATTTTAAAATGTACATTGTTTCTTTAAATAAGAGCTTATTTTTGATAGTAAGTAATTCACTCACATCAGTCCCTGCCTGTTCCAAAACACAACTCTTTACTAGTGTAAAATCACTATGATGGAATTTAAGAAAATGCACAGCCAGAGGTCTTTCTAGGCAACCTTTTTAATGTCCCGTATGTGTTCCTGCAATCTTGTTTTGAAAGCCCTCTTTCTCTCCCCAATATAGAACAGGTTATAGGGGCATCACAAAACATATATAACTATTTCAGCATTACAGTTAAACCAACATTCAAGCTTAAAATTAACACCACTAATTTTGGAAAAATTATTTTCAACATGGCTACACATGGAACATTTTCCACAACTATAAGTTCCATATTTAATATTCATTTGTCCCTGAATTTTATCATCGGTAATACAAATCTACCATGAACAAATACGTCTGCCAAGCTATGACCCCTTTTAAAAGAAATACATGGAAACAATTTGATTACATCAACTATCATTTAATAAACTTGGCCAATAATAATTTAAAAGTTTCACTATTTGTTCACTAAGAACATTAGATATATACTCACAAATAAACATCTCTCTTATTAATGGGAATTTTATTATTTTTATTATTTTCCCAATGTTGGTTGTGTCTAAAAATACTTCTATTAAGATTTCTAAACTGGGACACCATCTCATTTTTTTCTCATCAAGAATACCTTCTGTAGGCAATCAGCAACTTCTTTTCTTGCATAGACTGTACTTGCAAACATAGCCATAGTCCTCTATTAAGAAAGTCTGCATCTAGACTCCACAATTTATCACATCTCAAAAGTTCCCCAAAGGGTGAAGAGACCTTAAGATGATGGGGATGACAACTAGACCCATATAAATATATATTACTTTCTGAAAACTTTCTATATACAGAGGTGATAATTTTACCTTCCTGAGAGCCCTTTAACACTAAATCCAAAAACTTAACTTCCCAACCCCACTGTAAACCTTCAAATTAATGATAATATTTAATAACATTTTTAAAAGAACTCATGCTGATATAGCCAATCCACTTTGAATTTTGCCATAGTTAAATTAGCATATATTAGAACACATGAAGCTCCCATGGCTTATATTGCACATATTGTATCTCCTCTGCAAGTTTCTTTATTTTGTAACCTCTCTTCTTGTGTCAAAAATCTTACATATTCCAATATTATTAAGTCAGCATCATACTTATTACACAAATTTAGGATACATATTCTTCAACTTATATTTTTAATACTATTTATATTTACTGAAAACACGCTAAAGTTGCCATTATGTCTATGTTGTAGCTTGCCAGAAATTCTGTAAATTTGAATTCTCTCATTTGCATTATCTATTTCCTTTTTTCCTCTTTTACACATATCCCTTTAAACTTTCTTTTTCTGTCTCTTACTCTTTTGCGAATACTATTATTTTTACCTTTTGCTATTTTCCATTTCATATCTTCCTCATCACTTATTTCAGGACCTTCTTCTATATTAGTTTCTGTTTAGTTTTTCTCTTTATCCTTAGCTTTATTTTGCCCTGATCTTGCTTCCCTACTTTCTCTTTATCATTTATTATGAATATTTATTCTTTGTATACTGTCCTCAGTTTTATTTTCTTCTTGTTCATCATTTTTTTCAATATTACAACCTATCCATAAATGCCCATATTTGTTAATTTATAACCTTTCAATTCACACTTTTGTGCATTGTGACCTGCTTCCCCACAAATATAACATTCCCTCTTATCACAGTTACTTATCAAATGATCTTTTCCACAAACAAAAAAAAAACGTTTTCAGTTGTCTCCAATATTTTGCAGCACCTCCATTACCATCTACAGTTATCATAGTAGGGATATGAACAATACTTGATATTTTCATTTTCAGTATAATACGACAGTCCCATCCTCCAGTCCATAATCATCTGTTATTATAGACTTTGCCAATGTTCATAACTTCTTTACAAAGTTTGCTTAAATGTCTTTTTAAAGTCTCTTTGCAGCCTCAGTTCTAAGTTGAACATGAATATTCTTTTTTGTTTTTCTGTGAAATGCTTTAACCACATATGAATTCTATGGATTACATTTCTTTTTCTTCACCTATCCCCCCCCCCAAAAAAAAAAAACTTTCTAGAACAGAAACAGTCTCAAAAATAATATTACAAAATATTGCTTTATGAATAAGAATAAAAGTTCTTACCTCCTGAGTCTTCACTCCCAAAATGATCATTAAATTGTCCCAAATGTCATACCTGTCCATTTCTTTTTCTTTTTTGTTTTGAATTCTTACAATACATTTTCTTTGACTGTTGACATCTCCTTTCCTTTATTCATCTCTAATCACTTTCACTGCAGTTTCTTTAACATTCTCAGTATATAATTTATTTTTCTGGCAATCTTCTTTCAAACTAGTTTCTGATTGAATTTTGTCCATAATTACACCCCATGAAACATCTTTTTCACTCTCCAGCTTACTCTGCAACAATAATTAACTGAAAATATCATCCCACAACTATCCTGACTAAAGGGTCGTAATAACACATTCATCATTGTTTTGAACGTTTGCTTCTGACGAAATAAATTCTGCTGAAACAGCTATTCATAATCTTGTAGTGCTTCAAACAATGCACTGACATTCGCCTCTATGCTATCTGCTTTCTTGGATTTCCTTGAGTGCTGTTCTCCCAGCTGCCACTGCACTAGGAACAGAACAAGCACTTTCCTGACAAGTATGGGAAATTTCCCAGAGCCCTGGTTAAAATTTCCCTTTGTAGCAAAAACACCACTTTGGGTCTCCCCTGAAAAGAGGCTACTAGTCATATTGGACTAAAAAGATTAATAAATAATTAAAAAATAATAACTCTTTTCTACCTTATTCATGAGTGCAACCAGAATTGTATATTTTATATATTGCAAATAGCTGTAATTAGTACATGGCAGAGTTAATTTCATGATTTTGTGTAGATATGAGAGATAAACTAGGTTACTATCATAGGAATAATAGTGTCTACATGAATAATGAATGATTTGAAGACTTGTTTAGAAAACAAAATGCTTGCAGTCTGCCTCACAGGTACTGTGATCCAAAAGTAGCTAAATACCATTTATTATAATACAGATGAGTATTTTAATCTCTCATTTTTTGCTATTCCTCAACTGCATATCCAGCTATTATGACAGTTATTATGACCATATTAATTTTTACGTGTCTGTGTGCAATTCTTATTTATTCCAAATGGTGGCTTAAAAGGGTCCTTGAACCACATGACTTACTTAATTAACAAATTTTAAATAAATAAACAGAATGCCATGATTTATGTAGAAAACAAGACAGCAGACTTGTTGCTGTTTATTATTAATCTTTATTAACAGTGAAGCAGAGCTGTGCTTTATATATATATATATATATATATATATATATATATATATATATATATATATATATTGGTCTACTTCACATACCTGAAATACCACATAACTAAAAACCAGAGGAGAATGCCAAAACTTCAAATAAATGAATGCCCACAGAGCTGAAAGGTTTCCCATGGTAAGTAACCACTGGGGCAAAATCTCATGGAGAACAACCCGACCCATCTACAACCTACTCAGAAGGGGGGGCTATGCCCCCCACACCCTCTAACTAAATATACCAACTCCTGGATTGCACTAAAGAGGGTAAATCTCCCCTTGTTAGCCCAGTGGTTACTTACCCTGGGATACTTTTCAGCTATGTGGACGTTTGTTTATTTGAAGTTTCAGCATTCACCTCTCAATCTTCTGGTCTTGTGTTATGTGGTATTTCTGGTATGTGAAGTAGACCCATATTATATATATATATATATATATATATATATATATATATATATATATATATATATCCGCGGTGGTGGTGTTGCGGTAGCATTGTCGCCTCACAGTAAGACGCTGTCCGGTTCAACTCTCAGTTAGAGCGTCTTCTGTGTGCAGACATGCGTGAATGGGCGTACCTTCGTTGAAGGTTGTGCATCAGGGCTGACAACTCGGTACGTAAAAATCAACTGCCAATCATTAGTGGACCGGAGTTCCGCTGAAGTGACCCCTAACCGGGAAAAGCCGAAAGTCACAACAACATATATATATATATATATATATATATATATATATATATATATAAATAAAATATATAAATAAAAAATATATATATATATATATATATATATATATATATATATATATATATACATATATATATATATATATATATATATATATATATATATATATGTATATATATATATATATATATATATATATATATATATATTAATACACACATATTTTTTGTTTGTGTGTGTGTGTGTGTGTGTGTGTGTGTGTGTGTGTGCGCGCACACGCGTGCATTTTTATATTATCTACTGGCCTTGTATACATTTTTTTTGCTCCCGTCTTACATCAATTGCTTTTGTAACATATTTTGAGTATTACGATTTATGTTTGGTCTGCTTTAAGTTAGGAATGATACTTGTTTGGGCTGTATTTGATATTTGTTGCTCCAAATCCAGACTAAAGAACACCTATCACATCACCATACCTCTCAGCTATCCCCATTTTGGAACAACAATCCTATTTTTCAGCCCTGGTTTACCCCTGCAGATGATGTACATATTTTTGGTGGTATGTCCCTAATTTCAGGCCTGATTTACCTCTTTGCATACTTTTCTGAATCTCCCCTCATCGTACATGATTTTTGCAGCTGTCTAGTAGACAGAAAACCACTCTACATGGCCAACATACAAGTGGCAACAATAAATTAGAGAAAGATAACAAATATCTTATTACTCCCCTTTTTCTGAAGTAAAAATAAAGGATTTCTGTGGTAGAATTTTGCAATAAAGTTCATTAGAGTCTACGGACTTCACATTTCTTGATAATGTGCCTATAGTTTTCCATCATTTTTGTTACTGTTTTTTAAACATGTTTCTGAGTAGTATCTCATATTTCTACTAGAGGTGGGAAGATGTATGTGTTATTTTGTATTTAATTTTTATGCTGATTAGCTGTCCAGATTTTTGTCTGGCTCTGTCTATTTTCTAAAAGCCTTTGTATGTACATCAGTGTCTGTGGGTTGGGAGGTATGAATATCACCAAACAAACTCACTGACCTCTAAATGGTAAAGAATGTCACACACCTAGCAGCCTATTCAGATTCTGACGCATTAGAGCAATTATTGAAAAATCACGTTAAAAGGCATATATAAGCAAGCATAAATATCTATTGAAAAATAAAAGCAATTAAAGCTGTGCAAATAACAATATCAGTAGGAAGTATCCTTTACCGTGATAGTTTTCAGAATGTTGATAGTATTTCCATAAATATTACAGTACATTATAAGGCACACAAGCCAAGAATTATGCTTTTTGTTAAATTTTCACAAACAAATTGTCATATCTTTGAAATTGTGTAACCTAGACTTAAATTGTTAGAACACATTTGTTAACCAGACATAGTCTTTCTCATGCCAACAAGTAATTCCTCTCTGAGTGCCTGTTTATCAAGATATTTACAGAAACATGAAAACATGTATAACTAACAATATAAATAATTTTGAATATTTGTTAAGATGTACAACTTACAAGTATCAATGACAGTTTTCATCAACAGCTAAGATTTCACCCGCAATAGTTAGTAAATCATTTGGATTTTGAAGTATTAAGTACATATGGAAATATTGCTTATTTTCATAATTACTAGCAAATGACTAAAACATCTCCAATATTGTTTGATATAAATGGACATTGACAGTGAATTTCCATTGTTGTCTAGGCTGGCATTTCACACTAAACCCCTCAACAACATGTAGGCGTCACAATTATGAAAATATTAACATATGAATATATGAATAATAAGTGTCAAACTGACTAATGTATCTACTGCACAATATTGTACATTAGAAATCTTAATGTAATTTTTGGTAATAATTCCTTGCCTTTTAATATTGTGTAGTATAAACTGGTAAGTCACTTAGTTAAATAAGGCAGGCAAATAGACGTCTGGATGTCATAAGGAGCTATGGATGTTAAATGGAAATATACAAGAAAAGCACTATAAGCTTGAATGAGTTGGCACTTTGACTAAATAAAATGACAGTTCTGACAACATAAAAGCCAATAAATATTAGCAAGGTACATACCTCTCAACCTCATATCACAAGAAATCTCGACAAAGCCATAAATACTTGAAGGACAAAGACCCATAAATAGGGACAATTTTTTTAAAATATTGCTTTTTTAAACTAAGAACAGTGATAGAATACTAGGTGTCACATTAGCATGAATTTTTTGAAGACTATAAAGTCTGAAACTCAAATGTCATGCATTATTTTCTGAATTCAGTCCTCAATGTTTTGCCAGAAAAACAAAACTTTTACAAGGAACACACCAAAAATATAAGGCAAAAATCTAGACATTTGAGAGGGATTATAAGTTTCTACCCAGCACACAATAATTGGAAGATGTCATATCAGTCAGATTCACTGTCATGTAGAAAAAAGGGGTGCAAAGAATCTTGTAAAGTAGCTACTGCCAACCAATAACCTTCAGCAGAAAGCAGAATGTGTTTTGCCATAGCCACTGTTCAACGGTAGATCTGCCAGCTTAGTGAACGTGTTTTTCATACTGTGTTCAAATGAGAGTGTCATCTCTTCCTTTATGCTGCCTGACATAATGCTTTCCATTTGGTAAGCACACTGCTTCTTCAAAAGGCAGCTGGCAGCAGGCTAAGGAATTAAAATGCTGGAACTGTACAAACTAGTAAAAACACAAAACGACTAGGCGATTAAAAGAATGAACCACCGATTTATTTAAACAAAAATAAAAACTTTAAGCGGTTTTCATCTGGTTATTTACATACAGACTTCTTCATTCTTTTAATCGCCTAGTTGTTTTGTGTTTTTACAGGCTAAGGAATTACATCAGAGACAGACTGCCTTGTCACCATTGCTGCCTTGGGTATATTGACTGTAGCCTGAACAACTGGTGTGATGTATAGGCATGACAAATAATTGTGAAGGATGTGCCCTATTTAATTTGTGCTTCTAATTACCTGCCTGGGAAGTAAGCACTGCACTTTCCTCTATGACTTGGTCACCATTTCCTTTTACTAATGGAATAAACTATGGAATAAAGATCCTTCTAAGGTGAAACTTGAAACCCGTCTTCTAGGATTCAAGCACACACACTCTGAACACATTCACAAAGTGTTTAAATGCAAACATTACAGAGACAGTGGATAACGCTTAACCCTCCCTCCATGTATTCTATTTGTCAACCTTTGTCAACCATTCAACCCTGACTGTTGCTTCCCTCTCATTGTATATACACATTATAAGTATTGTAAACAGGTCATTAATTTCCTGCATCTTCAATACTACATGTTGCTGAATTTTTCAAATTATTATAACCTATCTTATTTATTTTATTTTATTTGCCCTTTAGTAACACAGAAAGTCCAAATGAGCCAGTAGCCCATTTTTAGCAGAAGCCCAGGGAGAAAAATTCCACAACAGATTGATGAGTAATTATATACAAGGGGAGAAAGGCCCTGCAGCATGCTAAATATTTTACAGTCAGTTGGGGAAAAGGCCCCACAAAACACAGATAAAACACATTTTGCTATAGCTGATAAGTAAAGTATATACAAGGGAAGACAATTCCCTCAATGGATGAAACAACAAACAGATTGAAATACATTTACAGAATATTACTAAGATAAACTAGCATACTCGCGGTGGTGGTGCTGCGGTAGCATTGTCGCCTCACAGTAAGATGCTGTCCGGTTCAATTCTCAGCTAGAGCGTCTTCTGCGTGGAGACATGCATGAATGGGCGTACCTTTGTTGAAGGTTGTGCGTCAAGGCTGGTAAGTCGGCATGTAAAAATCAGCTACCGGAGTTCTGCTGTGGCGACCCCTAACCGGGAAAAGCTGAAAGAAACAAACTAAGATAAACTAGCATCAAGAATACAATATGAACTGCAAGTAGAAAAACACTTTGTAGAAGTGGATAGCCTATGTCAAGCAAACTAATACATAGCTATTCCAGATATTGACTATGTTTCTATTAATGTATGGAAGTCAGAAAGAATAGCATATTCAGCGGCCAAAATAAAGAGAGTTTTAGAAAGAGATGAGGAGGAATAATGAGCAGGAGGAAAGATAAGGACAGGGGAAGAGAGATTATTGTTATAGAGAGATGAGAATGTTATGGATGGCCATTAGACAGGAAAATAAATAGTAGAAAGTATCAGCTGAAGAGGTAAAATTCCATATGTTAGTAGTGTGGTATCACTAAACTGAGAGCTTCCTTTGATGTTAGGCCATTACTAGTTGCTAAGGTATGGAGGTGTTAGTAAATTATGGGTGAGAAGGGAATAGTTTTAGTGAGTTAGTGGTCATGTATCTGTTTTGAGGGTTGTGCAGATACAGATACAAGTGTGTGTGTTTGACAGATATTTTGCAGACTGGTCTTCAATTTTGAAAAAATTGCTTAAGCGATAAGGAGACAGAGTTCCAGGAATGGGCTATGTAGCTAGAACAGAGAGAATTTCCTGATAACACGTGTGGTTTGTAGGTATTGAGGACAACTTTGTTTTCAGGTTCAAGTGACTTAGAAGGGGTGTATGTATGTAATAACTCTAGTAGGGCTTTGCTTTGTTCTGGTTTGTATTTTAAATGCTGGCTAGAAGAAGTGCAAATGAGCCAGTCAAGCTGTTTTAGGGCTAAGAAGTGATGGGTTCTGTTTAAGTTAGTGGCAAATGTTGCGGTTTTATTGTAGCACTGGTTTAATTGATTTTGTTATTTTGTTGTAGCACTGGTTTAGTTTATTTTGAATGGAAGCTTGAAGGTTAAGTAGTACTGGGGAACCCTATAATAAACTGGAGAGTAGGAGTGTAGAGACCAGCAATGTTCTGAATTAGTCAGTTAAGCATTTTTTTGTTCTATAGAGTTTCCTAATTTTCTGTAAGTTTTTTTGATAACCTGTTGCATATGCGCATTTCCTAAAGTTTTCTTTGTAGATTTTAATTTAATTGATGTTGTATCACCATCCCTGTGCATCATTATTATGTATGTGGCTAATTTGCTTATTTACTGCATTGTATATATAACATTTTTTTTATATTTGTACTTTGCCATTTTTTCCCATTGTAAATGGGCCATGGCTGTAAAAGGTTATTCTACAGCCCACCTACCCTGTTATCAAGTACTAAATAAACATGAAAAAAAAAAACATGCTTTACCAGCTGTCATATTTAGCTGCCCAAATCACTTTCATCATGCTTCCCCTTGAGACTCTGACCTGGCATGCTGCAATCTGCCTACTGTATCCATACACCCCTCTTCATTTCATTTGTCCATGCTCGTTTCACTTTCAATTAACCAAATCATAGCTTGTGGACATGGTGCTGACTCTGACTTAAACCATATTATTGTGTTTATGTTCATTTCTTTACTGCCTGTCGCCCCTAACCACACATAAAATGTAGTTGGTGATTGAGGAATCCTGCATCCAGAAATCTGATTTTCTCATAAGCCATGTCATAGTTTTCATCACTGCTGAAATACAACTGAGTTACAATGACATTACATTACCACTGAGGGACAGAAGAGAAACACCATCACCACCAACAGCATACATACACAGACATACACACACACATGCGTGCGCACGCACACACACACGTACACACACCCACACACACACACACACACACACACACACACACACACACACACACACATACACTCAACACTTGAAAGTGAGGACATGACAATGATTGGCATGGCTTATAAAAAAACTGAGATGAAGGGAGACAGAAGAGCATCTACAAAATGTTATATCACTATGCATCAAAGACAAAATAGTAATGGAAAAAAAAACAAGCAGACATTCTAAGGTAACTTCAAGATGGTCAACCTGTGCTTTGTTGTAGAGGGAATTTAAAAAGACCCAATGATCATCTGAGAAGCTCTCACGGGAAGTAGTTTTGTATTTATGAGATGTTTTTCTGTGTTTACATATGCGAGAGATTTCCATTTATCTGCACAACAGTAAGTAGTCCTTTCATTTTAGTGTTATTATCATTTTAGTGCAGCTGCTACTAACTGTGTCAAATCTAAGGGACTGCAGTGATGGATATTGTCCAGTGCCCATCCCCCATGTCTTCACTGTAATTTGCTAAAAAAGCAGAATGGTGAAATAAGAAAACAAGTGAGCTCTAGGGGAACGATCTGTGCAAGGAATTTTGTAGACCACAAATCTCTTCAGTTATTTCCACGAGAACAGTGACATGATCAGTATAGTATACATGAGAACTGTGATAAGTATGTAATTGTCAAAATCAGAAAAGCATTTTGAACTCAATAAATCTAAAGTGCATGTTAAGCCAGTCAAGAGGAATCATTACAGTGCTTTATATATCCCTTTCACTTATCAGACACACTGCAACATTGCATTTTGTAACCATTAAATAAGTCACCTGAACCAGCGTAAAAAGATATAATAATTCTTACTATAAAGTCACAAGCTTCAAAAGCTTGAGCTATGCATAAAATCACCAAGAACTGTATTTATTCTGCTTCTATGCCTGATCTGAAAGGAAATAGTAAAAGATTATGCCTGGAATACTTTACTGAAGAAGCTAACAACAAATCAGGGTGTCTAATTCTAAAAATCAACATCAATAACAGACAAATATATACAGAATATGTTTTCCCTTGCAGTTAGAACAGGCTAGTCATTTACATCCTTCAAAAATAATCTTGATACAAATATGAGATGTTAAAATACCAGTACGGGACTATGGCAGTAAAGCTTCTTGAAGGCAAGTAAGCTTGTGAGCTTAGCAGTGAGCACCATGGGACTATAATTAAAATGGGCGAAGTAAAATGTAGTTTAAATTTTAATGTATTCACTTATTAACTTAGAAAGTGAACTGGCCAACCTCAGATCTTTCAAACTTGGCCACATAGATAAAAGCAACATATATGTATGTATATCTGTATATATATATATATATATATATATATATATATATATATATATATATATAGATATATTTTATATATATATATATATATATATATATATATATATATATATGTATATGGGTCCCCTTCACATGATCAACCTTTCACAAAGTTGACTTTCATATGGCCGAGATCCTATGATCGACTTTCAAAAAGCCGGCCATGGGGAACTGCTATCTCCGTACAGTGCAGAATGGGAACATTTCCATCTTCCGCACTGTAGTGAGATCTTGGAGTTGGTATATTGATGTTACGGGGGGGTATGGAGGGCAGAGCCCCCCGGGGGGGTGCAGGGGGGCTTGGCCCCTGCTAACAGTTTTAAGGTAAGTGTTTGTTGTGTTTTTTGTGTTTATTTTACATGGTCCGCCTTCCGAAAGTCGATCATATGGTCTCGGCCATATGAAAGTCGACTTTGTGAAAAGTCGACCATGTAAAGTAGACCCATATATATATATATATATATATATATATATATATATATATATATATATATATATATATATATTTTAATATGATTATTACAACAGTTTTTAGGGTGGCAGGACAAAAGTAGTAGATGTTGAGAAAACATAGAAAGGCACATATTAAATAGGCAGACTTTACAAAGATAGTAACCAGAATTCAGAACTGAAATTAGGATCTTGGAGCTCTGAAACTAAGTTTTTTTTTTTTTTTCATTACAGAGACATCAAGGTACCCAACTTTTATCTGACAGCATACTGACTCGTGAGGAAAGAAAAAAGAAGCTGAAAGGACCTGGGTATGCTCCAGGAGGCATGGAAACAGAGGAATAATATAATGATTTGTAGAAATGATGAGAGCATGACATTTGTACACAGTGAGTTATCTAGATGAAAACAACAGGCAGTTACCGAGAATATTAGCCAAAATAAAATATGTAGCGAGGGTTTGAGGAAGCTACAGCATATGGAATTCTGTGTATAGGTTACAAATTCTGGAAAGAAAATTGAACATGAGAGGAAACTTGTTTGTAAATCAAGGGCCACTGGATGAATGTATATAAACTTGCTGGAAGGGGAATCTGGTTGATGGGCAAAAGAGATGGTAGTACCAACAGAAAGTGCACCATTATCTGCGTATCTATAGTTACTGAACATGGAGGAACTATCAGACATACTGTTCATAAGCAATGGGGCCTACTTCCAGCAGGCCTAACTAAGAAGTCGTATCCTGAAAACTGATGTCATATTTAGATGTCACTCAAGTTACCAGATTTATTGGTATATGCACATAGGCATTTTTAACAAATGTAATCAAAAGAATTGTTTCTCTTAAGAAATTATAGTTTCATAATTTAACTACAAGGAAAACATGTTTGTTTAAATGGCAAAACAATTACAGGATAATGGGGTTAATGCACAACCAAATTCTTTGCTTAGCTTGTAACTTAACTTTCATCATTAATGCATTTTTATATGTTTGTAATAAATTCCAAAGAGAGGAATTCATATTAAAGGTCAAAATTATGGACCTTCTCTAAGCAATGGGGAAAAAATTCAATTAGTAGACATGAGATGTAATTTTATGATGACAAGGTCTCCTCTCCTCTGTATAAAAATGAAACATGTTATTATGAATAAGTATTATGGTTTTAGAAAAACTTTTCTACGCAAAACAGAAGATCATTTTATTTTACAATGCAGTACTTCTGCCCCAGAATGATTAATTGAAGACCAAAATGTGAAACATCTTATACAAAATGAGTTATTAAAGTGTTGTGGTTTTGTCATTTAACATATATGTGGTTAAAATACACACATCTGGGAAGACAGTACATCTGCATTCAGTTATTTCTCTATAATTGAAAAGATATAAAGCATGTTTGTAGTTTGAAATTGTTTATTTTTTAAAGTTTATTGTTTTTCATAGCAAGAAGGATTACAGGAAGGGCAGGAAGGGTAATGGAATTATAAATTGTTTAGGTTAACATTCTGTACTTGTTTTCTTTTTCTTTCTGTTATCCTTGCAGTTACATTTTATAATGAGCATGGTAATATGTATTTAAAAAAGTCAGCACTTAGCGAATTGATGGCTGATTAAAACATTAAATAAACAAGACATCTTTTATAACCCTGTTGAACTTTAGAACTACAAATCTCTCTGGATAACATGCAACTGGAGTACAGAGGATCCTCTTATGAGAGACGACACTAAAATAATCCTGCAAAATTGTATGCTTAGTTCCTGAAACACATGCTGGAGAGCTGGTTACATATTAAGAAACATTGAGAGTAGAGAGGTAAGATCAGTGGCTCTTGGGCACCATAAGAGAGGAACATAAACTGCACATCATAAGATATGACTGGCTAAAGCAAATGCTAATCAGATATTATAGAAAAAAAAAGTGGGCTTACAAAGGGAGAAAGAGAATGCAGATGCATGGCCAGGTGATGAAGAGTTTCCAGGAAAGGAGGACATATGAGGGGTAATGTTGAAAAGGGTATACCAAAGTTTATGGTGAAATTACTAAGGGAAAGACAGCATTATAGCAGGGAGATGAAAGTGAATAACAGTGTAGTAAGTGAGGAAAGTTAATATTATGGCTTTTTTCATAAGGATTATTTGAAGGTAAAGATATAACAAATATTGTATATTGATTGGTGGCTCTGTTGTATCAAATCATAGGGAAGGCAAAGGTAGCCTAGTAAATGTTGTGGGGAAGTAGACATGAACCTCATATGATTACAAATAAAATGTTTTCATTCATTTAAAAAATAAATTGCATATTCACTATCATAACAAAAGGCAGCATATGCAATGTTTAACAATAAATACCATGTATGAGTCCAGAAAAAGAAATGAGACAATGTAGGTTACTACTTAAAAAATGCAGGATATGCCCCATAGTTATCATTGTCAATTAGTCTGGCAGTTAGCACAGAAGGTTAAGACTGTAAGCTGTACTTCCTGCAATACATAGTTCGATTCCCTCTACCTGCATTTGCCTGCTACCCAACCTTGAGCAAGCCACTTAACCAGCAATTGCTTTGGGGCAAATGCAGATTTGAGATAGGCTACTGAATGGTTTCCCTGACTGCAAGCCTAGTAACTACTTATGAATGGATAATAACAGTCAAAGATTATTCAACACTGCACAAAACTAGTTAGCAATGCCTTCTGTATCACAAAGAAATACTCCAGGCTATGTATTGCTTAGACTGTTCTACGACTACACAAGTGACTAATTTAGATTGTACAAAATGTTCAAATGTCTGCAACTATTTGGTGAGTAATAATTATCATTTTGCAAATCTGATGGCAGGACTTGAAGCAGTTAATAATTGCCTTACAGAATGCATACCTAGTTACTAACAGACTGAGTTTGTTTAAAAAGCATTAGATTGAGTCCACTGGTTAAGTGAATATTTAAATGGCACTTATTAGTCCAACAGACGTGATTAATCAATTACTGGAAACAATCCTGAGATGATTAGATTAATATAGGGGTATATAATAGTTCTGATGTCACTGACTGACTGGGAGTCACTCAAATGCCTATTAAACCTCTATTGTTCCTACTTTCTAAAGAGTTATCAGTAGCACTCATAATCCAACACACAAACTAAGACATCTGTGAATATCACTCAGATTCATGAATGTGAAAAATATTCGGTACAGCCAATCTCCCTATCTGTCAGACAAAGCCTGACCTGTGCCACAAGTAACACCATTTGGTGCTACAGAAGCAGACTTACAGCTGCTTCCAATAACAAGAATACAGCCTCTGACCTAACTTCTGTTATTTTGTACCAGGGAGTTCTTGGAACCAAAAATGGCAAAATCATTGAACTCTACTTATGGGCCGGATTCACGAAGGCTTGCATGGAGTCTAAGAGTAGTGTAAGACTCCATGCAGCCTTTGCGATCCAGGAACAGCCCAAAGTCCGTGTAAGAGACAAGCTAAAACGTCTCTTACACGGAGTGGGTGTGGATAAGCTAATCACCTCACTTGCAGCCGAATAGCATGCAAATGAGGATGATTAGTGATCCAGGAAGTCCAGAACAGCCCGTGTAAGAGCCGTTTTAGCTGCAGAAATGTACTCAGTTGACAACTGAGTACGTTTCTGCAAAAACCGCAATGGAGCCATGTCAGCTCCAAATAAAGGGTGCATATGTGT
Source organism: Protopterus annectens (assembly GCF_019279795.1). NCBI lineage: Eukaryota > Metazoa > Chordata > Ceratodontiformes > Protopteridae > Protopterus > Protopterus annectens. Next base: position 1,532,714,856 of record NC_056735.1, read on the forward strand.
CAGGCAGCATGCCAATGGCCAAATATGTGGCCATTGGCAAGATAACCCGATGCAAAAATATTAAAAATATAATTTTTTTTTTCAGCGATCGCCGATGTTTAAACCCAGCGCAGACCCACGCAAACGGGCTGCGCTGTATAAAACATAAAAACGAAGGTTATAAACCCACAAATGTGGGTTTTATGCAATACATGGAATTTCAATGCAGGGACCAGCAGACCAAAAACAACATGGCCACCGTGTAGTGGCTGCTAAGGGGGGAAGCTGAGTCTAAGAGATGTAACTAAGCATTAGAAGGCAATCTGATGCAAATGAGTGTTAGGATACTGAATTCCACTGTCACATAGCAAATGAGCACATTCTGAGTAGTGTAAGAGTTACAGAAGGGGGAGGAACAGAGTAGGAGATAGGTGACATCACAGGTGGGAATGGTAGAAAGAAATGCAGTTCATTGGAGGTCAGAGTTACATGACAGATGTCAGACAGATATCATGGAAAGAGGTGTGCCACTAGATAAGCATGAGAAAGTCAAGAAATGGAAGGTGTACACTGTTGCCTACACAAAAGTTTCTTGCTGGGCATGCATGCGCATGTGTGCGCGCCATGAAGCGTGAGTAAGACAGTGTGCGTGCGTGTAAGGCAGTCTGAGCATGTGGGAGCGTGTTGGGAGATGTTTAACACTGTTTGCACAGGTGTGCACACGTTTTAACCTGAATAAGCAGATTCTGAACAGTGTAAGCATGTGTGCACGCGTGTAAGCCACTGTGAGCGTGTTTCTGCTGGTATACATGCTGCTCCCCCCTGAGGAAACAGAAAGGAAAAAGGAAGCAACAGAATTAGTAGGAAGCTACCAGGGAATATTGCTGGAGCTAGCAGGTGAAAACAATTAGAAGCAGGCAATTACACAGGCAGAATAGTAGCTCAGCCCAACACTTAAAAATCTGCAAACAGCAGTGCAAGATGTTTCTCTCAAGAGACACTGCAAGACAGGAGTAAGCTATTAGAAGTGAAAACTGAAAAAGCTGAACTCAGAGCAGAAATGTTAGGGGCTGCCATAGCTGTCATAATGAGACATAGGCGACTTGCTGAGGGTGGTGACAATGCAGATGGTGCCAGAGAACCCACGGTGACGAGACGGAGTAGAGTGTACAGGCCCAGGGTCACCTACCATGGGTTACATGAGCTGGAGATAGTAGAGCGCTATAGAGTGGACAGATACCTCCTGCAGCAAATAGTGGAGCTGTGCAGGCCACGCCTCACACACAGAACCAACAGAGGGGAACCCATCCCAGTGGAAACCAAGGTATGTGTTGGCCTAAGAATACTAGCAACAGGTACCTTCCAGAGACCAACTGATGATATGATGGGGATATCAGAGGCATCAGCCTCCAGGGTACTGCACAAGTTCCTGGATGCCATGTCAGCACATGTCGGTGATCATGTATATTTCCCCAATGCCCGTGAGGTATTGGCCAGCAATATGCGTCTCTTCCAGCAAATAGCGGAATACCCTGAGGTAGTGGGTGCAATAGACTGCATGCACATATGCATCAAAGCACCAGCCGGTGAGTGGGGTAGGGCCTACATTCATCGCAAGGGCTTCCTCTCCATCAACTGCCAGGTCATGTGTGATGCCCAGGGCATAATAATGAATGTGTGTGCTGGCTGCCCTGGGAGCTACCATGATTCCCACATCTGGCATTTGATGCAGCTGTACCAGACATTTGCCAATGGTGACATCCCGCACGGACACCTAGTGGGGGATGCAGGTTATGCACTGGAGCCGTGGCTGATGACACCCATCAGAAACGCACACACACCTGAACAGGAACGCCATAATGAGGCACACGCACAAACACGTAATGTAATAGAGCGTGTGTTTGGGTTGCTCAAGTCACGGTTCTGGTGTCTGGACACATCTGGTGGAGCCTTGCAGTACACACCAACTACATGTACCCAAATTGTCATGGTATGTGCTATGCTACATAATATGATCTTGCGAAAACAGCTGCAGCAGGACCAGCATAGGGCTGGGCCAAACAGCCCCCCACCATTGCCAAGGCCATCACAGGCAGAGCATGACTCGAAGGAGGAACAACCTGAGCCTGCCCCAGTAGGCAGAAGGAGGCGTGCCCAGTATGCCCTGGCCTTGGCAAAGAGGCAATGCATAGCACATACACTGGCCCAGTAGGAGCCCTGGGAATGATACCCCCTCTGACTCACTCAGATAATAACAGGGATGCCTAAAATGACATGACCTGCTCACAAACATGTACAGGGAGTGTAATATATGCATCTGACAGAGGAAGCCCTGCAGCAGCACCTGAGGCATGAATGCCATGTGTTAAGTAATGTAACACCATGTACTATATGCACACCTGAGGACCCTGACTAACATCCTACCCTCACTAAGCATCATGCCACAATATGACAATGAGATGATCAAGTGCAATAATTGACTGAAGTATCGCAGTTAGTCAAAGGGGATCCAATGTGTGCCAGCCTGGGATGACATGCTGAGCATGACGTGATGCTCCACCTGCTAGGACTGGAGCGCACCTATCAGTGCAGGCCGTATGGATACTGGCAAAGGCTGTTGTTACCCACAGCGTGCCCTGAATAGGTAAGGCTCAAAACACAAACCTACCTCCATAGGTATCAGAAGGGATAAGAATAAGATAAGAGATAAGTCGAAACAGCAAGATGCATGCAGTCTAAACTCACCCAGTATGGAGAATGTTGATATCTGTGCTGTAACAGAAAACTGGGCAAGGCTCACAACAGCACCCTAACACAACCAGGTTACACCTCATACTGTGCTGTACAGCCTCAAAACATGGAACAAGCTACAAAAGGAGGGTGACTAGCAATAATTGTCAAGGATAACCACACCCCCATGTTGGTACCACAACAAGAAGCTGCATGGACTAGCCATGGTCAAGTAACAGTGGCTAAAACTGCCCCCCAATTTATAGCCTGCTACAGACTACTGTCCCAACACCAGGAACTGCACCTGGCCTATGCTGTAATACATGAATATATCAAGTCCTCCAAACCACATTATATTGGGTGACTGAAAATACCCAGACATAGACTGGGAGCATTATACTATCTCCAACACTGTAGGGCAAAAGTTCATGGAATCCATAAACCAAAATGCCCAGGAACAACGTATCACTCCCGCAAGAGGGGTAAGCATACTGGATGTGTTAATCAGCAACATGGGTACTGGATGGCAAGACGAGAAGTGTATTGCTCACTGGTAAAACCAGACCATAGAGTAATCACACTGGATATACAAATCCTGACCACAGTCCCTGGCCAGAAAACCACAGTGGAAAACATGTGTAAAGCAATATTTGCACTCCTCCAAACTGATGTGGAATCAATTAAAGGTCCTGTGCAGGTGCAAAATATGGGCGACACCTCAGAACCTGTAATACAGCCATTCCATGAACACTGCCAGGAATGCTTGGATTATGCAATCCTAAATTAAAACAAGACACAATGCCAGACATGCAGGCATCTGGCATGGTGGACACCAGCCATAACCAAACCATGCAAGAGAATGAGGAAGCTACTACATGATAGAGCAAACATAAACAATGAAGTAATCACTGATCAGTAGTATGGCAATAAAATATGTCCACACATACAATCCACTAAGGCCAGCCACAACAAGTTGAATCTGTGAATCTTGAGGCAATGTTACACCTGCCCCAAGTACACAGACAACCCCCAACCCCCCCCAAGAAATACAAATATATGTGAGAGATGCAACCATCTATCCAAACTGGAGGTTGAGCTCCCTCAACTCAGTACTCCCAAAACTAGTCAGGAGAAGAAGGTAACCACACACACCACAAACACAGTCCCACATAGACCTATCACAACTGCAAACCAAAGACATAAACACAGAAAAACATTCCCGGAGGCACAAATTACAAACACAGAACACCAACAGAGGCCTCTAAAGCAGACGCCCAATCAAACAACTTCCAAACATAGCACATGCAACACATAGTACACAAAGCTGGTGTGCCAAACAGTCACAGGACAGAAGGAGAAACAACATGCCTGATACAGTTGTAATAGGTGACTCCATAGCGAGACACACTGCTGTCCCGCACACCAGACTGAACAAGGGAAAGGGTACAGTAAGCTGCCTGTAGGCTGCCACAATACGCCACATAACACAAGTATGCAGGTCACCCCAAAGCAAGTAGAAATATGATGCAGTCATAGTCCATGCTGGTGTGAATGACCTTAGATGTACCTCCCTAGACTACATGAAAAGAGACATAGATGAGCTCTCTGATTATGTAGTCCAGGCCGGTATGACACTCACCGTTTGCAGCATCCTACCCTTACCAAGAATAATGCCACAGTACAAACACGGAATGATCAGTAATAGCAAGTGGCACACTTACTGGTGTCATTCCAAGGGGATCCAATGTCTGTCTGCTTGGGATGTCATGCTTGACAAGCCACGCAGCTGTTCCTGGGATGGCTTGCACCTGTTACCCCTGGGCATCTGGATATTGGATAAGGCTTTTGCCACCTCCATAGAGCCTTTTGTAGGCAAGGCTGAAAAGACTAACCCACCACCCTAGAAAACATAAGTGGAAAGAAACATAAGGGTAATGCTGACCAATGCCAGATGTGTAAACCCCAATATGCATGCTCCCGAGGCCATCCCCAGTATGGAGAACATCGATGTCTGTGCAGTGACAGAAACCTGCTGCAAGCCTCCTGACAGCACACCAGCACTACCAGGTTATACCACATATCATGTGTCATGGCCCCAAAACCTGGAACAAAACATAAAAGGAGGGTGAGTATCCATATTCAGCACAGACACCCATACGTCCAGGTAACTGACAATGCACAAGGCATTGGAGTCCACCTGTGTGCAACTAACTGTAGGCAAGACTGCTGTACAGTCTGTAGCATGCTACAGACCACATTCTCACACACAGGAACCCCACCCAGCCGTCCTGAAGACACTGGACAGTATGAATGTCCCACCAAATACCAAACAAGGTACCACAAATTACCACATAGGTGGTAAACCATTATGTATGGAAGGAGTAATCAGGGACCTAGGGACACAAATGGACAGTAACCTGTTATGTGACACTCACATTGCCAATGTGGCTAGGAAGACTGTCTACACTGGACACCGTATCATGAAAGGATTCACATCTACGTCAACAGAGGTCATTGTGCCCCTATACTGTTCTCTTATCACACCCATATTCTAGTACAATGCCTCATATGGGATGTACCTTACCTGACACCTGCAGCAGTTAGAAAGACCTCAAAGATACCTCACCAAGAGGATAAAGGGTCTCAAATATATGTCATATTCTGTCTGGCTGTAGACACCCCAGCTGAATGCAGTCACATACTGCCTACACAGAGGCATTGCAAGCCTGTTGTACAAGGCCATGCCCAACACAGGAGTAATGGACATGCTCCACCCCAGAAAACTCAAAGCCATCGGAGCTGTGAGAGTGAGAGATGTCAACCTCAACAAATAATGAAATAGGATGTGCTGGAGGGACAGATACATAATCCAGAGGCTCCCACACCTTGGACCACAATCCCACTCCATGTTAGGCAGAGCCCCTCACTGACACTCTTCAACAGGAATCTTGCCAAGTGGATGGATGATTGTAGAGTTACACTGGGGGTCTTCACTGTGTCATGTCCAAACAGAGGCACAGCAAAGCAAATCATAAATGGCCATAATATTCACATAGCAAGGGGTGGCGAAAGCCACACACACTCTGGCTAGGCTAACAAATGCCTTAGGGTGGATAGCCTAGTATGAACCTATGAACCTATGAAGATACAAATTGTACAGGACACTAAGGATAATCCCAAGGCTTTCACAACTGATGGTAGGAACCGTGTTGGGAATTCACAGATATGCTCTGAATCACACAAATATCACAAACAACATACCAAACACACACACATATTGCCAACATACATCCTGACAGGTGCAGTGCAAACACCCCCCCCCCCCACAGAATGCAAAATATCTATCCCAGCAGACTGCTGGCCCCCTGACATTGCAGATGCTGAGGTAACAGCCAGCATCTACAAAGCAAAACACACAGCAGCAATGGTATGAGATGGTGTCCTGGGCTGAGTCCAACATGGACTCCAAGACGAATGAAATGCCAAATCACACTACTGCTCAATGTCAGCCTTAACACAGAATATGTACCCAAAGAGCAGTGTACAACAACAGTGGTCCTTCTCAACAAAGGTGTTGCCTGAATGGATACTGAAAACTACCACCCCAGAATCCTGAGAAGCTCGGTCTGCACAGCTATGGAAAGGATCAGCATGTACCGCAGACATAAAGATATTGGGGACCTACTGACACCGGACCCTACCCAATGTGGCTTTCTTAAGTGCAGATCCTGCCCCTAAACATGTTTGACTCAATTGAAACAGTCATTAAGGTCATTGATGAGGGCAATGTGGTCCACACAGCGTAGCTGGACCTTGCAAAGGCTTCTATACAATACCCTACGTGTTCATTATAGATAAGCTCACCAGCTTAAATATAAACCCCTATGTCAGTAGAGGGGTTGCAAACCAGACCAAGGACAGAACAGACATGGTCAGACATGCTGCAGCCATGTCAGACTACAAACCAGATATAACTGGCATCCCACAAGGCTTGGTCCTGGGATCTCCCTCGTCTGGTATATATGTCCCATAGGTACAGGCCAACATGGAAGGACTGTGTCTGAACATGTTTGCAGAGGACTACAAACTGCTCACCATATATGATCCACCAGCTGACACAAGCATCCCACAAAAGGGCCACATAGAAACAGACAACTGGTGCCATAGCCATGTCAGCAAGCTAATTGCAGAAAAGTGTATAGTCAACCCCCGTGTATATACAGCAACTGCCCACCAATTACCACATAGGTGTTAACCCATTACGTACTTAACATGTAATGAGAGACCTGGGGACACAAGGTGATAGATATCCTGCATTGGACAAACATGTGCTGTAGTGTTTACAGAAACATACCATATACCCACCTAATCATGAAGGTTGTCAGATCTAGATAAGGGGAGGTCATTGTGGCTCTGCAGTCATCCTTCATCAGCGTTACAATTGACTACAATAGCCCCTGTGGGATGTACCTCAGCAGACACCTCCATCAACCGTAAAGTCCCCAACAGTACCTCACCAGGAGTATCAAAGAGCTTGCACAGATGCCATGTGTTGCCTGATTAAACAAACTGCAGCTACACACACTGCCATACTGCCCACCCAGAGGCAACCTGTGCCTGATGTATAAAGCCATGTCCAAGCTGGTATCAATAAACATGCTGCACCTTGTACAATCTGAATGGCAGTGAGCTATGCACATGAGAGACCTGAACCCTAGCACTGACTTACATAGGACAAGCTGTACTGCATGATCCATAACACAGAAGCCACCCCCACCCATGAGTAAACTCCCAGTACAGGCTACCCATAGAGTCACTTATCGATTTTCCTCAAGAGGAATCTTGATGAGTGGATGGGAGATGGTAGCTTTATCCTGGGTATCTCTGTCATGTCACAGGTAGACAGAGGCACAGTATACTAACCATGACATATGTCATGGCAAACTCCACTTACAATGTGTGTCGAAGGAAAAAACACTCTCCGACTAGCATTAGAAATGGACTAGGGCACATCGCTAGTGTTTGCAAATGTACACCTATGTTGTGGAATACACTACCAATGTTGGACAAGCCTGGTTTAAGTAGTTCATATTTGAACATAATGCAACATGGTCAGATGTGCACAACTGGCCCCTAACCAGGCTGTTGTGCTCACTATCTAAATGTAAAGCAGTGATAGGACTAAAGCCCAGGATACTGTCCACCACAGTCAAAGTACTGAACCAGTACACTATACAGTACTACAGTATTAGATCAGTGTGAAAGGATGTTCACAACTGTATGCAAAGTATCCCATGCAAATCCTGCAGGCACAGTATAATCCTGTTGTGTTCACACACAAAGCAGTTGTTCAGTAACTACACAACATGACACACAACACACAACCATAAACGGGAGATATTTGTTGAAGTTCACACTCATCCACAAATGTGGTGGGCTGCAGAGTTCAACATATGGAATGCTCACACTGGGCATGCTCACACACTTTGATAAATGAGACATATGTCAGACAACATGCCATGGGAAGGCTGAACTGGGCATGCTCACACACTTGGGCCAAATCTCAGTTTAGCAGTTGGCCACACATATCTGGTATTTTTACGTGTTATTCCAGGAACCAACCACATTACAGCAATCTGCCCAGTGCACACAGTTAAATGACTACAGAGACATATGTGATATAGTGGATCCCTCCCATATGCAAACATCTTCCACAGATACACAAGTTGTTCATACAAACAGGGAATGCTATGGCAATAAAGACATGCAAACAGTCTATCAGCAACAAATAATGTGCATTTGACAATTAAACATACGGGTGTAGAGGTCAACACTAGGCTGTTTGCCGTAGGGAATGACAGCTTAGCCAGAGTGTGCTTGTGTCTGCCTCCCCACAGGATGCACATTCCCCTTTCTAAACACTGATGATGTCAGCACTCTATAAGTATAGCAGGAGAAGGGAAACTTTCCAGTAATGCGAATAGCGCACTCTGTTAATGCGGCTGTCTCAAGTGTCATAACATAGTTAGATAGGGGTTTGAATCCTACAAATGGCAAGTGTGTGTGTTTGGCTGAGGGGGGTTAGTGTGTGTGAGGGAAAATGTCCCTCTTGGCAACTAGGAGAACAGACTACAGGATGCACATTCCCCTTTCTAAACACTGATGATGTCAGCACCCTATAAGTACAACAAGAGAAGAATAACCTCCCAGTAATATGAATAGCACGCTCTGCTAATGCATCTGTCTCGAGTGTCATAACATAGTTAGATAGGGGTTTGAATCCTGCAAATGGCAAGTGTGTGTGTTTGGCTGAAGGGGGTTACTGTGTGTGCATTTGTGTGTGAGGAAAATGTTCCTTTTGGCAACTAGGAGAACAGACTACAGGATTCACATTCCCCTTTCTAAACACTGACGATGTCAGCACCCTACAAGTACAGCAGGAGAAGGTATGTGGCATGGACAATGACTGAGTCATATGTGTCCATGCCTCTGACTGACCTGTATGCTTGTGTTATGTGGTGGACCATAGTGCCCCACAGGCATTTCACTGTGACCTTCACCTTGTCCAGCCTGGTGAGCGTGACCATGCTGTACCGGACAATAAAGGTAGCTAACACAACTGTGGCAGGTGTGTTGTCTAGCCGTGCAGGCTGTGACTGGCACACAGGATTTGTGTGCTATGTGTTATGTGTGATGTGTTCAGGCATAACATATGCCTGTGTGCCGGCTGCAGAGGTGTGTGCCGCTCAGGCAGGATGCTATTCTAAGGCTCCACAAATGGCCCAGTGTGTGCACGTGCTTGTATTGCTGTCAGTGTAGGTCTACATCAGACTGGTATTGTAGTCACTGTAGTATTGCATGCCACCTGACAGGTTATGCCAGTACTGGGTTCAGAGTGCTTAGTCCCCAATTTGGCTATGTGGTTCCATCTCATACATGTGATGTACATCCATATGTAGGGGAGAGGGTTGACTGTGTACATGTGGCAGCTGTGACATTGCCACATGACTCACATATTCCACAACTGTACCATAGAGGTGACTGGCAAGTGACCTTTGCACATGCTACCATAGTATTGTGATTGCCATGGTGATTAACAGCACATATGGCTAATGGGGAACAAGGTACATAGGTTCATAGATTCATAGCGTCATACTAGGCAATCTGCCCTAGGGCATTTAAGAACCTAGGGAGAATGTGTTTGGCTGTCGCCATCCAATGTAAATAGATCTTGCCATGCCATTTTCCGAGGTTAGTATATTGTGCCTCTGTCTAACAGTGACACAGAAGTGATACCCGGGGTAAACCTACAATGTCCCATCCACTCATCAAGATTCCTCTTGAAGAGAGTCAATGAGGGACTCTTCCTAACCTGGACTGGGATTTTATTCCAGAGTGAAGTGAGCCTCTGGGTTATGAATCTGTCCCTCCAGCATGTCCTATTTATTTCAGTGCTGAGGCTCAGGTCTCTCAAGCGTGTATCCCAATGGGATTTGGATATTCTCAGGTGCAGCATGCCCATTAATTCCGGGTTCGACATGGTGTTATACATTAGGCACAGATCGCCTCTGAACAGGCGGTATGCCACTGAGTAGAGCTGGGGTTTATTTAACCGGTCAGCATATGGCATCTGTTTGAGCCGTTTGATCCTTTTGGTGAGGTACTTGTGGGGGTCTTTCCAGTTGCTGCAGGTGTCTGGTAAGGTACATCCCGACAGGGGGATTGTACTCAATTATGGGCCTGATGAGGGATGAGTAAAGAGGCACGATGTCCTCCCCTGATGTAGATGTGAATCCCTTCATGATGGGGTGGGCTATATACAATGTCTTTCTAATCACTTTGGCCATGTGGTTGTCAAATGAGAGATTGCTATCAACTTGGGTCCCCAGGTCCCTAATTACTTCTTCTGTACATAATGGAGTACCACCTATGTGGTACTTTGTGGGCACTTTGTTTTTGCCAAAAGGGATGACTATACACACTTTTGCATTCAGCTGGAGGCCATGGCTCTGGCACAAGTTGTCTGTTTCTATGATGCCCCTTTGGAAGATGCTTGTGTCGGCTGAAGAGTCGATTATGGTGGCCAGTTCGCAGTCATCTGCATATTTGGTCAGCCACAGTCTGTCCGTGTTGGCCTGTAGCTCCAATAAATATATACCAAACAAGAGAGGTCCCAGGACTGAGCCTTGTGGGACACAACTCGTAACTGGTTTGGAGTCTGGCATGGCTCCAGCAATTCTAACCATGTGGGTTCTGTCCTTGAGCCAGTGTGCAATCCATCTAGTGACATAGGGGCTTATATTTAAGCTGGTGAGCTTCTGTAGAATGCCCGAGTGGGGTATTGTTTTGAAGGCTTTTGTGAGGTCCAGGTAGGCTGTGTGAGCCACCTTCCCCTCATCAATGGCCTTGGTGACTGTTTCAAAGAAATCAACCAGGTTTGAGAGGCAGGATCTGCCCTTAACAAAGCCAAACTGGGTATGAACCAGTGTCTGTAGGTCCACAATATCTATATTTATGTGGTCCATGATGATCCTTTCCATAGCTCTGCAGACCAAGCTAGTGTGGCTTATGGGGTGATAGTGTCCAGGATCCATTGAGGCACCACCTTTCTGTAGAGGGACCACTGTTGCTGTACGCCACACTTTGGACACATATTCTGTAGTAAGGCTGGGATTGAACAGTAGGTTTATGTTTGGTAGTAGCACATCTTGGTGGTCAGGTAGGACACAGCCCGGGACACTGTCTCGTCCCATTGATACAGTGTGTATTGCTTTGGAGAGGGCGGCTCTTACCTGAGCATCTGAGATGTCAGGGGGGGCAGCACTCTGCTGGGATACATATTTGCCCTTTCAGTGTGGAGGGGGGTGAGAAGTGTGCACTGAACCTGTCAGCTAGAATGTTTCCAATGTCTGTGGGTTTGGTGTTTCTATTGACATTTTGGACTACCTCTGAGCATATCTGGAAATTACCACCCAGGTTCCTAACATAACTAAAGAAAGCCTTGTGATTATCCTTAGTGTCCTGTGCAATTTCTCTCAAAGCTAGCCTTAGACAATCTTATGAGTGCCTGTAGTTATTTCCTAATACTGATCAGTGATGCCTTCCCTATTTGTGAATTTGCTGTATCATTTAGTAGCTTCCTCCTTCTATTGTGTAGTTTGTTTATGGCTGGGGTCCACCAGACAGGACGTCTGCCTTTGGAGGATTGGGTCTTGGTTTTATTCGGGATCACATGATCCATGCATTCCTGAAGGTGTCCATAGAATGCATTTATAGAGGAATCTGCGGTCTTGTCTGTAGTTTCCACAGGCCCAGGGGCTTTGAAGGTTTCCACCTCAGTTTTGAGGAGTGTGAATTTGCTTTAGAGAAGTTGTTCACTGTGGTGTTCTGGGCAGGGGGTGGGGTCAGGATGTGAATATCCAGTGAGATTAGTTTATGGTCCGATCTTACCAGTGAGGGATACACTTCTGGTCTGGAGCATAGAGTCCCCATGTTGGTGATGATCATGTCCAGTATGTTTTCCCTTCTTGTGGGAGTGGTAACAAGTTGTTCCATAGCATTTGAGCTCATATATTCTAGGAATCTTTGGCCTAGGGTGTTGGAGCTAGAGTCATGCTCCCAGTCCATGTTTGGGTAATTGACATTGCCCAATATAATGATGTTTGGAGAGACCTTCATATTTCCACTGTTCACAGGATGGCCGAGTGCAGTTCTTGGGTTTGGGAGGGTGGTCTGTAGCAGGCTATAACCTGGAAGGCAGTTTCACCCATTGTTAGTTGCACATGGATAGTCTCTGATGCTTGGTGCTTTGCCACCAACCTGGAGGTGTGGGTATCTTTGATGAATATCAATACTCCCCCTTCATTTGTGGTTTGTTCAAAATTTTGGGGCTGAAAAGCATGGTATGAGGTTAAACCTGGTAGTGCTGGTGTGCTCTCAGTAGCCCTGAACCAGGCATCTGTTACTGCACAGATATCGATGTTCTTCATGCTAAGGAGAGTTTCAGGTGCATGCATCTTGAGGTTTAGACTTCTGACGTTGGGTAGCATTATTCTTAGTTTCTTATCCCTTGTGATACCTATGAAGGTGGGTTTGTCATTTGAGCCTTGCCTAACATAGGCACTATGGGGGTAGCAAGAGCCTTTGCCAATATCTGAAAGCCCAGGGGTGACAGGTGCAGGCCATCCCTAGCGAAGCAGGTGGTTCAACAGAAGATGAATATGTGAAGGTGTAGTGCCTGTGATTAGTTAGCAGTAGCATATACGATTGCTCACATGGACACATGCCAGGTAAGTCATATGCACTGTGTCACAGGCAACGTACATGTGAACAGGACAAACAGTGACATTCTGTCAAGTGAGACATGGACAAACATATATTAAGCTATGCAGATGGCACTAGGAGTCCACAGAAGCTCTATAACTATGCATTGCAGGTGTGATCAGTATTCCAGGGTAATTGCAAGCAAACATGCATGCAAACAAAGCTACAGTAAACAGGGCTGCATGTAGTCCATTGTACAACAAACAAGCTGTACCACTTCCAGTAGGTAACACTGCAAATATGCAGGCACTATGCACATGTACATGGAAATACATAGGTCAGATGGTTAGGGTCCAGTCTCAGCATACACAAGTGTACAGACCATGTACTGTCAGGATGTACAATAACTGGATGGAAACCCATGTGCTCATACCTGCAGTAATACACATGTCAAATAACAGACACTGAGCCTTCACTCAGTGGTTCCATACTTAGTAGGATGTATGCTACCTGGCCTGCCACCACAGTATCCCTGACATATATGGGGACTCTCCCTCCTGTGACAGTTAGTTTTGTGTGTTGGGGTTGTCTAGCATGGTATGAGATGTGAGCTTGCAGTGCTAGGGTGCTCCTGTGTGTCCTGTACCAGTCGTGTAGTACTGCACACATATCAACATCCTCAAACATCCGCATTGCAGAGTCAAGTGTGGGCAACATGCCACTTGCAGTTTACATGTCCATCATTTCGTATTACTACATTCATTACCTTATCCCCTGTGCTACCTATGTATGTAGCCTTCTGTTGACATCATTACCACCAGTATGCCAACATGTGCAGATGATACACTATGGTACTTACCATGGGTGTAGACAACAGTACATGACAATCACACCCTTACTGCATCAGGCATGCTGTGATATACCCACAATTAATTCAGCACACAGTACTGTTAACAACATGATACTATTACTACACATCTATGTGGTCACCCTGTGCATCAGCAACATGTTAACCTCTACCTGCACAGTTGTTACAGATTGCAGGAGGTGGCACAGTTTCATCATATGCACAGGGTGTGAACTTGGTATGCCTGAGTCAGCCACCGATACCACCGATTGACATGTATGTGTATGTGTGTTGGTAAGGGACAGCAGTAGAAGGTGGGGCAATGTTGATGCAGTGTGTGCGTGTATGCGGTAGCCCTAGGTGTTGTCAATTCGCATGTGTGTATGGATGCACACAGTTCCACATCATGGCTGCCATATACTGGTGTTTGTGGAGAGCCACAGACTGTACCTGCCAGGTCATACAGATCAGTGTCTCTGGCCATGGACACAGTACCTGTACCTTACAGGGGTGCTACGGACCGTATCCGGTACCAACCCAGGCTGGGTACTGTCATCAGAAGATCCCTGTCAGGCCTGGCCAGAGCCACGTGCACGTGGTCTCCTGGGGTGGTCTGATGACAGCACAGACCCAGCATTGCTGGGGCTGCTGCTGGCACTACGGGGGCGGCCACGGCCCTGTTGTTGTCCTCGACGACTGCCAGCTGCTGCTGTTGCTGGCATATGGCCACGTCGATGCCTCAACCGTCCACCATTGCCCTGGCTCATGGACATGTAGTTGTGGAACCGGTCTAATATGTCCCCACAACGTCTGTCTATGACATCGGTGAAATCACGGATGGCAGCCGCAATGTCACGCATACTGTCAGTCATGGCTGTGCGACATGCTGTCAGCTCCCTCAGACCCTGTCTGGTGTACCATTCCATACGTGACTGTGCCTGCATGACAGCCCGAAACATAGCTGAGGTTGTAAGACCTCTGTGGGCATGTCTGACAGGGGCAGTACGCCCACGGATGCTCCCACGAGAACCCCTGGACATCTGTCTGTGTGGTACCATCTCTGGGCCATGCTCATGGCTGCTGTATGGGGAGGCATCTGCCACAGATACCACATTACCCTGGTCAATGCCCACTGTATGCTGTCCATCACCTAGGGACATTGGTGACAAAGGGTGTATTGGCAGGATAACTGTGCGCATTGATGGGGTCAACAGCTGTGCACTGTCAATCGGCTGACCAATGGCGGACCCTGGCATACCTTCCTGTGCCACTACACAGATGTCATCATTATCAGTACCCATGGCACCTGATTCAGGTTCCCTGCTACATGACACCAGAGCAGCACCAGAACCTGTGGGAGGGAAACAGGAAACACAGTTTACAATGTCTACACATTACCAGTCTGGCACACATGCACACATGCACACATGCACACGTGCACACATGCACAGGTGCACACATGCACACATGCACAGGTGCACAGGTGCACACATGCACACATGCACACATGCACAGGTGCACACATGCACACATGTGCACATGCACACATGCACATATGCACACATGCACACATGCACAGGTGCACAGGTGCACACATGCACACATGCACACATGCACACATGCACAGGTGCACACATGCACACATGCACACAGTTTTACACAATTGTACAGTACTCAGTATGCATGATATCAACACACAGACACACCTACATGCATGCAAAGAGCACTACTAAGTGAGCCTAATATTACTATTACTATCAAGACTATTACAGGAATTGTTAATACACACTCACCAGCATGGATAGGTTGCATTGCTGTTACACCAGAGGGACATGCAGACGTGAAGAAACTAATTTCAGTGGGCACAACTGTGCCATTGTTACTGAGTATGATACAGGTCAGTAGTACAACAGTCACCTTTCACAGGTAAGCTGCTAATATTGAGGATATCACACTTGCACATTAAATACTATGGTGACAGCTACAAACCAAGGACACACCTCACACATGCATTAACTACCAGTGTACACAACAGTCAACTATACATATGGCATATTATCTGCATGTTCACTGTCTTGCTGCAGCATGGCTCCAGCCTCCATCATAATGCATGTCTGCTGCTGTTGTTGTTGCTGGTGGACTGGAGCCACTACACTCATGAGTAGTCCCTCCAGTCTGGTGAGTGGGGGATGTGTAGCCACCCCACCACCTGTGGCGACCTGTTGCCTGTGGATATCCGACACACGCTGACGGACATTTCTGATTAAATCACTGCAGTGATGTTGTACCTGCTCATATGTCCTATTATGCGTGTCTATGTCATTTACCCGATGGACCAGGTCTTGCCACAGTGCAGCCCTCTCCTGCTGATTCTGGCTGGTGCGGGAAAAGAGTATTGCATAATCCCGCACCAGGCTCTGGTGTATCTCCTCATCCTCAGCTGTGGAGTAAGTGGGATTCCGCGGGTGAGCCATGTACCTGAAAAAGAAAATAACCTGATATCTGCAATATATGTCAGCAGAATTTGGCACACATACTACACATGCTACTCGACTGTTATGATACAACATATCTCACATATATAGCATCTGTCTATTGGTGGATACACATGTAAATGGCCAGGTATCAGTGCTCAGCCAGCAACTGTGCAACAGTACCTGGCACACTCCATACGACATACTACCAAACCCCAGCAGTCAGAACACTGATTCAGGTCAAGAGCACCTCCTCACTCTGGGGGTTTGTATCTAGGTACTGTATGGCCTACATCATCAACTACTGTGAGCAGACCACACACTAATTGCCCTGGATATACATATCCCACCTCCACCACCAGCACAATCGACTATAGTGAATAACATTACAGATGCAAACTTTACACTTTGTAACAATGACATGGTATCCTTTCAGCCCACTGGGCCAGTGGCAGATACAACCCACAATGCTGACCCCTACACAATTGCTTTCTACAGACATCTCCGAGAATGCATGGATCATGCAATCCCATATATGACCAAGACACTCTCCACAAAGGGATAGCATCCTGTCTGGTGGACCCCAGCCATAGACAGATTGTATTACAGAAGATGGAAGCTACTGCAAGACAAAGCATAATTCCATAAAGGGAGGGCATGTCTGAGCAGCACTAGTAAGGATCTATTCTCCATCATACAAACATCCATGGGCAACTTTGAGAGGGAAATCAAGAGGGACACTACAGATAACCAGAAGGCCTTCTTCAGTTATGTTAGCAACCTGGTCAGAATCCATCCTCTATGCCCATAGTTAGTACACAACAACAAATATTTCACTGACAACACAGATATTGACAACATAGTGGCAGACAGGTTCAGTGCAGGTGTCACCCCGCCCTCTCCCCAAAATAAGACATAGTTATCCCAGCTGACTGTAACCTCCCTGTCATCACAGATGTCCAGGTGAGAGCCACCCTCAGGAAAGCAGAATACACAACATGACTGGGACCTGATGGTATCCCCAGTTGCATGCTACATAATCTGTGACAGGAGCTATGTAACACTAGCCTGACTACAGGATATGTACCTGTACACTGGCGCACAGCAGCAGTGGTTCCACTCCACGAAGGAGGCACCTCAACATACCAATACAATATAACACAATACATTACATTACAATACAATGCTATACAATATGCTATTGCCCCTGGGACTACAGCAGCATACTGTTCTGCTACCCTGACCATTGTGACACATGTGGTGTGATGGTACCTGCTGCTGTCACACAGTTACACAGGGTGACTCATATGGCATATTACCTATCTGACTAACATTCAGCAGGGGTATGTGTGACATGTACTGATGGGGAGTCTTGCTTCTTAACACTGTGTGGTTTATTGCAGGGTATGTCTTATCTGTGGGTAGGAACCTTTACCTCCACATGTGCTCTCTATTGCAGTGGCATGGACGACACACAGCAGTCATTTAGGTTGTGGATGGTGTGAGGTGTTACTATGGTTGTTGGACATCTGTCATGGGTGTGACTTATGTATGTAAATCGGGGAGTGGTAACCTCAATGTGGGTAGTGTATGTGTACTCTGTGGTGTTGTCAGTCACTGTGCATTAGTAATGTGTTTGAGTGCATTGTCACAGTGTTGTACATGTCACTGTGTCCTTCTCCATATCTGTAGCTGTCATGTGAGGTCCATACCATGGCATCCATTATGTGGTGTGGAGGGGTACACCGACATACATGTCCATAGCTGACACACCATGTCTGCTGACACATACCATGTGCAGGTATTCCAGGAATAGTGTGCTACTGTGAATAGCATTGGGGCCACTATTGTACACATTTATGACCCTGTTCACCCCTGACACATGCAGTGGTGGGCAGCCAATCACATATCTGGTGGTTACTGGTGTAGGTGATTTGAAATGTGGTATGGTACTCCAGTTTTGACACTGGTGTTCACTCCATGCCTTTGTCACCAGGCACCTGTTGCAATACATCTGTACACATGTGCCTCACTCAGAATTTATATACATCTCTCTCTCTCTCTTTATATATATATATATATATATATATATATATATATATATATATATATATATATATATATATATATATATGTATATAGATATATCTATATACAGCACAGCATCAACAAACTCCTACACCCAGGCCAATCTATAACACCTACCCCTCTAGGCTCTAACCAAGATAACCCAACACAAACTGCTAATGCCGTTAATTCTTTCTTTACAGATACCATTCAAACACTAGCTAAGGAATTATCTCCTACTTCCCCCAATCTAACCACCTCTTCAACTTTCCCTATTCCATTATTTCAACTAAAACCAGTTCCTACATCCTTTATTTGCTCTCTACTAGAAACATTGAAACCTACTACCCCCTCTGCTGACCATCTACCTGCTGAGTACCTGCAAAAAGGTGCCAAAGCCATAGCCCTCCCCATTTCCATACTCATAAACAGAACTATATCCGAAGGAAATATCCCATCTATCTGGAAAATCTCACACATCATCCCCCTTCATAAAGGTGGTAACTCTATCGACATCTCAAACTATAGACCAATAGCCTTACTCTCTCCACTAGCAAAAATAATGGAAAAATGTGTCCATAAGCAAGTACTCACCCATCTAATTGATAATAACTTACTTGCCAACTGTCAACATGGATTTAGACCTAACCACAGCACCACCACAGCCCTCCTCTCCTTCACAGACTGTATAAATTCTAACCGTAATAACAATACCCTTTCCTCCTCTGTCTTCATTGATTTATCTAAGGCTTTTGATATGGTTAATCACCAGCTCCTTATTGAAATACTTAAAACTCTTTCTCTTGATTCACTAGCATTACAATGGTTTAAATCCTACTTAGACAATAGACAACAAGCAGTACTATGGGAAGGTAACCTATCCTCTCACCTCCCTATTTCCCCTGGTGTCCCCCAGGGCTCCATTTTAGGCCCACTGTTATTTTCCATTTTCATTAATGACCTCCACCTAGCAATCCCACATGCTACCTGCATTCAATATGCAGATGACTCCACTATTATTTGCTCAGCTAATACCCCTGCCGAGCTACAATCACTTACACAAAATGCATTTAACACAGTGGAACAATGGTTTTTAAACCGTTGCCTTTTACTTAACCCAAAAAAAAAACAAACTCCTACTTTTTTACTCCTACTCGTAGGTCTGCCCCTCTTCACTTTACTCTTACATCCAACAATGGGACTCTCATATCTCCTGACGTAACCACCAAACTTCTTGGAATTACTATAGATAATAATCTAAACTTTGACACTCATACTAACATCACTATAAAAACAGTAAATAATAAACTGGGATCCCTTTACAGAATCAAACCCTTCCTCACTCCCACAACCAAAATCGCTATAGCTAGAACTCATTTAATCACTACCTTACTCTATGCCTCACCCATATACACCAATCTCTCAAAACATAACCTAAACAAACTTGCTACTGCCTATCACTCCATTGCTAGATTTGCCACAGGTTCTCCTTTTCGTACACATCACTGCAACAACCTAAAACAACTAGGATGGCTTGAGTTTCAAAACCAGATACTATCTCAACAACTCACTATTATCCATAAGAGCTTGTACTACCCCACCTATACACCTATACTGACTACCCTCATCACCCCCTATAACAATCTCAAGAACCTACGCTCCTCCAATAAGCCACTTATTACTATCAACAAATCCAAAAACTCAGCTGGAGATTCTCTGTTCTCTAACTCCATAGGCAAACACTGGAACAGACTTCCCTCTGAACTCCTATCTCTGACCTCCACAAGACTCTTTAAACTAAGAATAAAACAATTTCTCAGTTCTCACTGGCTTTGTCCTTGTACTAACCCTGACTAAATATCTTCTCTGCTCCTAGCAAGAGTATATTCCACCAATTTACATACTCTTGCTGCTTCTTAGATACCTTTATCTCACTATATCATATGATACATTTCTATAATTTATCAACAGTATATACTTTCTGTTATCCTGCTACCAATTGAAAACTACTAATTTGTTTTTATTTCTATTGCATTGCATATCACCTCAGCACAACCTAGGTATCCTTGTAATGTCAACTGAACCTAATCAGTATGTCTGTATTCTGCTTGACCCTTTTAATTATTATTTTAATTCTTTGAATTTGAAACAATTTATTACAGTCATATATTGTGTATGTGAATGGCTGTAACTGTTTAGAGCTATTTTACTACTGTTATTCTGCTTTGAACTTATTATTTTTTACTGTATAAAGTTTTCTGTGCTGGAGCTTTTCTCCCCGGGCCTCTACTGAAAATGGATTTTATTCCAGTTAGACTAGCCCGGTCAACAAATGTAAAATAAAACAAACAAATAAATATATATATATATATATATATATATATATATATATATATATATATATATATATATATATATCTATATATATATATATATATATCTGTATACATATACACATATATATATTGATGTACATATATTGCTATAGTTGTGGAGGGGGGGCACAGAGGCGGTGAGAGTGACAGAGGGGGTGGGACAGGGAGTGTTGAGGTCATCATATACAGTCATACCAGTAGATAGTCAGATCAGTCTGTCTATGTATATGTATCTACATATATCTATATCTGTATGTGCGCATTACATATATATGTTTGCACATATTCTATCTATCTACATCTGTCTATGTATTCCTACATCTCTCTCTATGTATGTATACATATAGGCATATTATATATATATATCTATATATCTATATATATATATATATATATATATATATATATATATATATATATATACATATTTTGACATACATACGTATCCATATGATGGACAGGTATATCAACATGTTTGTCTACCATACTGTATACACACACTAACATACTGCTAAACATACATAACTGTGAAACCTACTTTGTACATTGCACTACAACCTACAGTCAACCTACATTGATGTGTGCACATAGATGCTCTCACATACAAATGTATGTACAGCCTTCACTGATAGTTGCTGTATGTCCCCTGCCCTTTACACATCTTCATATACATATGGATACAGACCAATGACATATATGGAGGGTTCACAGTATGTAGACCTTTATAGTATTACTTTACATTACATGTGTTTGTCACAGCTGCTTGTGTTGCCATCTGGTTTTCTGTCCTGCTGCTCCACTTCCCAGTTGTCAGCTTTCAGGTGGCTGTTGCTGAACAGTTTTGTTTGTGTCTGCTTACTTTCAATTTTCTCTGTCTCTGTCTCTCTCTCTCTCTCTCTCTCTCTCTTTCTGTCTGTCTGTCTGTCTGTCTCTCACGTCCTCCTCAGGGTGCAATGAAAGTATTGCATGTATGGACTGGGAGTACAGCATACTTTTGTAGGTATCTGCATATGCCCATGTGATGGCCTCTGCACCAGTTGTTAGCCAGCATTTGCTAATTGCATGCAGCCAGTTGTGTACTGATTGCAGTTCTCACTGTGATTTCAGAACAGTGCTATAAAAAGGTATGTGATATAGGCATAGCCCTTTCAGATTTTAAGGGCAGGGACCATGCTGTTATGCTGTGGACAATCTTCTGTGAGTGTAAAGGTTGGTTTCTCTCTCATATTTCCAGCTGTGTTGTAGATTAACATTCCTCCATTCATTTCTCCAGTTTCCTGTACTAACTGTGTATGTACATTGACACCTACAACAACTACTACTGTTAATGTGGGTGTCTGTGCTTTCCTTTCACTTTTGCTTGCACTTTGTTGCTAAGGTTTCAATAGTTGCCCTTTACAGTCACTACGTGTACGCCTGCTAGGTGTCCTGACTGTAGTGTGTTGCTGTAGCGTTCCTATTTTCCATGTACATTCACACCATGGAATGCTTGCTTTATCTGCTAGGGTATTACAGCATGCAGTGTGGTCTGGCCATGGTGTGGGCCTTGACATCTATTAGGGTATTTGAGTATGCTGTTGAGCAGGACCCAGAGACTTTCAGGTTCATCTGTTATCTGCCTCATAGAATGGTACATATCAGTGGGGTACACCCATTAAATTGTCTGGTATGCTGCAGTTGTGACTGTGGGTTAGCATGAGCATATGTATTACTACACTTATTCTGCCATGCAAGTGGTGAATACTTTCAGGACTCCATAGTTACCATTGCATGTGTTGTTACACCTTTCTGCCTACTGTTTGTACATTTCACATTGAGTCTGTGGGGCATCCCTGTAAGTCATTCACTGTTGCTATGTCTAGGCTCTTAACTATTCAAATATGGTGGTGTCAGACCTCTCATGTGTACAAATATTTGCAGGTTGTCCACATTTCTGCCTCATATTTTGGTCAATATCTCATGCACAGCTTTTTCTGGCAAATCACTCTGGGCTCAAGTCAGAATATAGTGACAAACATTCAAGTTTCAGACTTCATACCCTTCCAAACATCCCACAAAATGCAGACCCTGTTACTCTCTGAACTGTCTGCATTTGTTGTAACATTATTTGTAATGTGTCCCTGGTTTTGGGCCTTTGCTCCACATATTTTATTACTTGGTCTGGATGTGTTCCTGTAAGAGGTTGTGAGGTATGGGCAGTGATTATCCTGCTGTGAGTATGTGTGTGGCTTGCAAAGTGCTATAGTGACATTATTACCTACTAGCTACCAACTAGCATGGCTGTTTCTGTTCACACACTACTATTATGGAAATCCACTAGTTTTGACAGTAATTCTAAATGACATGCTTTGTGTACTACACATCTATATTCCCTTTACATTCATTCCTACTATTACATGATATATTTATTTTAGCACAATGGTCTTGTATAAGAGTCATGGCTTAGTGGTAAGTCATGCAGACTACTGTTTCCAAAGTCCTGGGTTTGGGACTGCCAGTGGGATTTTATTTTGCTTCTGAACTGACCACAGGACTTGTCAATCAAAGTGACTAAGCCACTTTTAAGCAGTTGTAACCGGGTTAGCGCTGGCTTGCGTGGAGCTCACGCATGCGCACTGGCGTTTAGCTCCGCACACACAAGCGCACACCCGCTTACAACCACTTAAACGTGCTTACTCTTGTGCACACCCGTGCTATTTTCTTTGAGAGAAATGAAAATGGGGAGACAGGAAAGTGGTGAAAAAGGGGTCACAAAGAGGTTAAGACAGTAGGGAAACAAGCTTGGGTTTTGCAGGAGGGATATAGGTAAGGCCCATAGCTGCCCATTCCTTCATCAGCAACAACTGTGCATATGTTTGTAATTTGGTGTGACATTTGATACCTTTCACCCCTGAGAGAGGTGTAAGGACAACAGTAATACTTGTTGTACAGCCAATTGTAATTGATAGTTTCCATGTCTGATAGACATATGTGCGGAATGGGCAGCTATGTATGGGGCATAATTTTTTTGTGGGTACAGAGTGCCCGTTTTTTTTTTTTCAGGTGAGAGTGGTATGTCAGGTGAAGGAAGTTGGTACAGCTGGGGAGGTAGGTTGGATAGGTAAACAGACAAGACAAACAAGACGCATACAGGGGCAGTGTATGACACGTGTGGGGGGGTTACACAATTGACGGGGACGGAGGTTTGGATATCCAGAGCCCATGAGCCCACAGATGGCAACAGTGGAACTGATATCCCCACCCATAGGCAGTTGCCACTGTTCCTTCACTGCCCAGGATGGGGTTGTGCTGGGGGCTGTGTAGGCCGGGCAACAGGCATGACCGTAAGTTGTGCCACCCATGCCTCAAGCTGGCGTAGGGGCTCGAGAACAGAGTCCCGAATCTCCCTACGCACCACAGTCCGGACGCTATGGAGGGTGAGTGGTGGTTCTCCTCCGGCCACACTTGCAGAGGGGGGGTGAGCCCCATCCCCTGCAGCGCTTCCACCCGCAGGTGGCACAGGGCCACTGGAGGAGGGTCCAGACTTGGCACTAGTGCCAGGTGCACTCGCCAGCTGAGGTGGGAGAGGTGGGTCCGCTGGAACCCGCCTTCCCTGTCATCCTATGTTTTGCATTATGTCATGACAGTTTGGGTTAGTGACATATAATACCATTCACAATTAGTTGTAACAGCATGCATTAGCATTCCCATTAATCAAACACCCAGATATTCACACCATTGAACAGCGTGCATAACACATGCATAATTTGAACAGCAATACACAGTCCAACAACATGCAGGGTTTATTGATGGCAACAGGCCATCAGGTTTGGATGTATGAACAGGGCAGATGCATCAACGGACATGCAAATATATATGACCCAACAGGACAAAAGTCCAGGGGTGTTAATTGTGATTGCACATACCATTTTCACGTGGAATGGGTTATATGTGGTTATAGGGTGGGGTGAAGAAAATAATATTAACACCTTCAAATACCAATACATATGCTGTACAGTTCTAATAGCTGCAGATATATACACACTACTGTTCTAACTACAGTTTCCTATATGATAACTATTTCAACTTGGTGACAGGACTGTTACTGCAACATCAATATACATTTTATTGTTCTTCATACACATTTCATATCTAGCTTTGTTCAGCTACATCATCCTGCTACATTTGCTTTATATAGCTGTAGACAAGTGTGGATGTTTGGTATATCAGACAATCATACTATCTGCATATTGCAGACTGAGAGCAACATATCCAGATTTTGGGATACACATTCCAGATGCAGCAACACTTTGAACAGATTTTGCTGTTTGGTTTTGATTCCCACATGCATTTCATTCTGTCTTGACTGAAGTATACTTTATTCAGGGGTTATTACTACTGTATTGCTGGATTCATGACACTTTCTCACACTCTCTCACTTGTTTTCATTTTACTATTCAGGATGGTACTTACTTCTAGGCTTTATTGACATGTTTTACCTGTAGTTATTACAATCCTTTCCAGCAGTCTCACTTCTGTCATGTTTCAGTATTTCAACAGGGATATATTTCACACATGTGATTTCATCATCTTCTGCAGTTATACTTTTCAGCCTGCTGCAGGTTGTGTACTATTTTCTTACAGGTGGGGCATTTTTATTTCAGAATATATGTCAGACATTTTCATTTTTCTGTTTGGCTTACAGGCTGAAACACACTTTTGTAATCAAGCAATACTTGCAGACACTTTCACACTGTTACTTGCACATTTTATTCCTTAGTGACTACACTGCACTCTTTTGCTGACTGTCATACTTTTATATTTCTTTACAGTTACTGGTAGTGGATTACTGACCTGCCTGGTGGTGCAACCGCACCAGCCTATCGCCATAGGCTCTGCGGTTTGCAGAACGGACACCTGCAGCTGTAATATAAATGAAGTAATATTGGAATACACATCTCCATAATATCAGCTAGTTTAGTTTCTTACATACATAATTAAATGTAACTTACTCAGTAGTGGGGCGTTGGGCATTTGCCGGGCCTCCTGGATCTAAAGGTTCAGTTGGTCCTGCTTGCATCTCTTCAGGTCCGCATGGTGGTGATGGGCCTGCTCACCAGTCCTTGGAATCCCTGTGGCACTGGTGAGATCATGAGCCAACCGGTCCCACGCCTCAGCTCTGTATGCTCCCCAGAGGACCTGGCCCTGCATGATGAGTTGGGCCTCATGATTGTGGACTAGGAGCCAGACCATGTACCTGGACTCCTCAACACCCCACCTCTGTGCTCTAAAGCAACTACCCTCTCCTACTCCTGTCGTTCTGCCTGCAGTTCAGTTCTACAATCGTTTATGCTGTGTATTCCTGCCTATGGGGCTTATATAGTCCGTTTTTCCCACACATATCTGTGATTGGCCATTTTGGAATTGTATCAACTTCAGTAAACCTGCATTGTCATGCTCCAGTTTGTATTCATTTATATATATTAGCTATTATTGTATTTATAGTTACTGCTGTCATGGCTTAGTGGTTTGGTACCTTGACTATGGTGTATAGTATCCTGGGTTTGAACCTGGCCACTACTTTTCATTTTTCATGACTGTCTAGACATGCTGAGGGGTGTGTCTGTGTAAAGGCAGTTTTGATACGGCTTGCTCAACGTTGCCCGTCGGTTAGCCTGTTTGCGCGGTGCGCAGCTCCGCGCAAACGGGGTACACTGGTTTAAGCCTCATTTGGTCATCGGCACGCATATTATGCTCAGCTGAGCTAGGGGCACTTAGATTCAGCCTGTTAAACCACTGCTCAGCTACAGGCACTCATTTTGCACCAGATATACCACTGCTCACATACGGGCAGATGCACTCACCCTGTTAAACTGCAGCTCAGCTATGGGCACATCTGGCATTTTTTATTCTTTTGTTACCTCACATTTCTTCAATATAAATGGGCTATTTCATTACATTTTATATAAAATGTGGTTTTATGTGTACATATTTGTCAGGGACTTGTTTTGTGCTTATTTTGCTAAAAATAAAAATTGGTGTTGTGGGGGCTTGAACCATGAATGCCTGCTTTTCAGTCAACATCTCTACCACTACGCTATTGCTTTTTGGCTTACTTTTCATATTTAGTTCTTATATGCTTTCCCACTGACTGCTAACTGTAGCTGCGCTACGGGCACACCCGCGCAAACGAGCGCACTCACGGTTAAACATTTTTACAATTTAAAAAAAATATATAACATGTTTATTTATATATTTTCTGTTCATAGTCTGTGGGGGCATGTGTTGTGTTGTGTTTATTCACATTTCCGTGGACTCTGTCGTGGGTGTTTACTTTGGGCACTTTTACTCTTCTGGGGGCGTGTCTGCTTATAGGGCTCGGCCTACGGACACACCCCTACTGTCTTACATGGACCATGTTAGCCTTAGGTGTGATTCAGCATGCTCTCATGAATATGCAAAGCATGCTGACATCACTCCGTTTAACTGCAGCCTCCGTGTAAGAGTTATAACTCTTAAACGGAGGCTTCGTGAATCCTGCCCTATCTCATAACACAGCAGGATCAGACCTCTACTTCCAGTGGTTAAAAAGGTCTAAATAAATAACACTGAGTTATTTCTGATTTAGTAATTATAATTCATTGGGTACACAGTGAAGCTCAAATGGTCAATCAAATTAGCCATCGATACTTTCAAAAGTCAGTACAACTTTTTAATGACTACATCTAATTAAAGATTACATAGAATGCATGTAATTATTTAAGAAAAGGAGAGGAATAGAACAATTTAAAAGATAAATGAGAACATAATTGGTGACGTATAACATTAAAGAATAAAACTTATATAATAAAGCTAGAGACATTTCTTCAAGGAAATTAATGTGTAAGAGCCATAGAGGTTTTAGAGAAGGTGGGTTTTACAATAAACATTTTATATATGTTGTAATGACTGGGTCATTATATGTAAACAGTGCATGTTATCCTGTATGTGTGGTGATTATGGACTTTTACAGAGAATTTCATTTGATGCCATTTAGAAGACTGCTGCAAAAGCTGACTGATAATCTGGTGGGCATAAAAATATATTTTGGTGAAAGGGCGGTTATAAGTGAGGTAGCCTTGAGGTAGAATGTGTGCCTTAGAAAGTTAAGAATTCAAACTATATATTTTTACCAGACACGGAGTCACACCAGGATCCAGCAACAGGGAATAATTAAGCCAGGCAGAGGTGGGCACAGTATGCTGTGGCATTACCAAAAGCAAGCAAATTAAAGAGGATATACTACATAAAAAACAGAAAAATGTTTGAATGAAAGTGATGAGAAACTTGTCAGAAACAATTTTATATGAAAAACATATGGATTGGAAAAAATGTAGGTTTGGATTATACTGAACTTTTCTTGTGACACTGAAGTTACGCAACAGAAAAGGCTTTGCTTAGCTTCTGGCTGGAATGCTGTATGCACTTCAAGAAACCACAGTCAAGTCCAAGATAAGCCTCAGTAAATGATAAAAACAATGCAAAAATGACCATGTGCACAAATTTAAAAAGTGACATGTTTTGAATGATTCACTAAAGGACATGGAAGTGATATAGTTTTGATCTGGATTAGCAAGACTGCATGGGGTAAGGGAAGGAGATGGCAATTTTAAACAAGATATAAAACACACTACAGAGATTGGTTAAGAAGTAATAATCTTAAGTTACTACATGCGTTTTATATATACATATATCTGTGTGTATGCACATGCATGCTCACAAACACTTGCACACATACACACACACACACACACACACACACACACACACAAATATATGTATATCTATATTTTATATATATATATATATATATATATATATATATATATCTCCATATATGGGTCTCCTTCATTTCATTGAAAACACACTTCACTGAAACTCATTTTGTTGAAAACTCATTTCAGTGAAAATCAGTTGCCTGAGCACAATTCACTGAAAGCTCACTTCACTGAAAACTCATTTGACTAACTAATTTTATTGATTAATGAAGTTAATTAGCTGGCTTGTGTATGTACTTGATTGTAATGTTCATTTGTTGATGCACTGAGGAAGAGTTTGTATACTTGAAAGCTTTGCTTTTTTAAACATATTAAATACTTTATACTATTGGCGGTTGTTCCCCGATTTTTTGTTTTTAACTGCAAATCACAGCATAATGAACAACATTTACAGACCCCTAAAAAGAAAACAAACTCATAGCAAATGTTTTTGAGGGGGTTCCCCATTCTTCCTGGACTTACATATACTTCACCAAGGTGGAACAAACTTAAAGATGAGAGAAAACTTCCATTATACAGAAAAAAACACCACTTCTGAACACTAAACACAGCACAGTCAGTAAATCCCTACATCCCACCAATGTAACTCACAGCAGTACCCACACCAACACACAAAGTAACCTGCCTAAAATTTCCCAACATGCCTGCACAGAAATCAATCTTCAAGACTGCACTTCCAGCTAGGAAGTCCTTTCAGCATTATCCTCATTTGTACAAATGTGTAGTTGCTCATATCTTTACCTGACCTTTCCTGAAGCACTATAGACCAGTCAACCTTACGTGTATTCAGCCTTCTTAATTACAATGTCAGTACACACACACATGTGCACAATACCTCTCAATTTTCCCTGATTTTGTCTCATCTTTTTGCTTGTCCCTCATAAAATTTTTGATTTTCTAGCAAATCATTGAGAATTACAGTTAGTCAATAAATGCTAGTCATTAGAGTTTCATACTTTTATTGTTAAAAATACATGCCAATTAAAAAAAACTGTTATTCTATTAACTTTTTAACTGAATTAGAGCAGTATGAAAAAAGAAAGAAAGAAAGAAAGAAAGAAAGAAAGAAAGAAAGAAAGAAAGAAAGAAATCCATGATTCTGGGCCTTTGCCTCCCCATTATTTTTGGCTTTATTCAGAATTCTTGATCAAACAAATTCAGAGGTAGAAAAGGAAAATTTAAACAAATGAATAGACAAAGATGTACATATGCAGTAGGTGGACTGCAGTATGACTTACTAGGCACATGTGGTTCTTTTCAGGGTTGCTCCCTGGTCACTTATGGTTATGTTATTTGCTCAAAGTCATGCTGTAGGCAAATAGAACTTATATTCAGCAGTACAGGATAAGTCACATTAGCACCTTATAGCCTTACTCCTATTCACTAAATTGCCAGACTACATATGACATAAGCGGCTTTTTTCACTGCACTGACTGAATGCAGGAACGTCTCATGCAGTATGAGACACTTAACAGCTAATAATGTTGTCAGAATGGGAAGGCTGCTTTTTTACATGGATAACAAACCACCATGATTCTAATGAAACTAGTGGGAACCTTTAAGTCAACTACAGGCATAGGCAAAGATCAAAATGGAAGCAAGATGTTTCTTATTTCTCATATACATCCTTAACCTATAGCAAATGGGGCAAATGTAGACACCTATCAATGGAGGGCATCAAAAGCATCATTTGTGGAGATTTCTAACAAAATTGAGAGACTTTAAATATCCGTGGATAAACTTATCATTCAAGGTGATTGCTATTGCTTCAGAAAGGTCATATTTAAAAGGCAAGACATAAAGCCATGATATGTTGTAAATGAAACCTAACCCTCAAAGGTGAAAAAGAAACAGAAAGTATCTGCATGTCTACTTATTGGTGCTGGAATAAATCTACCACCAACCTTAGCCAACAAAATAGCCTTTGACTTCTCCCACTAACTGGGTCTATAAAGCACTATGCATGACACATTCCAGCAGGAGGGCATAAAATTGAATTTTTTGGAAAACAAACAATCCCTTTTGACAATCTCACATAGGTCACTGACATTATAAATAATAAGGAGATAAAATATCTTATTAGGACAGACAAGAAGATT
Organism: Protopterus annectens; assembly: GCF_019279795.1. Taxonomy (NCBI): domain Eukaryota; kingdom Metazoa; phylum Chordata; order Ceratodontiformes; family Protopteridae; genus Protopterus; species Protopterus annectens. The sequence continues at coordinate 1,532,745,486 of NC_056735.1, forward strand.
GGCTAAACAAATGAACTAGACTGCATGCAAATATGAATGCGAGATCACCTAAATATAGGTGAAGTCCAAAAAAAGAAGTGTAGAACTGTTTCATAGTATTTGCCATGTGGGACAACTATGTACTTAAATTTATTCTCTTGTATGTTTCAGGGATTTGGTAAGATTTATTCAATCACTTCCCCATGAACCACAGTCTTGTATGCCATTCTACTTGTGCAGGTTCAAACATATGTAATTATTTAATAAAGTAAGTTTCTCACATCACCATGCAAAGGAATTTTCCCCTTCCACTCATTAACTAAAAAAATAAAAATACAACTCGTAGGTCATGTAATCCACATAAGCATTCAGCTCTCCTTCATGAACATTAAGAAATGTCTCTCTGATTGATTCCTAATACCTACCGTAACGGCTACAAAAATCACTGGCAGCAGATTGTGTTGTTATCAAGGAGCTGAACCATCGATAACTACCAGAACAAAAAGAGGAAACTGCAGCACAGCTTGTAAAATCAAAAACAATCTTTTAATAAAATGGTGATTACTTTCAGGTCTCAAAAGATGCTTTGTCAGACCATAAATAATATATCAAGCACTCTCAATATATATCAAATTGAATACTAAATAACCTCTGAAACTATTTAAACAAATAATGTGACTTCAAGTGAGGTTTTAAAGAAACAGTTTCATTTAAACCAAATCCTTTATCGGACTGTAAATTCCATCTCATTTCTATTTATTTTGACTTATTTTTAAGGTCTCCTAGTCTTAAATTCATTATTAATTACAAACTGCACAACTAAAAAAGAAAATGTCTGTTCAGTTCCCACCTGTATAATATTTGGCTAATGGATTCTTGTCCTGTCTTCTACAGATTTCATAAAAAGTGCTCACGAATGCATTCATGTAGTGAACTATTCATTTTCCCAGTGTAAAATGCAGGGCAAACTCTGCATTCATGATGTATACAAAATTTCTGCTAGAACAAGCTGCATAAAAAGAAAACATATATGATCTCTTAGTAGTAGGATGCATGACATTATTACTTTTATCAATGAAAGAGCAAACACTACATGACCTGCAGCTATAAATGCCTAAATGCTGTGAGTTAGACATATCCACATGGCTGCCTCTATAACATAAAAACCTCTTCAAAGATTTTCTATTCCTGAAACAGAACTTTAGTTCTATACCTACATTCCCCTTAACCTTGTCGTCTGTGGTAAGAATGTGTCCGTTTTTCTTCATAACCTCATAAATCTGACTAGTATTGGAAGAAAATGAAAATAACATTTTAATTCATTAGATTTAATGCCTGTTGTATTAGTTTTCAGATTACTATCAGTCCTGTTGTCAGGGAAATATAGCTGGGCTCTCCCTACCTTGTCTCTACATTCTGGGGCTAAAAATCAGTCAATCTCATTCTGGGAATAACCCTTTAGAAAGACTGAGCCTTGCTCCTGAGTCTGGACACTCTTGTAACCTGTCCTTCCAAAATATTCTTATAAATATACAGGGGATGCATGCTTCTCCTGTGTAATAAACTATTCCTCCTACAAGACTTTCTAAACACGCTACTGCTCAAGTTAGAATCTCAATTGTTTGTAATTCTAACATCGAGAAACTCTATTTCCTGTTCTGAATAGGCCATGGTAAATCTTAAAAATGGAGTGGTTGACCTCAGGTATTCCAAGAATTCATTCAATATATTTACTTGGCCAAACTGTAACAGAAAAATATTGGCAAAAAAAAAAAAAACACTTAAAAATTATATAACAGGAAAAATATTCATCCAATATTACATATGTGGTTTCCCACTGTGCCATTACGATATTGGTAGAAGTATTGGCACAGGTGGTACCCCCGCCACTCCCGCTTTTTGTATGTAGTATGTTTCATCAAACAAAAAAAAATGTTTTCAAGAAACATTTCAAACAGTATGCAAGCTAAAGCAATCAGCCCTTAATTATATCCACTGTTGGCCATTAAAATAAAATCTGACATTTTCTAGTCCTGTGCCATTTGGAATGGCAGCAAAAAAGGAGCATACATCTATAGCGACAAAAGTGGGTGTAAAGTTCTTAGAAAATCTTTGGTATCTCTTAGTACAGTTGGGGCTGCATGAATAGCTTCCATCAACATGATTTCTATATAGATAATGGTGCAGTAAGTCAACACCTACCAGAGACTATAGGTCTCATGGGCTGGTTTCTTAGATTTTTTATGTATTTTTGGAAGGCCCTGTAGAATCAGTACAAGTGGAGATTGTACAATAAGGTATTTATATAAATCATAAGAGATGCAGCTGTCATAGAGATTAAGATGGACATTTTGTATCATATTGTCTATTTCAAAATTTTGTGCCACTTCATAAGTAGATGAACCTAGTAACATTTGAGACATTCTATCATAATATAACATTTTATCCATAATTACAATTGCCACTTCTTTATCAGCAGGGTGAATAACAATATGATTAAATTCTGTAGCTGCTCTAAAGCTACAGACACTTCTTTTCCACTTTTCTAGCCCCATTGTCTAACCCAATTAAATCATTCTCACAAACTTTAGAAAAAAACTTCTAATAATGGGTGTAAAGTAGGCATGAAGATGCTAAGCTTCTTTAGAACAAGACCTTCACAAATATGTTGTGGAAACATCAATTTTAGCATTATATTCCGCGAACATTTTAATATCTATAATAGTGTCACATTTATTGGCCTTAACTGTAGATACAAAAGAAAGTTATTTTTCTAATAAGGAGCATTGATAAATAGTCAATACAACACTTGAAATATTCCAAATCAGAGACCCTTCAGAGGGTTCCACATTCGCTTGATTGTGGCATTCATTTGTCTCTCTGTCGATTGCTTCTACTTCTTCCTTCCTCGACTCTGAGATTCCCCTTTCCTTGTTCTGTCTTTTATGGGTAGAGGTAAGGAAGGAAAAATGTTGACTAGAATTCGAATGCTGATTGAAATGTTTCTTGAAAACAAATTTTTTTGTTTGATGAAACATACTACATACAAATAGTGTGAGTGACGGAGGTACCCCTGTGCCAATACTTATGCCAATATGGTAATGGCACAGTAGAAAACCACATATGTATTACTTTATGGAAAATGTTCATGTTATGTAACATTTTTTATGAGTTTTATTGACAACATTTTTCTGTTATGGCTTGGACCAGTTAATATGTTGAATGAATTTTTGGAATACCTGAATCTGACCACTCAAATTTTAGTATTTACCAGGACCTTTTCAGAACAGGAAATTCCTCAATATTAGAATTACAAAAAAATCAAGATTCTACCTTGAACAGTAGCATGTTTAGGAAGTCTTATAGGAGGAACAGTTTATTACACAGAAGAAGCATGCATCCCCTGTATATTTATAAGAATGCTTTGAAAGGACAGGCTATGAGAGTGTCCAAACTCAGCAGCAACGATCAATCTTTCTAGCAAGCTATTTCTGTATTACATGCAGAATTTTTAGAAAAGGGATATTCCTGGAATGACAGAGAGCCCAGCCATATTTCTCTGTCAACAGGACTGATAGTAATCTGAAAACTAATACAACAGGCATTAAATCTTGTTGTTTGTCTTTCGGCTTTTCCTGGTTAGGGGTCGACATAGCAGAACTCCGGTCTGCTAATGATTGGCAGTAGATTTTTCATGAATGCTGAGGTGCCAGCTCAAAATTCAACCTTCAGTAAAGGCACGCACATTTACACATGTCTTTCGAATGCTCACCCAACCACAGGGAGGACGTGCAGACTTCATACAGAAGGCACTCCCCACACTATAGCCAAGAATCGAACAGGAGAACCTCTTGCTGTGAGGCAACAACGCTATCGCTGCACCACCATGGATGGTTTACAACAGGCATTAAATCTAATTAATTAAAATGTTATTTTCATTTTCTTCCAATACTAGTCAGATTTGTGAGGTTATGAAGAAAAACGGGCACATTCTTACCACAGACGACAAGGTTAAGGGGAATGTAGGTATAGAACTGAAGTTCTGTTTCAGGAATAGAAAATCTTTGAAGAGGTTTTTATGTTATAGAGGCAGCCATGTGGATATGCCTAACTCACAGCATTTAGGCATTTATAGCTGCAGGCCATGTAGTGTTTGCTCTTTTATTGATAAAAGTAATAATGTCATGCATCCTACTACTAAGAGATCATACACGTTGTACTTTTATGCAGATTGCTCTAGTAGAAACATCTTATACCTGGTGAAATGCAGTGTTTGCCCTGCATTTTATATTGGGAAAAAGAATTATCCCCTATGTGAATGTATATCCATGAGCACTTATATGAAATCTGTAGAAGAGAGGACAAGAATGATTTAGCCAAACATATTACACGGGAGGTTTCTAATCATGTTTTCCCTTTTTAGTTGGCAAGTTTGTAATTATAATTTAAGAGTAGGTAACTTTAAAAATAAGACAGAAGAAATGAGATAGATTATTAATTTAGAGTCCGATAAAGGATTTGGTTTAAATTAAACTGTTTCTTTAAAACTGCACTTGAAGTCATGTGATCTGGTTTAATAGTTTTAATGGTTACTTAGTATTCCTCTGTACATTGAGAGTGTTTGATGTATTATTTATTGTCTGATGAAGTGCCATTGGAGACATGAAAGCACTCAGCATTTTATTATGAGATTGTTTTGATTTTATAAGCCGTGCTGCAGTTTCATCTTTTTGTTCTAGTATTGTCAGTTGTGCTAATACCTACTCTAACAATTTTCTCTTCACTACATGCTGATATGAGTCAGATTCAGCAAACAGACATCACATCACACGATAAAGTATAAAGCTCAGAGAATACAGCTTCAGACAAAAACTGCTAGGCATTACTATTGTTCTAAATCTGTGGATCAATCATCATGCTAACTAAACTGAAAAAAAAATAGACTTGGTTAGCCACTAATGCTCCATTTCTACTGTCAAGTTTCTTGTATATAGCTTAGTCCTGACCAGTTTATACAATGGACTGGATTCAGAAAAAGTTTGTTATAATAGTGATAAGTGAATGTGAATGATGAGCAGCCACATGCAGTTTGTGGGTAATTCAGAAAAATGAGCTGGTCAGTGTGGCCATGACGAGCAGCACAGTTTGCCATGGTATATTATAATGGCCGAATAATGGCATGGTAATGAGCAATATTATTCAAATGAGCATCTGCATCTATACTAATGAGGCAAAACAAGATGGAGGAGTGATTCACAAATGTATACATGTTGTGCAATGGAGCTTGACATGCTGTATATTTCAACTCAGCCAAATGTTCTTGTTCTAATTGTTAAACAATGGTAGGGGTTACAACAGCTGTAGCAATGTCCCTGAGGCTGTTATGTTTGTGTCATGCATGACAGTGTGTGTCATTACCCTCAGAGGTGCTGGGTCATCAGACTGAGCTTAACATTTCATGGACTCTTCAACAGTGGCATTTTGGACCAGTGCCATTTAGATAAGGATACCATTCATGAAATGGTGTACATGTGTCAGCCTCATTTGTAGCCCAGTGAGATTTGTGGAGTACCTACCCCAGAGAATGCTAAGGTATGTGTGTGACTTTACATATATAAGTGCAGGGATCTTTCTGCAGCCTACTGAGGACATAGTGGGAGTATCTTATATATATGCCTAAATTATACTCCATTGCTTTGCTGATGCCATGCTTAGGCATGTGGTTGAGCATGTTTGATTCCCATGTATTCCAGAGGACAGAGCCAGTATCCTGTATAATTTTTATGACATATACCATCTCTCTGAGGTATGGAGGGGCATAGACTTTACCATCAAGGAAATAAAGGCCCCAACTGGTAAACTGGGAAATCAAATATGTGAACGAAAAAAGGTCTACCAGGTAGTTTGCAATGCAAAGGGTATTATGTAGAATGCATGTGCAGACTACCCACACAGTCATCATGACTCCCAGATATAGCAGACCAGTTACCTGTACAATGGTTTGTGAGGGGTGACTTCCCCCACGGGCATACTGTCAGTGATAATGTATATGCCCTTTATTCCTGACTGATGACATCTGTAAGAAATCCACACAATCCAACAGTCCATGGATAAACATGTGCCTAATCTCAAACAAAAAGGCATGAATCTGGGATGCTGTGGTCTTGACCTGCAGTGTGACTCTGGAATGTGTGCAAAAGTGTGTCCGTGTGAACAGTGTTATATAATGTTAAACTTAGGAAGCAGCTGCATCTTGGAGGGCACTTGCAGAGACAGTCATTTCCAGCACAACAGGCATTGGAGGCTGAGTCAGACAAGTAGTCACACCAGGATCCAGCAACAGGGAATGATCAAGGCAGGCAGAGGTGGACATAGTATGCTGTGGCATTAGCAAATAGCCAGTAAACTGTACATAGCTTCAGAATACAGCATACAAAATTAAAGAGAATGTACTACATAAAATAATACATGTAAAACTATAACCAGGCTGTTACTACAAATGCAAAGACTGGCCACACTGTGTATCTGACATAGGCAACCCAAGTACAAATTCACAAAGGGCAAGACACAGTTATCATTTGTACAGATGAAGAAGGGAGCACAACAGTGCACGTCTTTGACTAGAAATATGTGTGTGTATGTGTGTGAGTGCTGAGGAGTATGAAAGTGAAAAAATGATTTTCTGTGACATGTCAGTATGAGAGGGAGGTTAACATAACACTCATTGATGAGAGTAGATGTCAGTGGAGGTTTGTGATGTACTGGAGGCTGGGTTGGTTTGAGTGTGGATAGGCAGGTATCTAGATGCAGCAGTAGTTGCAGCAGTGTGTCTCAGTCTACTCAACATATCCAGGACATGCACGGCAGAGAGTTCAGCATCCCTTTCATGCCCCCACTGATGAGGGCTGGCTCTACAAAGTAGTTGTAGTAGATGTACCATGAACCTAACTAGGTGCTGGTGTGCTGAGTGGCTTTGAGCAATGTCTGCTACTAGACATGGCACCATGATGACAGCAACAACCTTGTAGATAGCTTCTCCTAAGAGTAGACACCTCCACAACAGATGTTGCTAGCATGCATCTCAACTATACAGATTTTCTAGTCTAGATTTTTGCCTCATATTTTGGTCTGTTCCTCATAACAATTGTGTTTTTTGACAAATCACTGGGATGACCTAAGGATTAAAGTCATTAAATAATGGCATGCATTTGCATTTCAGACATCTTATCCTTCAGAAAATGCATGCTAATACAAATTCTGTTATTCTAGCAATGTTCTAAATTTATAAGAGCAATATTTAAAATGTGTCCCTATTTTGGGGCCTTTTTCCCCTGTTATTTCAGGCTTTGTCCAGATTTTGTGCGCTAAGAGGTTGAGAGGTATAATTGGCAGGGATATTTTAGCACTACAGAAAGGGGATCTTAGTCATCCACAGAAAGATTATCTACTACCTATGTATGTAGCAGCTGACATGCCCTGTGGATAGACCCTCAGCCCTGGCAGATGAACCAGAGAAGACATTGCATGTTCCAATGTGTGACTGAATCTATCTGAGGAATGACATATATGGGACATTTACTGTTGTAAGTCATCACACACACCCTGTATCACTCTCACTATCTCAGTTATGGCTGTAATGGTACAACCATGTATATGCTACAATGATAGCCCTTCACATATACTGGGTTATTACAACTGTCACTTCAACCTCAGGTGGATGGTAGTAACCATGTCTCCAGCAATCATCATTACCCACCCCCTCTGAGTGAACATCTCTGCCATGAGCATTAAGAGCAGACACTTGCATCTGCCTACTAGGGGCCAGCACAGTTTACTGGTTGGGTAGCCTGGCTGTCCATTGTCTGTGCTGGTGTTGCAGTGGTCACATCCCCTGTGTTCATCATACACTCTGTACCAGCTCATCCCAACCATCAATATCACAAGCTGCAGATCCTCCAACATCCAAAGGTTGTGGTCCCAGATGCTGGTGACATGTGAATATAGAAAAATGCAAAACATCTAGGGTAAGTATGAACCAGCAGCAGAATTATATATGTGACTATGTTTTACAAATATAAACATGAAAAATGTAATACTTTTAGGTGCATACCTTATAGAGATGGCTGTGGATGTTAAACACTTGCCATATTGATATACCATAACTCAGACATATTTAATAAGTCTGATAGTGACAAAAGGGTGCAGAGACAATACACAGAAATAGGTCTATATGCCTGGGGTATCACCAATGGAATGTCTCTGGGGCCTTTTCAGGGTTGCCCCAAATTCCTGCACCACACTGTCACACTGGCAAAGTGCCACTTCCTTTGAAATAAGTCAGGCACTTCAACATCTCCATTGGAGTTATTAAAGTCAACAGCACCCCACTTGCTGTCCTATGTTCCTATGCTACAAATTGTGATGTTTGTCATGCACCACATATAATCTCAGTGGCCCTGTAGTGCACCATTTCATAACTGCATTTTTGGCTACCAACTACATTAACATTTGTCACAATATCTTCCCAGGCACTATCCCAGCATGCTGGTCAGCTGCATGCAGGCTCAAGTGCCATCATCCAAGCAAATGGAGTGCCTGCAGTCGCCCCTCATTCTGTGCATGTAATAACATTGGCTTATGTTTGGATGATGCCCCAGCAGATGCAGAAGTATGTTTCTGCTTACCCTCTTTTTAGGCGCTGCTCTGTTTGTATGGAAAACAGTAGAATTAAATGACTTGTTCCTGCATGCCCCTTAAAAATCCAACATTACCATTATCCTCCTTGCGATACAGTGTGTTGTTTGTGTGCCTGACAATTTAATATCTGTATGTACTCTATTTAAGTATTGTCAGGTACCTAGCTTTACTGGGCAGATGTCTCTCACAAAACCGTCACATACCATTGTAAATGATGAAATAGACATGAATGTTCCTCTTACTATTACAAATAGATTTGCTGCTGAAATATATTTAATGTATATAACACTGAAATGTATTGAACTGCACTCTATGTGTTTGTGAGTGTGTCTTTAATTAAAGTTAACAGCCCTGCAGCCCAAAGATTACTGTACCCTTGCAATTCTTCTTTCAATATATGTTTCCCAACACTCTAAGAAGTACAGAGCAGCATACATCTTATTGTCAATAGGTTGAATAGCAGTTTAAAGTTATTGTATTACAAATGAATTGATATGTAATCGGTAGTAATAGTTTAATTACCTATTCTTGCCCATACCTACTTTATATTGATAACAGACCCCTTAACACATACATTCATCATCATTTATATAAATAACCCCTATATATATACTCTTAAACAACCCAAACATCTCAAAATCACCAATACGCCTACAAACTAGACACAATTAGTCTATATTTCAGTGTCTGCTTTTCCCAAATAAGCTCTCCCAGCTTCCCATCTTAACTACCTCCTAATCCAACACCACTAAATAACCTGTTGAGTCTGCATTGGTCACTCAAGTCTACTGACAGTTAACCAGTTTTCACATTTTCTGAGATTAGCATCCCATAGCAGTTTAACAGCCATAAAGGCTAAAATTACCAGTGCCTATAAGGTCATTGGCAAAGGTTATATAATAAGGAGTTTATTTGTTTATATAATTAATACCTCTGATTATATCTCTCACAATCCTTTCTGTTAAAACTAACCAAATCTGGCATCAGAAAGGCAGCATAATACATGAACAGAGCCAGTTATTGTTCAGGTTTATTTTTAAATAAGTTTTGAAGGATAATTTGTCTTTCAAAACTCAACTTAAAAATGGCTCAAGAATAATTGTCTGCGTACAACACAAGGCTAGATTCTACCCACTCACATATACTCAGCTATAGCACCTCTATATCAGCTTGATGACTCACACTCCTAATATCTTTGCTCTTCCTCACTTCTCCCTTTTCCCTCCTCTCTCTTCTTCAACAAAATGTTCCACAGGACACCCAACGTATGCTTGCACTGCAAATGCTGTAAACAGTATTCTTTGCTGATTATCTGCTTATCTTCATCTCTGTTTTAAATCTGTTCCTTTAGCGGTCCTTAGCACAAATCTCAGTGCTCATATCTGTAGTTTTATGTTACTGTTCTCTTAAGTAAGGTAGTAGTCACTAATTTTTCCAAAAATAAAACTATTCCGTCTTTTATGCATACTTGGTGAAAAATGAGGCATTATGTCACTTGTTGAGAAACAGATGTAGACAGTCACTGCCTCTCTTAAGAAATCTGGGACTTTGGCAGGACCATTCATTCAATTTTTCATAGATGAGCATCATGTTAAATGTCAAAGTCACATCAACGCTATTTGGCACCTTTTGTTTCAATCATTCTTACACCTGAAGTTAAGCCTATCATGACTGCATTGAAATATGGCCTACCCTTATACCATCCAGCATTGAGAATAGTGTCAGTAGGGTACAAACAAGGTGCACTGCTTCAAAGTCAGAGGTATTCCGGCGTAACACCACCATGTCATAATCTACAAACTGGTTGTTCATCATACACTGCTTATGCTGTATTAAGGCACTGTTTTACAGATTGCTGAACCAAGGTCATTGTTTGTGTTCATCTACCTCTTTCTCTATCCTTTTGATTTCAGATCATTCCCTCCACCACTTCTTCTCTGACTTATTCAGTACAGTCATCCAGGTCATACCCTCAGAGTAACGGATTAGGAACGTCAAGCGTATTACTATTACAGAATATCTTATTGCTTTCATTGTCTGGAATTCTTTTTATCACTTTCTTCTAAACCAGTAAATGTTACCCATGCCCAAACAATATGTGCATATTTGGCATCAACTGTCGAGTTTTATCTATTCAAGTTTTACATTTAATTGCTATTTATGATGTAATAATCAAAGACTTGGTAGTGACTGAAAATCAACCGGATTAAATTCTTGTAATGGTGTTTTATTGTACATGTGTTATAACATGATGTGATAAGGTTTAGTACATTTCTATGTTTTCTATCCCTTGATCAAGATAGAAAAAGGTCCATCAATTTAACAACATCATCTCTCTGGATATCAAATGTCTAAATACAAAAATAGCATAAAGGTAATAGAAAGTCAATTTTCATTGTTTTTCCTGGCATATAAAGGCCATTATTTTTGAGTCTGTAGTCTCAGAAATGCATGGTTAGTGTAAAGTCCATATTGCCAAGCCATGACCATTTGACTTAATCTAACACCTATTCGGTTTCAAGACAACTGGCTGGCTCACACCTATAGCATAGGGAAGATATCCCACAATAGCATCACTATGTTTAGATTTGACACATAAACAGAAAAAAATATGTTGTCTAGTATTACTTAGGCACATAATGTTTTGGGTTTATTGTGTAATAATATGATTACTTGGAGTTTGAACTTATTGGCCTTGGTTCATGTTTTGACACAAACCAGGAATAATGTTATTGCACAATATCATGTCCCTTCATGCCTTGCCAGATGCTAGGGTCATTAGCACATGGATAAGATTTACCTCTGGAAAAAAATCTGTTTAAGCTCTATAGAACATATGCAACTTTATTGTATTTTGCAAGATAAAAATGCACTAAGTTGCTTACCTAGGAAAAAAAATGTATATTTTATGTATGAAATATGTAAGTGCTTATTTATCTGCATTGTATAATTCCTCCATGCAACCATCATATTGTCTGCTGAGCACAACTGAATGTCTTTCATTATAAATCCTTTCTTATTTTCCAAAATTCAAATCAAATGCAACTTTTATTTTATTTTTCACTAAATAAACAGAATTGCAGCCAATTCTCAATGCCTGTTTTATATCCCCTTCTCAAAATTATTGAATTGTAGTAGACAACTCAAAAAAGTCATTACACTGATTTATCTCTATCTTATAAGAGCAATAAATCAAACAATCCCGTGAATGTTTATACAGTTCAAAAGAAACATAATACACTTCTCTAAGCATATGAATTATAGCTCTTAATATTTTTCACTTTAAATTCCAAGTGATTTGCTATTTGATTGTAGAGGTAGTGACAATTTCTATCATAACTTGGTGAATTGCAAGTTGGCAAGGAACCAACTTGATGACCAAAACTAGTTAGAAAATCAGCCTGATGAAAAATGAACTGTACTTTTGCAGCGGATATTGGTGTCATGCCCTTACCCTCATATACTATATATGCATATCTGTATCTACATACTATATGTATATATATATATATATATATATATATATATATATATATATATATATATTTATCCATATATCTATATCTATCTATCTATCTATGTATCTATATAGGTATTATACAAGCTTTACTTTCACACAAACAGGAGGAATAGGGAGCTCTCCAAAAAGAAAAGGAATTACTATGAGTACACACTTACAGCCACATTGGCAGTGACCTCCTATGGTAAATAACAATTATGGGGTTCAGTTTTGTTGAGCTTCCTCAACAATCAATTGATGTGGTAGTTTCCACGGTAGCCATCTTCCCAAACAATATCAATTATGCATTTCTTGGCACTGAATTTCAGACCATAGCTCTACCACTAGTTATTAGTCTATGTAAGGTTTTCTAGGATGATATTTGTGTCTTTATTTGGGGTCTATATTATAATATCGAATGGAATGAATGTTGAGCGGCCACAATATCAAAAGTGCTGTTCATCGAGTTCTGGTTTGTGGGATTGAGGTGCAGTGAAGATTGGGAATTTTGCCCTTTTCTCACTGTAGTGCGATCTCGCAGTTGGTATATGTAAATAGCAGGAGGTGTGGGGGGCTGCAACCAAGTCATTTGAATGGCACATTCGATATTGTGGCCGTTTAACATTTGTTCCTTTCAATATTATAACATAGACCCTTTATTTGCACATCATCCTTGTATCCGTGCAATGCACTGTTTCCACCTTGCTGTGCACAGAAGTCAGTTGTGCCTGGATCACTGAACATTTCAGTCACTAGCTTATGCCAGGTGTTACAGCCACATCTGGGATTATCTCAAAGTTAGGACAGTACCTCATCCTCTGACATTTATCCCTTATAATGTCATACACACTTCAGTGGTGGTGCAAATGTCAGATATTGTGTAAACAATGAACAGAGGTGGAGGTCACATATGATTTTCAGGTAGAAGCTGTCCGTGGGGCCCTGATGAGTCTCTATGTTCTATGTGTACTTCTACAATGCCTCTCATTATGGTGGGCATTGATGACTCCTCCTTCTGTATTGTTACAGACAATGCCATTGTGTCATCAGACACTACCACATGCAGATTCCATCATTGTCAGCAAAAAGTAACCTATGGGCATCAGTCCTATGCTGTCCTGTTTTGCTTGATGCCCCGCAAGTAGAAGTTATCAAAGCAGGAACTTTCATGACACCACTGTCCTCCTACATGTGTCCTATATACTCCTCATAGCATGAAACATATTGCACAATAAAGTGCAGGTACAGCATGCTTTAAAAATACCTTGTTGTATAGGTTGCTGCAGTTGTAGACTGCAGATGCCTGGAAAGATTGCTAGCAGGTGGACCGTGGTCAGTCCTTCCCGTCAACTATATTGGTGCGTACTGTACTGTAATGGATATTACTTACCTGGGGTATCTAAAGCTGACACTCATATTCATAGTACCAGCCTCCTTATATGTTTAAGTCACCCCTAGATATGATGGACATCTCTCTCTGGGTTGCATATGACACCAGTATTCCTAAGATCTAGTGAGATGCCTCTATCTGAGTGGTCCAATCTCTGCGGTGGAGATGACTACCTCAATGGCCTGTGCCTTAACTTTTGTATGGAGTATCATGTCTATAATACTCTATGTAATGTGTTGCATGGCTCTGTTATGACTACCCATTGCATCCACATAACAGCATGCCAATGCAGGTTTTCATACTGCTTTTCAGCAGCAGCTTTGTCCAGCAGGTACTTGACAGGGTTTCATACTGCTTGTCAGCAGCAGCTTTGTCCAGTAGGCACTTGCCATGTGTGGGGAGGACCTTACTTCTTTCTTCTGTCCAGTGAGATTTTGCAGGCATTGCATCCCTCTGGCTGCCATGCCACTACACATACGTATATGTGTGTGTGTGTGTGTGTGTGTGTGTGTGTGTGTGTGTGTGTGTGTGTGTGTGTGCGTGCGTGCGTGTGTGTGTGTGTGTGTGTGTGTGTGTGTGTGTGTGTGTGTAGTAGTATATACCTATGGAAAAACATCATCCATCATTTATGGGTAAGGTATGGTGTTGTATGGGATCCCATACTTCTGGCCCCCACCATTTTCTATACTAACCAGTTTCTCTGCTGTAATTGATGATTTGTGCAGTCTATATCCACTTTTGATTTGTGTACTGCACCCATGCTCACATACTTCCACACCCATATATGAACCATTTTATTGACAGCTGTTATGGCTATGCACAGGCTTCAACCCCCCTCACATGCTCAGTACAGACTGCAGCCATTCCTCAACATGTGGTCTTGAAGCACCAGACTTTATGTGCCATGTTCTTCACTAAGTTTCCATGGTACAAGCTGGGAACACTACTGACACCCAAGTTCAAGAGCTATAAATCTAGTCTCTTGAAACCAGGGACTCAAACACATTGTAGCTCATGCAAGCTGCTACTCATGCTTGAACTTGAATATGAGTTTAGGCAATCAGGCATGGGGAGAGAACGGGAGGAGGATTTAGGGTTAGGGAGCAGCAAGGGAGTTTGAGGTTTGGGATCAAAAGTGGAGTTTTAGAGTTAGAGAATTACTGGGAATGTAGGTTTGGGAGGAAGCTGGAGTTTTAGGCTTATGGAACAATTGGCGACCTTATGGTCAGGAAGGAGCACAGTATGTTGATAGTAAGGTAGCGCGAAATCAGCTTGGTAACTGGGTAGGAGTTTTGGGTTACAGTTTAGGTTCTGATAAGGTATATAGTTTTACAGGGCAGGGTGTAGGGAGGGCTACATAGAAATGGGAAATCAGCTAGTGTGAGTTTGAGCTCTTGCTTTTTTAAGTAAGTGGTAACAAGCAGCTGTGAAACAAGCTAGTATCACTTGAGCACCCATAAGAAACTCTGCAAGTTTTCCCCCTAAACACAGGTCAGTAAGGTAGGGCCATGCCTGTGCCCTTGGTCTCCATTTCCCACTGACATGCACATCAAAACATCTGCCTTAGTGTGATATTCACCTCAGAGTTTGTTGTTCTTGCTTATGCATATTACCAGGTGGGACGCCTTCCTTAACTCTATAAAACTGCATGACTATGAAATCTGTATTGAAATTCTTGTATTTCAGAGTTTTATGACATTGAGCAGGGTTATGCAAGAGGGAGCTGGTACTTTTTATTATACTAAAAAAGGCCAATTAGCATGGTGATTATGCTAATGCTGCTACTAAGCACCACTGATTTAGAATTGTTGCCATAGTTCATCACACTGTTCACACATTCTGGTGATTGCTGTGCAAGTGCCAGACAGCACACGAGATGTGACCTGTATTCTTATGCATGCAGCATGAGTAAGCCTATAACAGCATGTGCTTGTGCATGCAGCATGAATAAACCTATAACATCGTGTGCCTGTGCATGCAGCATGAGTAAGCCTATAACATTGTGTGCCTATGCATGCAGCATGAGTAAGCATATGATATCATGTGCTTGTGCAAATAATCAGTTTATTGATGAACTAAAAGGTTTTATACAGGATTGGGAAACAAGGTAAAAGAAATTGAAAGACCACCAAAAAAAGAGGAAGTAGATATATTTTGGAGAAGTATTTATGAAGATCCTGTGGAACATAACAAAGATGCTAAATGGGCAGAAGTAGTAAAATAAATAATACATTTAAAGATACGGGATATGAAATGGGATGAAGTAATAACCAGAGAGACTGAAACAAAGTTAAGAAAGGCCTCTAATTGGAAAACCCTAGGCCTAGATGCAGTACCTAACTTTTCGTTGAAAGTATTAACATCTTTGCACAGAGATTTAGCCATGAGTAAGAACTATTTATATGCTCAACCTGAACAGACACCAACCTGGCTAACAGCAGGAAAAACAATGCTCCTACTTAAGAGTGAACCTGCAAGCTACCCTAAAGATTATAGATCAATAACTTGCTTTCCGACAACATATAAACTATACATTGGAATTGACGCTGACAGAGTTTATAGTCATTCAGAAGAAAACTCAACTATAGCAGTAGAACAAAATGGCAGTAAAAGTCATGTGGAACAAAGGATAATTTGTTGTTAAATAAAGTCATAGTGGAGAACTTTAAAAAGTGGAAGAATCTAAGTATGACATGGATTGACTACAAAAAAGCATTTGCCAGTATCCCACATTCATGGATAAAAGAGTGCTTAAAATGTATAAGATACACCCTACACTGATCAACTACATTACAGTGACCATGAAACAGTGGCAGACCACTTTGCAATTAAAACAAATTATTATTCCAGGGATAAAAATTCAAAGGAGATATTCCAGGATGACTATCTGTCACCATTGCTGTTCTGCCTTGCCCTTAACCCAGTAAGCTGTTTATTCAACAGCTTAGGCCATGGCTATAATTTGGCTCCTAAAAACAACAAAGTGTAAAGACTTCTCATCTACTCTTTGTCGATGATTTAAAACTGTATAGCTCATCAGATAAGGAATTGAAAGCACAACTGCAGGTTGTCAAAACTTTTTCACATGATATAAGAATGTCATTTGGTCTTGATAAATGTGCAAAAGCAACCTTTAAAGCAGTAAAACTGCAGCACCCAGAAAACAACAGTTTGGGACAAGAATGTGATATAAAAGAACTTGAGCAAAAGGGAGTGTATAAATATTTGGGAATTGATGAAGGATCAACAATAAAACATAAACAAAGGCAAGTAAAATTTAATAAGGGATACTTTAGAAGACAAAGTAATCCTGAAAACAGCATTGATATCTAGGAATAAAATCCAAGCTATAAACCAATTTTGTTTTCCTGTCCTAAATTACAGTTTTGGAGTAACTGACTGGCCCTAAAACATGTTGAATAGATTAGATAGGAAAACAAGAAGGATGCTTCATGCTCACAAAATGATTTGTAAAAAGCAGTGCATACCAAGATTATATATTCCCTGTTCCGAAGGAGGGATGGGCCTCCTTCAAATTGATTACATGTATAGATCTGCAATCGTGGAACTCCACACATATCTGCTGACATCACAAGACCCAAAAGTAGTGAAAGTTTCGAAACATAAGGAGAATAAATCTAAGATGAGTTTTCTGCTTAATCTGAAGGACCAGATGAGAAGGCAAGAAATGTGGAAAATGCATAAATACAGTTGCAAGTACAGAACATTTCTGAAAAATCCTCATGTTGATCAGGAATTAATGCAGGAATGGTTAAGGAGAGGCAAATTCAAACCAAAAGATGAAAGGTTAATATCGGCTGCCTAGATACTGGGCTTTGTACACTCTGGTTTGCAAAGTCCATTGAACATGTGGGAAAAACAGACAAATGTAAGTTTTGTAAAACTGAATTGGAAACAGTCACACACCTCATTGCTGGCTGTGACATACCAATGGCAGAAGGACTGTATACTGGAAGGTATAATAATGTGGCAAGACTGTTGCACTGGGGACTGTGCAAACATTATGGTACTGGTGGATGAAAAAGATTGGAAACATGAACCACAAAGCATAATAGAAAATGATGAAGTTTATATCACATGGGATCACCCATTACCAACAGTTCAGAAGATATATGCTAGAAAACCGGATATAGTGGTCCATGAAAAGAAGACAAAAGTAGCACTGATCAATGACTACAGTGTGTTGCATACAGAGAGACACAAAGTCATAAGATATCAGGATCTGGTGGCAGAAATAACAACAATGTGGAAGAAAGATACCCAGACAGTTCCAATAGTAGTAGGGGCTATGGGTCTTATAAAAAAGAATCTACAGTCATATTTAGATATCTTACCAATCCATGTAACCCAGTAGGAATTGCAGAAGCAGACATTGCTGGGCCATGCAGGTGCTGCAAAGAACACTTTTGGTTGGCATCAAAGACTGGAACATAACTAATTACATAAACTAATCGTACTTTGACTTAGGAATGGGGTCCATTCCTGTCATGGTATTAGAAACCCAAAAGATTTGGATAGATTAAAAAAAAATGAGCAAGCCTATAACATCATGTGCTTGTGCATGCAGCATGAGCAAGCCTATAACATCATGTGCTTGTGCATGCAGCATGAGTAAGCCTATAACATCATGGTGCTGTAGTAGAGAGGTAGAGTTCCTCCATGTGGCAGCTCTGTGGAAATAACATAACACTGTGGTACAGTGCTACATTAGATGTCATGTGATCTAAAACATGGGTCCTTTCACAGGGTACTACAGTTTTGCTCCTTGAGCTAACCTGACTGAGTGTCCATGGAAACTGCATGTGCTTTGGAAAGCAGAGCTCAATCATGTTGCAAAAGACAGGAAGACTTTCTTGTTCTTCATGCATATAGACATCTAAGAACAACAGCTAGGGCAATATGACTGGTATAATGGTAAGGAAGATAACTGGCATAAGCTTCACTGGATGGCAAGTAATGACACTAGCATCACCCATTCTAGTATGCATTGTTGTCATCATTACAGTGAATTGAGGTGGCACCACTTTGAAATGTTTGAGAGTGAGAGGCAGGGGCAAGGGAGAAAGCCAAAAATTCAATAAAAAAATGTTGTTTCATTTTTCCAGTACCAGTTTATTTTGTTATGTACCTATTTTACATGCCTGCTTAGTTATGCTTTATGTATTGAAAGGGTTGCTGAGTGAGAATTACAAATGGTTGGATGTTGAAGGAGGTAATAGTGACTGTCAGCATCAGGTGTGTATGCCGACTGTGGCAGTCCACTATACATCTGCAGTTTTATTACTTCAACACATGCATGCAATATTCTTTTGCACTGTGCCATCCTTCTGCAGGTCAAGTTTTAGCAGTGGAGAGGCAGCACAGCTATGCCTGTAGCATCTGAAATATTTGGTTCTGCATAACCAGTAGCCAATTAGGCAGCTTCTCATCATGATTCCCCTAGTGGAAGAAACCTGAAGATGTCACTGCTGCTCTCAATAATCATTCATCAGGAGAAGGAGGATGAAAATTCTTTCCTCTAGTGAGAGTGGTCCACAGGGGTCTGCCATGGTTTATCAGTGTCACATGTAGAGGTAAGTAGCAATTGAGGTACAGCAGCAACTATATGAACACTTTGCTCACTTCAGCAATTTGAAGTGCCTCCCGGTGTTTCTTGTGGACTTGTTTGACAAGCAAGCCCTAACCATTAGGCCACTGGAGGACAAACTAGGCCCTAGCTTTTTTCACCCAGTAAATGATGCCATGATTTGCTGTCAGCAAGGTGGCTTGCATTCAATTGTGCCAGGAACCTACCCCATCTCCAAAAAGGCATTTGTCTCCCTTATGTATCATTCCCCACCCCTTGTTCATCATCCATCCCTCCTATCACCAGTTGTCAAGTCTCTGTTTTCCTGTACCATCCAATGTCCTTTCCATCTTTGTGTATTTTCCACTCCTTTCAAAGTCTGTGTTTTTTTTTGTTTGCTTGTTTGTCTGTACCTGCTATCTGCTATTCTCCATCTACTCCATCTATAACCTTCAGACACTGCCATGCCCATCTACTCTTCTATATATATATCTATATATATATATATATATATATATATATATATATATATATATATATATATATATATATATATATATATATATATATATATATATATATATATATATATATATATATATATATATATATATATAGGATCATAGGATCATAGGAAGTTAATAAGCTATTGGCCCTGAGGCCCTTATAAGCCTAGCCAAGAGTTTAGCCCATGTATAAACAAATCAGCACCAGATACCCTTGTCCAGCAGGGACACGGGTGGAATCCCAGGGATGTATTTTCTATTTCCTATTCAGTTATCCAAGTTGTGCTTAGAAAGGAGTAAAAAGTTACTCTGTTTGACGTGGAGAGGGAGTCTATTCCACAGATGGGGGGTCTCTGGGACACAAATCTGTTCTGCCAACAAGTCCTATTGATGTCACAGACCAGGTTGAGGCCACATGTGCGGTTTACTTGAGTGTAGCTTCACTTGCTGATATGCAGCAGACCCATCAAGGCAGGGTCCAAGATTGCCTTGTATGCCAGACAGAGGTCACCTCTGAGGAGTCTGTATGAAACAGAGTACAGGGATAGGGCTTTTAGCCTATCTGTGTATGGTAGATTTCTGAGGCCCTGGATTATCCTGGTGAGGAACCTCTGTGGTGTCTCCAGTTGCTGCATGTGCTTTGCTAGGTACATGCCAAAATAGGGCGTTGTACTCAATAATGGACCTTATAAGTGAAGAATACAGGGATGCTATGACCTCCTTGTCCCTGAATGAGATACCCTTACTTATGAGGTGGGCCATGTAGAAAGCTTTCCGTGCAATGGAATCAACATAGTGGTCAAAAGTCAGGTTGCTATCAATCTGGGGGCCCAAATCCCTCACGAATGACTGTGTGCTTAGGACGTTGTTATTAATGTGATAATTTGTGGGGACATCATTCTCCCCAAAGGGGATGATGATGCATTTTTTGTATTCAGCTTGAGGCCATGTTTCTGGCACCAGTCATTTGTTTGGGTGAGACCCTCTTGGAGGATGTCCAAGTCACTAGGGGAATTGATGACCACACCCAGCTTGCAGTCATCTGCAAACTTGGTCAGCCATAGCTCACTGGTTTTGGCCTGCACCTCAGAAAAGTATATGCCAAATAACAGAGACCCCCAAGACCACACCCTGAGGTACACCACTCGATATGGGTCTATTGCTTGAGATGGCTTCCCCAACTTTGACTAGGTGGGTTCTATCAGTGAGCCAGTTAGCTGCCCATCTGGTAACATATGGATTGATGCCTAGTTGAGAGACTTTATCTTTTATGTCTGAATGGGGAATAGTGTTGAAGGCTTTGGCCAGGTCAAGGTAGGTGGTGTGCACTGCCTTCCCCTCATCCACAGCTTTGGTTACTGTCTCAAAAAATTCAACCAAATTTAACAGACATGGCCTTCCCTTGACGAAGCCAAACTGTGTCGGATTGAGTTTTTGGAGGTTGCCAATGTCCTTGTTAATGAGGTCCATGATAATCTGTTCCACAGCCTTGCAAATCAGGCTAGTTATGCTGATGGGTCTATAATATCCCAGACCAGTGGATACTCTTTCTTTGTGTAAAGAGATGACAGTGGCTGTTTTCCATTCAGCTGGGACAAAGCCGGTACTCAGGCTTTGGTTGAATAGGTCACCTAATGGTGCTGAAAGTTCTTTCCTGAGTTCATGTAAGATGCAGACTGGGATGTTACTGGGTCCCATGAAGGCTGTATTTTTTGCTTTTGAGAGAGCAGTGATGACCTGATCTCTAGATATAAGGGGAAAGGGACAGGTATTGGGAATATCCTGATTTACTGATGGGGAGGACAGAGGGGTGAAATTTTCACTGAATCTGTCAGCCAGCAAGTTTGCTATATCTATGGCATTTGTATATGTGATGTTCTTGACCACCAGTTCTGAGCAGATCTGGGTGCTACTTTTGAAATTATGGACGTATGTGAAGAAGGCCTTATGATTGTCTCTAGTATATGTCACCAATCTGGACTCAAAGTTTGCTTTGGAGGATTTCACTAGTGCTCTTATTTGCTTATTTGGGCTAAGGAGAGACTGCTTCCAATTGGTCATCTGCTCCTTCATGGTCCTGGATGGCAATTTTTTTATTTTGTTATAGTTTATTTATTGCAGATGTCCACCAGACAGGTTTACTCTTCCTCATGTAAGATGATTTAGATCTGTCAGGTATTCCTGATTCCATGCAGCTATATGAGTGCTTGTATAGTAATTTGGCATAGTTTTGGATATTGGTGCCAGCTCCTAGAGAGGGGGAGGAGACTTTGAAGCTGTTTATTCCATTCATCAGGAGGTATTTAGCTTTGGAGAAGTTTTTTTTGTTTGACCCTAGCTAGAGGGGGTCAAGGGAGATGCTGACTTCGAATGTGACCACTTTATGGTTGGATCTTACAAGGGAGGATGATACTATAGGGATGCTGCAGTGGTTACTCATGTTGGTTAAAACCACGCCCGAGATATTATCATCTCTTGTGGGTGTATCGACAAGCTGTTCCAAAGCATTTGCATTGACAAAATTGAGGAATCTTTGGGCATTTGTGTTCTGGCATGAGTAGTGCTTCCAGTCTATGTTTGGGTAGTTAAAGTCACTCCAGGAGCAGGGTAAAGGTTTGAATCTTGATAGATTTGAAGACATCTAGATAGGCAGTTTGGGCACCTTGAGTCAGATTTGGGGGCTGGTAGCTAGCTATAATTTGTATAAGGGTCTTGTCAATGGTTAATTGCACCTGGAGTGTCTCCTGTGCATCACACTCTCTGACCAGCCTGGAGGTGTGTATGTCTTTAATATATATTGAAACTCCACCTCCTTTGGCTTTACTGCCCAAGGTTTGGGGTCTGGATGTATGATAGGATGATTAATCAGGTATTGCTGGGGTGCTCCCCACAGTTTTGAACCAGGTTTCTGTGACACCACAGATGTCAGCATTTTCCAGGGTTAAGAATGCTTGCAATGAGTGCAGTTTCATGTTTAGACTCCTAGCATTTAGCAGCATGACCTTTAATTTGGGTTTTGTTCAAATTTATATGTTGGTAGTTTTAACTTCATTACTTTTTCTAAAAAAGGCACTATGGGGGAAGCAAGTGCCTTTGCCAGAAGCCTGAAGCCCAAGTGAGACAGATGCAGGCCATCTCTGGCAAAGCATCATGGTCTGTCGATCATATCTTCCCAGACTGTCAGGTACTGGATCCCCTTGGAATGACACCAGAATCTAAGCCAATTGTTAAAGTCAATTATTTTTTGTTTGTATTGAGATATCATTCTGGGTGATGGTAGAATGCTGCTTAAGGTTAGAAACATACCTGCCTGGGATACATATTCAGTGAGTTCAATCATGTCTCTCTTCATATAGTCCAGAGAGGTACATTTGAAGTCATTCATGCCAACATGGACTATGAGTACCTGTTGTTGAGAGACTTGAGTGCATGTGTGATATCGTGGATTCTGGCCCCTAACAAACAACTAACCGTGACTTTCTCCTTATCCAGCCTGGTGAGAGGCACATCTTTGTGTCTCACAATGTAGTCTCCTATGACTAATATGTTGAGTTTATGGTTAAGCCTTAGTGGTTGTGAGACACAGGTTTGTGAACTATGCATTGTATGTGGTGTGCAGGGCTGTGGAGATCATATGTGTTTTTGCCTCGGATGTCTCCTTTGTTTGGGTATGTTTGTGTTGAGGACCTCCACATATGTAGGTGTGTATTGTGCAGGTGTGTGGGTGAGGTGCTGTGATTGTGTTGACAACCTTCTCAGCACCAGATATACTGACTTGTGAGGGAGAGAGCATGGACTCTTGGTTCTTAATGTAATTGCATCTCTTACAAATTGTGTTCCTAGGTAGTAGTAGTAGGTGGCTAACTGTGTACATAAGGCAGTTGCTACACTGTCTCAGGATGCCCATATCAATGAGACTGGCAGGAGAAACTGTAGGAAATTGTCCATCTATATTTTTCCGAATCTGAGAGAGAAGGCCAGGGAGAGTTCATGGGTAAGTCTAAAGCTCAACTGCTTAAATCAAAACCAAGAGGCTTAGAATAACATAACTTGAACAGGCTATAAACAATCAGTAACAAATGCAAGATAGAAGATGCAATTGAACACTTTAGAGAACAAGCTGCAGCAAGTAGCAGAAAAAGCATGATGAAGTAATGGAGCAGGAGGATGAAACACAAATACAGTAAAAGAAGCTGAATGAAGTGTTTTTTTGTTAGTAAATTGGAAAGGAAGAGAGGAGAAGGAATAGAAGAACATTGAAGGTTAAGGAACTAAAGAGTATGACATTCCCAAATGATCTCTGTATTGGGTAGAATGAGCTAATGAGATGGGACTGGAAGGAGTGTCCCTTATCAAATTTACAGTAGGGTCAGGCAACAACAAAGGCCACCAAATTTAAGAACACAACAGCAGTTGGGTGGGGGGGGGAACAAAAAATTAAACCACAGATCAGCAAATATATAAATGGAGACACAGAAAAGTAAATATTTTAGTCAAACAAATAAATAAAAACAGTGCAGTAAACTAGTGAAAAACTGTTATACAAATAAAAAAAACAATGCAGTATTGATAAGCAAATAAATACAACCAGTACAGTGCTGATAAGAAACATTGGACAGTTAGATAAAATCCAAAAAGTATACTTATGTAGCTCTGCAACTCAGATTAAGAAGCACTCTCTATCAGGCACAAGCAGAGCTCTAGCAAGATAAGCATATATTTAAACACAGTTTATTTTCCCATAAAATGTACCATTCCTTCATGCCCACCTTCCGTGCCTTATAGTTACCCTTGTATGTTTCTTTCTGCTTGCTGTCCTCCCCTTTCCTATTACCCTGTCTAGCCCATTTACTCCTCATATATATGAACAGGGATGACACTTCGATATGCAGCCCACAGGGGTCAATTTAATGGCTGCTGTATTATCATTCTTCTGCCTAATGAGTGTGCAATGCACATTTGCATCACTGTGTTGCACACTTGAACATCCACTGACTTGATCATGCCATCCTGATTGACATCCATCACACCAGTTGCGCACCATATTGAAATGCCTCTCTAGCCATGAAGCAGCCTAGCACAGCTAACACTATGCTTCTGTTTATTATGAATCTATTTGCTTGGTATGTCAGTTCTTTTCATTGCCTCATACATGCCTGATTAGCTATGTGCATACTGCACAGTGGTTTCTCCATACAGTAACACAGTACAGACAGTCAATAAAAAGTAAAATGGCTTACTTTCTAGGTGTAATATTTTTTACTGAACCCTAATCCAAACAGAAGTTTTTTTTATCTTTCATTACAATGAATATATAGAAAGAGACTAAACCCATACTTCCAGCAACAGAGAGAGACAACTATTTCTTTGTTACTTGTATACACAGAAGAGTTACCAAGTGACAGACCCTGTAGATTTTCAGTTTTTACAAATTTTGCTGAGTTGTACAACTACCTCCATTCTCTTTGTAGAAATCCAGTGATGTGAATGTTTACTTATTTGAACGTTTGGTGTTTTTGTCTCAATTAAGTAGGTTTCGGGTAAGTGAAATTTCAATTATCTGAAGTAGACCCAAATATTATTATTATTATTATTATTATTATAACATGCAATATCCATTATATGAAAAATACTTGAGAAAAATGGCAAATGAATGAATTCTTGTAATTTAGACATTACCTGCTCTTATTGTCTTTCTACTAGTTACGAAAAATGTGTTCTTTAAATTGTTTGGTTCTATGTATAAGATTACAATTGGTATGTTTGTCTAATTTCTTAAAATGCTGATCAAACACTCTTCAATATCCCTAATGCTGGCTGCTGAAAATTAATTTCCATCTTAATTATGCTGCTGTCTATACAAAAGTAGACATTGGTGCAAATTCAATAAAGCTTACATGGTCATTTTTTCCGTGTTTGCCTCGTGGCATAAAGTGAACATGAGCACAGTGTCTTTTAGATTCAGTAAAATCCATGCAGCAGTGTGCAATCATGTGCATTCATGCACATCAGTGGAAAGTTTTGTGGGATGCAAACTTCAGCATAAGTAGCTGAATTTTATGCTAATGAACTAAGCCAACATTGTGGATCGATCCAACACCCTTATAAACCGTGTAGGCTCCGTGTCCGTGTTGGAAGTGTATGCAGAAATTTTCCATGTACAGGAGCCTACACAGAAGCAAGGGCACGTAGAAGTCCTGAAATATGGATAGAATGCCCACGAAAAGCTAAAAACATGTATTTAATGGTCACGGATGTCCAAAAGAATCAGGGGTGTGTGTCAGATCACAATAAATTTTATAAATTTTATTTTAGCACAGTTTTCCACAGTATGCAACTATGTGCAAAACATTTGAAAATGAATAACAGAAATGCAATTTAAAAGATGGTATGATGTATTGCCACAACAGGTAAAGTAATACCCTGCATTGTGTTTTTAACTCCTGGTCCTTTTCTGCTGCCCAGGTTACACAGCTACTATCTGTGTAGTTTCCAGGGTATCAGCATGGTTATTATGTAAATGATGTTAAAAAGCAGTGGATTTGTTAAATCGCAAAAAGCAGGGAGCATGTAGGGCTGTCCACTCTGTGTAAGCTCCTACATGGTGTGTATGTTTTCCATGGATGATGACATCAGGGGGTGTCAGGTAACTTTGCTGTTGTGTTATGACACCTTTTGCTGTTGTGTGCGCAGTGCATTACTTCGCGCAAATGACAATGATTAAGCACTCCTTGTTTGTGTGAGCAGACCTCCCTCATACCAGACATGAACTAGACATTCAAAAATAGAAACTGGATGCATTCAATCAATATTGGTGAGAACTTCTGGGCATCACACAAACCTGGTATGTAGGGCTTGGGTCTACTAGTTCCCTCTAGGTAGAGACCTTTGCTTGAATAGTCCTGTGGTGACAAATGTTAGGTGTTAGACTAGGATGCAGATAGTCTTCGATTCAAGTACAGGATATGTCAATATTTATCATTCTGTGCTGACATTGTAGGTTATAGAAATGAAGTGCAATTATCAGTATTTAGCATATTATTATTTGCTGTCCTTATGCACAGCTGCACTCTGCTGCACATCGGTGTGCAGTGCAAAATATTGTGCACAGCAGCAGGAGTTTTAAATCATGTTAATTATATCCTAAGAAGGTGAATGTCATTTAAAGTAGCCAATACCAGATGTGTTCTTAATCAAGAAATGTATAAAGTATGCATACAGCCTATATTTTGATTTTTCCTTGATACTTCAACAGCATTGGAGTAGAAACTTGGAACGTTTAACTGACATAATGGTAGGGGCTGCTGGAGCTATTCTACATCTGTATGTGCTCAAGGCTAAAGTCGATGCTGCTGATGCTGATGACAATAGGCCTAGGCAAAGAAGGAGAAAAGTGTTCAGGCCCAGGGTGACCTACCAGGTGTTACATGAGCTGGGGAGTGTAGAGCACTACAGGGTAGACATGGATACATTACAAGAACTCTGTGAGATCTGCTGGCCTCAATTCAGAGCCAGAGTCACCTGATGGGAAACCATCTCAGTAAAAACGAAGATATGGTCAGCCCTTAGCATATTAGCTACAGGTACTTTTCAAAGACCAACTGGGGGCATGATGGGGGTGTCATAGGCATCAACATCCATGATCCTGTACCATTTTCAAGATGCTATGCTTATACATACCAAAGAACACATATATGAACACATATATTTCCCCTTACTACTGAGGAAAGGACCAGCAACATGCAACACTTCTATCATGTAGCACACTGCCCTGAAGTACTGGATGTCATAGATTGCACTCATGTACACAGCAGGGTACCACCTAGTGAGCAGAGTAGACTCTACATTAACTGCAATGGATACCACTCCATCAACTTCCAAGTCATGTGTAATATCCAGAGGATTATCCTGAATGTGTGTGCTGGCAACCCTGACAGTTATCCTGGCTCCCATATCTGGCACATATCACAGCTCTACCAGATGTTTGCTAGAGGGGACATCCCACAGGGCCATTTACTGAGAGATGCTGGCTATGCCCTGGAACAGTGGTTGATGATACCCATCAGAAATGCACACACATCCATGGAAGAATGCCATAATGATGCACACGCACAAACTAGGAATATCTTAGAGCATTTGTTTTGGCTTCTGATGTCACTGTTCTGTTGATTATATATATCTGGTCGAGCTTTACAGTATAGTCCATGCACATGTACACAAATATTCACAATTTGTGCTATGCTGCACAATTTAATCTTGCAGAAATAGCTGCAGCAGGATCAGCAAGGTGAACAGACACACCCAGTGCTGAGGTCACCACATCAACAGTCACAGGAGGACTCGGAGGAGGAACCCCCAGCTACTCTGCCTGTAGGTAGATGTAGGCATGCTCAGTATGCCCTTGCTTTGGCTAAGAGACAACACATAGAGCATTCACTGACCACCTAGGGTCTAATAATTTCCTCCTACTCACATACATGTATTAAAATTGATGCCAGGCAACTCACTCAACCTTTATCTATACATGTATTGGCTGTTTACTGCTTGCATCAGACAGAGTTATCCCTGAACTAATGTTGTGTCAACTGCCACATTTGTAAGGTAAGGCCTGAACCTAGACTGCAGTGTTGAACACTATTATGACATACCCTAATATGTCTTACCTTGTTACAGTATGCAAATATATAATGGTGCTTTTGTAGATAACTTAACTTGGGTGACAGAGTTTTTATCCATATATATAGAGAAAACTCTGAGGCCCATTGTTAATTCAAACAAGTTTATATTAAGAGACTCTAAACATTTCCTTTTAGATTTCTATGAAATTGCTGTTGGTTTAAAAGATATCAAGTCAATTGTCATGGTTACAATGGATGTGATATCTTTATTTACTAAAATACCAAATGGAATAGGAATTGCATACATTAAACTATGTTTAGATAGGCACTCAGATTTGTCTCTAAACAAAAAAAGGGTAGTTTGTGACATGCTCAGTTTAGTTTTGGAGAATAACATTTTTTACTTTGAGAAAAACCTATTTCTGCAAAGGGATGGCATAGCTATGGGCACTTCTTGTGCCAATAGCTACGCCAACCTAGTCATGGCAGTTTGGGAAGAAGAGAATCTTTTTTTGTTGAACAAATTCATCCACAATGTCCGTTTTTACAGGAGATTTGTGGATGATTTGTTTTTTCTCTGGGATGGCTCTTTAGAAGAGTTAAATGAGTTCTTTTTGGAAATTAATGCAATGGTACCCTTCCTTAAATTTACTATGACATCTTCTTATGATAATATTGCTTTCCTAGATGTATCATTACAGCATTTAAATGATGGAAGGTTTAATACTGGAGTATTCAGGAAGACATGTTACAAGAACACCTTATTAAATAGGAAAAGTATGCACCCCAAACATGTCTTCAAGAATATCGTACGAGGACAGGCGGTGAGAGTTTCAAGGCTAAATCCTATACAAGATCAATATGAAAATGAGTTGAGTAAATTAAATGATAGGTTGACAGCACGAGGTTATAAGGGAACAGAAATTAATGAATGCTTTGTTAGAGTTAATGGAGATAGGGATAATCAGGCCTGTCCCTACTTTTCTAGAAAAGGTATAGAATACTATACTGGGCAGCAGAAATCAAACCAGAGAAGTTATAAGAAACATCAAAAAGTATCCCTTTATTATACAGAATAGTAGGAGATCAACCTAGCTATATTTTTAAGAACAAGAAGAACTTACATAGACTGCTCTGTTCCTCAAGTATGGAAGCACCTTTGAAAAGAAGCTCTAAAGGGACAATAAAATGTGGCAACTGCAATTTTTGTAAGTATGTTAGTACTACCAATATGTTCATAAACCCTATAACATCGAAGATTTATACTTCCACAGTATATGGAACATGTAACACAGAACATCTGGTTTATCTTGCTACCTGCATGGAATGCAATGCATTCTATGTGGGTAAAACAGATAGAAAATTAAAACACAGAATTAGAGAACATATATATCAGATTAAAATTAAATCTGAAGTTAATGCATTATCCAAGCACATCTTAAAAGCAGGTCCCACACATGAATTTAGATTCATGATTCTGCATATTAATACACCCACCCTTAGAGCAGGAGATATCAGGAACAGAACAGAGGAAATAGAGGCAGATTGGATCATTAAGCTACAGGCTTACAGTTTTCCAGGACTGAACGATAATATTCCATTAAAACCAAAGCTGAAGAGAAGAAGGTTTAAATATTAATGCATACTTCTTTGTATAATACAAATGTTAGTGAAGAGAGGAATGTTTAAGCATTTATATACTATGTTTTAAGTGTATGAATTTGCTTAACTAAACTAATGATTTTTTAGATTAATTCATGACAATGATCTGTTTTTATTTGATTCTTATCTTGTATGTTTTTAGGTACATTTTGTTGTTTGATGCAGTTTCTTTGCTGTTAAAGCTAGTAATGGCAGAGGTTTCATATTTTTATTTAGTATGTGTATGTGTTTTTTATATAAATATTTATTGAGAACCAGTTAATTGTTAAGTTAATTGTTTAATTAGTTAAATTATCTGGTAGTATATATAGAACTATGTTTTTAGGAGTGCATTATGGTTTGAAAAAGCTGAAAAGCGAAAGCGCTCACCTGTTTTTATGTTTCTACAATAAACTGCAGTCAACAGTTTTTGACTAGTGTTTATTTGAAGAATATCTTGTTGGATTTTGGATTTGTATGAAGCAGTTTTACTTTTTGGTCTGAAGAGACAAGGAATTGCTACTTTTACTTCGTGCTGTTTGCTATAGCAACATCGGGATCTGCCTGGGTAACATCTGCACACAGCTTTTTATATTCTACACGTTTTTATGGACTTGCTTCAGTTGTGCAGAAGTTTTTGCTTCGCTGTGGTGTTCATTTTTATTCTATATTTACTATTATGACATACCCTAATATGTCTTACCTTTTTACAGTATGCAAATATATAATGGTGCTTTTGTAGATAACTTAAGTTAAAATTTGAGTACATACACTTATATTACTGCAGTGCTACCATATGTATTTTATTATTTATTTATTTGCAGCTTGTTTACCAGGATGGTCCATTGGGCCACAAGGAGCCCTATTTCAATGGAGTCATGAGGAGAAAAGCTCCAAAATACAGAGTAAACATCGTAACATAAGATAGTAAAAAATACAAATACAAAATGCAAAATACAGGAATACAAGAATGCAAAATACAAGAATAAAAAAGTACAGGTGAAGATGGTGCATACAAATTAATAAACTAGAAAACACAGAGATTATAAAAAAAATAAAAAACAAGTAATATTTACAAAAATATACTAGTTCCTGCTAAGGGCAAACAGAAATTAGAACAATAAGTAGATATTTACAAATAAATGTGTTCCTACTGAAAGATATAACAGTATGGGCAAAGAATGTATGGAAAACATGTGGGTAATTTAACTGGGAAGTGAGCTAATTCAGAAGTGAGCAGAAAGTGAGTATTAATGAGGTTTAAGTGGGATGGGAGCAGGAACATTCCCAATGGAGTGTCAGGTGTGAGTGAAGCAGGCATGTGAAGTAGGAGAGGCTGCCAGTGGTACAGATATTAGGTGTTAGTGAGTTTTTTTCTGCATCAGACATGAAACCCTCACACAATCCAACCACAGCTGAATACTGTTATATCATGCAAGGGAGAAGTTAGGAAGTGACTCTAGTCTACTGCAGTTTTTGACTTCAGGCTAGTTTGTATCCTAACAGTAAATGTGTTTTCCCCACCCACAAAACAGGACTGTAAGACAGAGAGATGTATAGTTATAATCATAATTATGGTAGAAGTTGTGTCTCCCTACTGGTCTGTGTTGAAATATATGTCATAGAAGTACTTGTACAATATACAGTGCATGGCTTGATAGCAGTGTACATTTTTATGAAGGTGGTTTTGTGAGGAATGACTACAGTCTTGGAAAGCAGCTTCTGTGGCTAAAAGGACTAAGGCAGCCATCCTGCTTGATGAAGCTTTAATGGTGTTTAGGGTTCAAATCCTGATGTAAGTTGGTGTTTTTACAAAAGTGTTTTTTACAGACTGTGGCTCTGCGTCCCATAATGTTTTAATCTTTATAATTTTAGTACACATTTGCGTGATGCATCTTGTGCTGAAAACAGTTTTAATAATGCTTAAATATTTTGGGTAAAGCGCAAAGCTGCAGAAAAAGGAAATGAACAGAAAAGTTATGTCAGACTGGCAATAGCAGACACCAGATACATTCAATTATTGCCTGTTATAATTGTGAAATTATGACCTGCATAGTGATAGGACTGGGCTGCAGTAGGACGTATACATTACATAAACTTGAAGGCTGTTTGTTAGCAATGCTTCTTGCATTTGCACACGGCTTACCTATGTGCAAACAGGTAAAAGAGGGAAACGTGCATGCATGTACACTTAGTGCAATAATCAATGCATTTCCGCTATGTCTATCATAGTTCTCAACTGTGTAGATTTATGAAGACAGTCCATATTTTTACATAATATTTGTAGTCTGTTCCCCATAAAATGCTGGTTTCTAAAAATATATTGTTAAATCTTTGAGAATGAAGTCAGAAAATAATGATATACAGTTCATTTGTGGATACCATACCCTTCAGAAAATTCATGTTAATGCAAAACCTGTTATTCCATCAACATTCTAGGTTTGTAAGGGCAATATTTAAACATTGACTCTATTTTTGCTGTTTTATGCCTACAATAATTATGGCTTTGTGCAGATTTTGTGCAGATTTCTTGCTCTAAGAGGTTGAGAAGTATGCTAACTATTACATCACATACATAGATCTGTGTACTTACTGTTCTATATTTTCCAGATGCTTTGTGTCACCTAAGACTACATGTGGAAACCGTGCAAACTGAGGGTACAGTATAACTATCTGTACAGAAACTTAATAACTATACATGTGTTCCATCACAATCAACCTCAACAACAATCAGTGCAACCACGGGATGTTCTTAATTCTACAACACATACATCCAACACAAAAAAGGTGTAATATATAATGTTGTGTGCCCCTCATGGATATGGCCATATAGTTGCGCTCACAGGCTTTCACTGCCAAAGCCAAACATCCAAATATGCTCAATATGGGACTCATGTTGTTACACACCTATGGCTTCTAAACAGTATACTACTGTTAGTGGAATAGCCTGAGATGACACCAATGTGCATATGAGGATCTCTCAAGCTGGTGTTCCCTACATCCCTTGATGATGTCATTTACTGTAAGTTCACATACAGCCTTGTTAAAATCAAACATGTGTAATGGTGCTTGCATTAAAAACTGTTCTGTAGTTTAAGCGCTTTGGTAGGGGTTCAGTTCTCACTGTAATAATGTGTGTGTCTTTGTGTCTCTACAGAGAAGAGTGGGAGTGAGTATCCAACACTGTCTTGTCAAATAACATGGTTTGTGCATAGTTTTTGTGCTTGCAAAAACATCCATGTCTAACAGTCCTCCAACCTCTTGCCCCCCACAGGGCCTGCTGATGTCATCTCCTATAAGAACACATGCAGTGCTCTTAAAAACAGCCTTGGCCATGGTGACTCCATTAGGTACTGTGTTCTCTAGTAAACCTAGATAGGTAAGGGTGCTAATCTCACTGCAGTTAACTTGGTGTGTATCTGTCTCCATGAAGAAGACTGGGACTGTATATCCAACACTTTCTTGCCAAATGCCATGTTTTTTGCAGTGTTTTTGCGCTTGCAATATCATCCACTTGTAGCAGTCCTGCAACTTTTTGTCCCCCACAGGACCTGCTGATGTCATCTACTCCAAGATCACCTGAAGTTCTATTAAAATCAGACTTGTGCCATGGCACATAAATTAAGTACTGTGTTCTCTAGTCTGTAAACTTAAATAGGTAGGAGTTCTAATCTCACTGCAGTCAACCTCTTGCATGTCTCCCTGAAGAAGAGTGGGAGTGTGTATCCAAAACTTCCTTGGAAAATGGCACAGTTTTGCATTGTTTTTGTGCTTACAAAATCATCCATTTGTAGCAGCACTGCAAACTCTTGTCCCCCCACAAGACCTGCTGATGCCATCTACTACAAGAACACCTGCAGTCGTCTTAAAACCAGACATGTGCTGTGGCATATGCGTTAAGTACTGTCATCTGTAAACTTAAATAGGTAGGGGTTCTAATCTCACTGAAATCAACTTGTGTGTGTGAGCTGTTGGTGGACATTATACAGAGCATTTTACAGCAGCCTATGGTACATTGTCATCATATCTTCAAGAGACACTGCTAATGTCATCAGCTATATCAGATTATTGGATATGAATTCCTCACAAAAGGCCTTGGGCACACACTGGCCTGGCAGATAGGTAGATGTCACATCATGCAATATAAGACAGACAACAGTGACATTCCTTTTATTATATGCACAAACATCATGGCATTTCTTTGCATTGGTGATGGACAGATTGACACAAGAGATCACACAGGAGTCCCCGTGGATGATGATATTTGGGGATGATATTATGATCTGTATTGACAGTAGGGAACATGTTTAGGAGACCCTGGAGAGGTGGAGTCATACTATACATAGAAAAGTAATGAATGGCATAAGGACTAAGACAGAATGTATGTGTGTGAATGACAGGGAGGATCAAGGAATGGTGAGACTGCAGGAAATAGAGTTGGCAAAGAAAGTCTATATTATAACATTGAGCGCTCAAAATTTTGAATGTTATAATATCGACCAATTTTAGTCATAACATCAAACACTCAGAACAGCAATTTTTTCCCAGGGAAAAAATTTGCTGTTCCAAGAAACATGCACACACACAACACAAGCACACCAAAACAACTGCAATCCACAAACATGCACTTAAAATCCTACATCTAACCCTACACTAAACTGTACATATTCTACTATCTATCCACTTACCTTAACCCAAACCCTAACCCTAAGGTCCGTAACTCTCACAAACTCACCTCACCCGTGCCCTAACCCTAACTCACTTAACCCACCCAACCCTACAGTCTGTCACTATCGCACACTCAACTCACCAGTGCACCAACACTAACTCACTTAACCCGCCCCTAATCCTAAAGTCTGTCATTACCGAACACTCACCTCAACCGTGCCCTAACCCTAAAGTCCCTAACTACTGCACACTCACCTTACCACAGTCCATTCACTCACTTACCTTAACCTGGTCCGTAACCATCTCACCACACTTACCTGAACCCAATCCGTAACCTCCATTCACTCAGTTCCCTAAACCTGGTCCATAACTATCGCACCACAGTGCTGTAACTAGTGAAGCCACGGAACGGACCACCAAAATCTTACCCTAGGTAAAAGTTCGATGTTCCGAGGCTTCGCTATTGTCAGCTTTCACTCTAAAGGGTTCGATTTTATAACATTCGAAGTTTTAAAACCTCGATGTTATAATATAGACCTGGTAAAGATGTACAATTTGAAATACTTGGGAACAAAAGTTCAGATTAACAGTGAGTGTGGAAGGGATGTGAAGAAGACAGTGCATGCAGGGGGGAATGGGGGAAGAAGAGTGTCAGGAGTGATTTGTGACTGGTGGGTACCAATAAAATTGAGAGGAAAGGTCTACAAGACTGTAGTGAGAAGAGCTATGTTATATAGTTTGGAGATGGTGGCATTCACAAAAATGCAAGAGTCATAACAGGAGCTGTCAGAGTTCCAGATGTTAGTATTTGCAATGGGTGTGCTGAGGATGGACATGGTTAGTAATCAGTATATTAGAGTCTCAGCTCAGGTTGTACAGCTTGGAGACAAGGACAAGTATGTGAGATTCTGTTGCTTTGGACATGTGCTTAGGAGAGCTGCTGAGTACATTTGGAGATGGATCCTAAAGACTGAGCTGGCAGGTAAAAGGAAAAGAGGAAGGCCTAAGATAAGGTTCATGGATGTGGTGATGAGGACATACTGGTGGTTGGTGTGACAGAACAAGATGCAGAGGAATGGAGGAACTGGAAGCAGATGATGTACTGTGGTGTCCCAAGATGGGAGTAGCCAAAAGAATAAGATTAGGATGCCATCTTTATTTGGAGAAATCCCACCTGTGCAATTATGGCAAGAGTGTACAGTATGAGTGTCTATCTGAAGGTTAGTGCTTTTGGGCACAATGTGAGCTTTAGCAGTGTTTCCTTGTATTACCTGCTCTGTTCTGGTTTATGTGCAGAGACCTTAATACTTTGACTCATACATACAGAAATGCCAATACACTATTTTCCAATACAATTGGCTGCTGCTATGTAGCAGATCAGATCTTCAACAGCTCTAACTATCTGTCATACCTTCTGTTACAGAAGAAGCAGCAATTAAACCTCTTATCAATCAATTACAGAACTATAGATCCACCTTAGGAAGGACCTCCTAATGTGCACTCTATAGGTTACTGCTCTGAAAATGCCACTCAGATCATATATACCCCTCATTTTAACATTGTCTATGCAGAAGCTAGGTTCAAACCTCCCATCCTCACCTTTCAGTTTCCTTCTGTTTCCCCTGCAAACCTAGTTAACATGTATTTTTTACTCAGTGCATACAATGCCTCACTTAAATAGGAGGACAAACTCACTTGCACAAACATAACTGGATTTTGCAAACTGAAATGCCATAGAAGAAATAGTGCACCATCCCACAAGGGTCTGTAATATGTCAGACCCATTCCTCAACAATGAGTGAATGATTTAATGGCACATGTGTAGTGCCTGCACTGTTAATCCAACCATTAAACAGTATGTGTAGAATTTAGAATACCTAATGAACTCCCTAAAGAAGGACCCAGGTTCAAAAACATCATCCAAGGTAACTACACACTCCTAAGGGATGGTATAATAGACCTCCAAGCTCAGCTTTCCACAAAGGGCATTGACAGCTATATTAAGTTACACCCTGACACTTGTCTACATATCTACAAAAAGCTATACACACAGCCATGCCTGATATGCTCAAAGAAAGATCTTCCAGGAAATGCAATCCATACTGGTGGATGTCTGTCATTACTACATTCTACAGTAAGTGAAAGAAGCTGCTGTTTACAAATGCAACATGTAAAAATCTGTCCTGGAAGGTCACTCACCTCAGTGCACCCAAACTAATGAGACACCTTGAAAAAGCCTCATATACAACTATGCTAATTATTTATGACACATATCCTGGGATAACCATAAGCCTGTCTTCATTTACATCTGCAAACTGATATATATCACTCAGATTAATTTTGAACTAATAATGGATGGTATTGCACACACTGACCCATTGTAAATTCCAAACCTGCTAGCAGACACAGGTGGCTGTAAAGTGCCCCCCACTACACCAAGCGTACAACATTTGTGCATCACCTCCAAACTGTGGTATCTACAAAGAGCAAGTTAGTACTGCTCTCTCCAAGACTAGGAGCACAGTCTCCATTGGACCAGATGTCATTCTGGGCTGTGTTCTTCATGTGCTGCAGCAGTGAGCTACTCCACTAGGCACCGTATTCAACCACAGTTTGAGTACTGCTGTTGTTACCACTGAATGGAATGCAGTGATTATTTCCCACCCACACAGTGGAGGACAGGCAATAAACAACTGGATTTACAGTTCCATAATTGTATTCAGCCTTTGCTGTAAGGCAATGGAAGCAATCTGCATGCATCTCAGACAAAAGGATACAGGTGACCCCCAAACAGTAGATCTGTTCTAGTTAGCTGTTCTCAAGGGGAACTTGTGCCTGCAAAGCCTGTGGGAAATCAAGACTGTGAGCAGAGACATAGACAAAGCTGTTAACTCATTCTATCTTGACCTTTCCAAGCCCCTCAACACAATCCAACATTTGGTCTCAATGAGAAACTAACCAAGGTGATTATTACACCTTGTGTTATCAGGTGGGTTGCAAATGGGATCATAGACCAACAACACTCAGTCAAAGTAAGACACCTCACCTCAAGCAGCAGACCTGTCACCTGTGTAGTAACAGATGTGTCAGTGCTGTCTCCCATCTTGTTTGCCATATACTTATCAAAAGTCCAAACAAAACAGAGGATGTATGGGAAAACATCTTTGTGCCACTAATGACTGCTGACACAGCCATGGGTGTTATAACAACTGCACAAACATGCATTACCATACTCTGTGTCAATGAATGTTCTTGCTTATTAAAAATATCCCAGAGTACAGTATTCCCAAATTCTGCATCAATATACCTTGGAACACATGTCAACTGCAAACTTTGTGTACTGTGTAGAGGAAGGCATTCTACATCTTACGTCCGATTAGCAAAGGCATTACATCAAGAAAAAATAATGTTATCAATCCCCTATACTCATCCATCATCAGTCCTATTAATAAATATAATCCTTCCTTTGATATATATTGTCCAAGACACCTGCAGCAAGTTGACAAACCTTAGACATTTCTGAGTAATAAAACATCAGAGGATCTCCAGCATCTGTCTTCTGTGGGCAGAATGAAGTAAATGTCATTGTATGCAGTATCATATATATAGCTTTGAGTCAGAATATGTATGCATTACATGGCCATCTGTGACCCAAATGGGATGAATATGCTGCACATACTGGGATGAATATGCTGCACATCCTTAAGTCATATGGGACCACAGCCACCTGCTCCAGGGGCCTCAATGTACAGTATGACATACATAGGACACACTGAACAGACACATACATGTCTCAAAGGTTGTCAGTTCTCTGCATTAGGCTTCCACTCCAAGTCTGGCTGACATGATGTGAAAATGTATCTGACATGGATCACTGCTTATTCTATCCTGGACATGGGGAGGTCTTTTCTGTAAGAATCATAGCCATGCATTATATCCACCATTGCATATTATATTGTGATACATGGGCTACACTTCTAAACACCATCAGGCCAATATCCTTGTCACAGCCTATGAACCTCGAAATCTATGGTGATGTGCATGAAAATAAAAACAAAACATTATACTGTATTACTGTTCTGATTAGATTATCTGCAGTGCTGACATACAGTCCAGAGTCCAGAGTTTGATGGATTGTCTTTGGATGTGCACAAATTAATTTGCACTAAACAATCCATAAACAGAAAGTTAGCTATCTTAATGAGATGCATTTCATTGACTGACTTCACAAGCCTTACAAAAGCATCAACTAGAAGGTAGAGTAATTATTATGCTAGCAAATTACTAACTGTCTAAGAACAACATAACTGACAGGTACAATTATTAGGCCAACACCACAAATGGAGATATAAAATACATATTAAATGTAAGTAGTCACTCTATGCATAAGACACATAGCTTTAGTATCCCTGAAGCTAAAAGACAGACAACAGGGATGTGGCACAGTCATCACTTGCACACGGTGGTTTTTCGGGGTGCTGGAGGCCTAGGCTGACACAAAAGTTTAGTGAGTGTGTGTGTGAGTCAGTAAGGCCAGCAGCCAACATGGAACATGATGCCCTCAATGTGACATCGGTGTGTGTGTCTGCATGAACACAGCCAAGCTCAGTGATAGCCCTACATGTCTGTATGTTGTACAGCTGTGAGCCATGCATGGTAGAGCTAACAGTTCATTGGCATCATCCCCAAGCATGAAAATTGGCTCTGCCAGGAGTTGCACTGGCAACTCCATGCCCCAAATCAGATGGTGTGCTACTACCTGAGAGTGACTAATGTCTGTTGGACATGTTCCCTTCATGGGATCAACCAGGACCATGACTCTATAGCCTGCTATGTCTGGGTGTGGCCAGCACATTTTCTGATGAGGCAGCAGATGTACTGCCACTATGGGAGATTGATCAGGCATGGTCCCATTGGCTCTCAGATGCAATTGCTGACCTATGCCCATGAGGGCAACGTTCCCCTCCCAGCAGATGATCCATCAAAGATAATGTACGTTCCATGACAGATACTCTGCGCTCCCTCATGGACACATCCCATTCATATGTGTCATTGAACTGATCCAGTGTATCAACAACATTGTGGAAGCAGTTACAGATGTCAGACTGTGCCACATCTAGAACCCTCAGCATTCTTCTGGAGTGACTTTCTGAACATGACTGTGCATATATTATGACTCTAAATATATGTTGAGTAACACAGGAAAAGACACCAGCACCAGGCAGTGGAGGGACAGCAGACCTTTGATGAGAACCCTTATCAAGTCTTCTATGTGGCACCTCACAAACAGTTTGGCTACAGGCAATATCAACAGGCACTGAAGCTGTGGTAGCCACACTTCCCTGGTCTAAGTCTTTGCCCTGCGACTGTCCAAGATCTGTGGCCTCAGTGGACTGGGTATGAGTAGGCATACTGGCTGTTTCTGGGGATACTGATGTGGGTGCTAGATGTCAACTTCTGTGTCAGATTCAGAATCTGCAACCCCTGACTGTGCCTCACCTTGGCCACCATCATCATGAAACTCTGATGAGACACTGACATCAGGTGAAGTAGGGGACACAGAACTAATTCCATGTTTACCTGTGATAAAAAGAAAAACAGGACAACATTAATAACTGCAGTACTATGCTGCAATATTTGTTAAGCAATTTACACTGCTGTCACTATTACAGATATTTAATCCTATCAACCACTTACAACAATAAGTGTGGGCAAAGCCTTACATAGCGAGTGGACAAAGGCTCAAGAATTGGGACAAATGTAACATAATATGCTCGTACAAACCCAGAGAGCTGATGGAATAACAAGTTTTGCTTCACCATGACATATCTGAAGGGATTATGCAGTTTGAATGTGAGATCTGCATCATATTATTTAATGTTTGTAATTATTAATGACTTGTCAGTAATCTGCCAGTCAATTACTATGATCTTAAATATGGGCAGAAAGAGATGAGCACAAAATCTTGACATTCAGCAAAAATCTGTGCAGTGGACATGTATGCAGGCAGTACTGCAATGCATACAGCAGGCCTGAGAGGACAGTATAGCAGGTATTTGGGAATATATATATATATATATATATATATATATATATATATATATATATATATATATAAAACTTTATGCTTACTCCACATTCAATGTACATCTCACATCGCTGGTAAAAAAGGTCATGTAATGAGTACATTTCTAACAAATCCATACAAATTTACTTCCCATTTATTGTTATATACATTCCAGCATATGCATTTTTTAGGTCACAAGATGGATACATAACTGATGCAGTGTGATACTTCTCCGTTGAAATATAGTGGATCAGAAGAAATGTGTATCTGAGTCAGAATCATGTACTAAATTTCACCCACACCAATTTACCCAGGTACTCATTTGCCTTTTTATAATGGAGTACATCAATAATTGATTTCATGTGTCCCACTCTGTGCATCAGAGATGCTAATTACAGCATACATAGCTAAATTGCATGATATTCAACCAATCCTGTGGAACTAGTCAACAAGATAAAAAAGCAGTCCATAATTAAATTGTTGACTTGTAAAAAGAAAATACTGGTGATGCAAAAGTAAAATCACCAACAGCTTTAATAAGACAAAATAAAATAAAAGTCAGCAATTTAATTTTGGACTGTAAGTTCATTTTATTTCTGGTGTTGCCGAAGGTTTTTTCACCACCATTACGGCTTAAGGTTTCCACTACATTGAACTGGGTGGAACATTTTGAGCAAGGACATTTATAGTGCAAACAAAATCTGTTTGCGTTCCTGTTTTGGGCTTAAACAGCCGGAGCTAACATTTTATTCAACTGGTTCTTGCTGTCTGCAACAAATGTGCTTTTTATTGACTTTGGTTTGGATTTTTTATTGACTTTGGTTTGGATTTATTATTACTTATGCTGAATTGGGATCATTTATCTGGTTTTGAGCTGAATAGCTACTTTAGCACTACAGATCACAAACACATTGCGATTCTTGTATAAGCAAGGCGTTTTTTGCAGTTAATGTTTACATAACCAGCTACTATTTCAACAGATGCTGACTGTTTAAACAAGCGTACACTATTTCCTTTTTTACTACAAGAGATGTGGACTTTCTTTCAGCACAAAGGTCGAGGACTGTCTAAAAAACAGGAGTGAGTACATTTTTACTCCATTTGGTTTCAGTTATTATTACTCTTTGTGATACACCTTCAGGACTACACTTGTTTGACTTAGGAAGCTGTCGAGTTGATCCAACACACCGACATTGACTGTTTTGAGTTTTTTTATCTAAAACACATATTGTTTGGAAACAGGAACTGTTTTTTGTACTGGATCTGTTTTTTGTATTGGAATTGCTAACCTTTTACAGTGGTCACATACGGCCTTTGATACATAGGTTTCCACACTAAAGTGGTGTTGCTTATCACAGTTTGTTACAACAGAGGCTGTCTACCATCAGGGACTACTATTTAATCACTGTTACTCACTTTGAGTAGCCAAGTTTTTATTTATATAAAAGTTAAACGGAGGTAATTACAAATATAAAAACAACAAAACTTCTCTTTGCTTAATTACTCAAGTGAGAAGCAATTTCCAACTTTTTAGTACACTATGAAGTGACGTGAATTTTGATTTAACAGACTTG
The DNA here is from genome assembly GCF_019279795.1 of Protopterus annectens. Lineage (NCBI taxonomy): Eukaryota > Metazoa > Chordata > Ceratodontiformes > Protopteridae > Protopterus > Protopterus annectens. Next base: position 1,532,787,712 of record NC_056735.1, read on the forward strand.
GCAATTACAAATTGCTGAACAGTTTACAACAACTGTTTTTTATATATATTTTTTATATTTTTTTTTAATTCACTTTACTGTCTTTTTTATTTTTATTTTTATTGTTTATTTAGATTTATTTACTAACTTTAATTTTACTTTTAGGTACAAAGTTAAAATTAAGTTTAAGAGGAAAAAGTCATTAGTTTAGCGCTTCTGAGCGGAACTGATTTCTTTACTAGACCTAATCTGTGTACTTATATTGATTTTCTTACTGCATATATTCAAAGAATAGGATTGTTGCAATTTCCTAACTTGAATATTTGAAACTACAGGACCCTGCTGATTCAGAGTAAAGCTATCATACATACAATGTAGGTTTTGACACACGTTTTGGGGTACCATCTGTTTTCAATATTTTATTATGTTTTGAGTGTTGACTGTTGTATTTTAACACCGGAATTACCATTTGTTTTCAGCAGAGGTGAATTTACTTAGTTACCAATGGTTACATTCTCTTCTCTAAGGGACTTTAAAATTATTTCAGAACCTACTGGTAATTTTCTTAGAGAAACACACCAAATTTATCAAACAATTATACCGAGCCACAGTAACTTTAACCATCAATGTTTGGTTAAATAGATTAATTATAACACTATTACAATTATGGAACAACTTATGATTCTGTACCTAGACATATCCAGACAAATTATTTCCTTATTGCAAGGAAGCAAAGACAACGACAACAGCATTACTAGCTCGCAAGCTGAACTATTTACCTTACACACTCCACTTGGTACTATCAGGAATAGAAGCCACAACACAGTTTTACCAAGGGTTAATGGTAACAACAGTAACATCGACAGAACGGGAGATGTTAACAGAACAAACAGAACAGGAACAACACTGCTTGACATGGAAGATTTCTTAATACCCCCTGTATTGGGCGATTCACCAGGGAGAGCACAAAATCCTGACCTAGGGACACTTAACTCATAGTTATTAAAGTTTGAAAAATTAGCAAAAAAAATACAAATCTTTACAGATGGATAATGTCTTTTTGGAACGCTCTATCGAGCATAATCAGGTACCAAGAGGCCTTAGTGTTTTCAGGATTCCTATGAGTACTGAGGCCAACTCAGAAGCCTGTGGGAACATGCTGGAACTATTTGACAGGACAGGACTGGATTTGATGAGAATTCTTATTAGAGACAACACCAGTAAGCTTGTCAATTTAAAGAATGATTTGGTTACACTCAAACAAAGTATCATTAATGACTTGTTGTTTGATAGTTACAGAAATGGGTTTGAGAAGATGAAGATAGATCTTGACAAGTTTGTAAAAACTAGTATGGAAAGAAAACAAAGGAAAATTCAAAGGGACACAAATGAATATTAGGAGAAAAAGGCTTACCCCATGCCGAACACTAAAGAAGGACACAGGGAATTAGACACAAGAAGAGAAACACTTCAGATGTAGGTAGGGGAGGCTGAAGTTATACAAATAGACGCAGATGAAGGGATGGATTTTTTAGAGAACTCATCCCCCTTAAGGCGGTCCAATCGACTGAGGAATTGGGACCAACCACAGATTTACTCGGATGGAAGACCACCTCACTGGCAGAACTTCCAAGCAAGGGGCAACTGGAGAGGTGGGGGGCAGAGGAGAAACAAGTCCAACAGGAATTGGCACTACAGGTAGAGCGATCAAAATTGCGAACAAACAATATAGATCACACCATTGGCAATACAGAACTGTCATTGGTCATTACTGATTATATAGTTGAGGCTTTACCGGGTAAGGAAGTTAATGATTTACTGGTTGTTCCCTTTAGTCCAGGCAAAAACAGGGACAATCATGAAAGTCCAATTATTATTGGTGACGGCTCTTTCAACATCTATAACTATTCAGATTTGATTATTTCTGACAGTCATTTGAGTTTGATGAAAAAAGGATTTCTTATGTACCTAATTTTAGACATGACAGAAGTAAACTTATCATCAGTTTGAAACTATACACAAGACAACTCAACCTAAAGTTATATTTTACGAACAAACCTAACATTGAAAGAGAGAGGCAGATCACAACAGTTAAGATGAGTAGTTTATGTATTCCACCATACAATCCCTTGGTACTAGCTTTTGAATGTCTATGTACCTCCCAGATGAGAAAAGTGATGGAAACAAGGGTGCACACCTACAAAAACTTGACATCTGCAGAAGAATTCTGTTTAAAGGAACTTTCAACCAATAGTCAATATAGGGTCATGAAACCAGATAAGGGAGGTGAGGTAGTGATTATGTCAAACACAGACTACTCGTGGAATATGCAGAACATATTGCAAGATTCTGACACCTATGAATTGGTGTCTAAATTTGATGTTCAGAGGGCATATACAAAGATTGATTGGCAAATGTATGATTTCTTCTGTGAGGGAATAATCAACCATGATGAATACACTTATTTGTCAGTAGAACATTCAGTTATACCCAGTCTGTTCGGTATTCCTAAGATACATAAGGAAATTACCAACCCTCCCTTTAGACCAATTGTGGCAGCCAGAGGATCAAAAATGGAACCCTTAGTGGCATATATTGACATTGTTAGTAAAAACACTCTTGACTATATACCACATATACTAAAGGACTCCTGGCACTGCCTGGACTGCCTAAGGACTTTGCTAAACATGTCTGTGTTGAATTTTTGGTTTGTTACAGTTGATATAACAAACTTATTTTCAGTAATACCTCATGATATAGATTTGGAATGGTCTTCTAGACGTTTGGCTAAATACAGTCACATTCACCAAGTAAAAAGAAGTTTATTGGTTGATTTAATGCAGATTGTCTTAGAAAACAATTATATTCACTTTGAGGGTGAATTTTATAAACAATGCACGGGAGTAGCAATGGGAGCTAGATGTGCTCCTATTTACGCCAACCTGGTACTAGCTGACTGGGAGGACCAATATGTTTTGACATCTATTTATGCATCTAAAATGATTATTTATTTAAGGTTTTTGGATGACATATTATTTTTATGGAAGGGTTCTCGAGATGAGTTGGATGACTTCATAGTTTATTTAAATCATACTACAACTTTTTTGAAATTCACCAGTAAGGTTGACAAAAGCTTGATTGATTTTCTGGACTTGCATTTATACACCAGAGATGGGAGGACAGAATCAAGTCTATTTAGGAAAAAGACATATAGTAACACCTTCTTACATTACGAGATCTGTTACTCACACTATGTTAAGAAAAATGTTGTAAAAGGTCAGATGATTAGGGCATCTCGTATAGTAAGTGAGGATACTACATTCTTAGAAGAAGTTGAGACACTGATTGGTTTATTTGCAGAAAGAGGTTACCCCACAGACTTACTAATGTCAACTAAACGCAATATTATTCAAAGAAGGGGAACAGACTTTAAACCAATTTTACTATATAAATCAAGAGATACAGGAAAGGTGTCTGAACATATACACAATGACATCCAGACAGGCATGGTGTTGCAGTATAACACCATGTCTGGTAAGGTGAAGGAAGTTATTGAATCAGGATGGCACAACATATTTTCTACAGATATGTTAAATATTTTAGGGGATGGCCCAAAATTTATAAACAGCAGGGGTGTAAACATCAAGGAACTTCTGGAGAAAACACCTAAACCCATTAGTTAAAAATCCACTAGGATGGCTAAATGTGGAAATTGCAAGGCCTGTAAATATATTAATGACGGTCCTTATGTACAAATTGGTAACTACAAAAGGTCCCTGATGTGTCCAAGTTATTGTAATTGCAACACAGACATGGTCATATATGTGGCTACTTGCTTATCCTGCCCAGCGTTTTACGTTGGAATGACCACAAGAAAAATAAGACGAAGGATACTGGAATACACCAGGGACATAAAAAATAAAAAGTCAACCAAGTCCTTATTTACCCATAGTAAGGACTGCATGAATTTTAAGACATTTTTATTTTTTGTCATTGATAGATTATATACTAAAGACTTTAGTGGAGATTATAAAAACATGCTTGAAGTTAGATAATGCTTATGGCAAATTAGATTAGAAGCCAACACACTGCCTGACATTAATGACACCTTATCTTTGGCATGTATATTAAAGCCCAAAGCTTTATGTGTTTGAAAAGTTGTAATTTTGTAATGAAACACAAGGGATTTTCTAAGGAAGGAGTTTTTGAGACGTATTGCATATTGTTAAAATTTTTGCGTTGTATGTGTGGTGAATTTTTTGACAAGTGAAATTTTGTTGCACCAGCAAGAGTTAACTCTCAGGACAACTGACAACAATTTTATTGTATTTTAATGCTCATTGGTTACAATGTTATTTGAATTTCATTTATAAAGGTCTGTTAACATTTCATCAACTGACTCTGAAGATGCTCTAGTTGGGTGAAAGCGCTAAGTCAGTTTACGTGTACCTGTTATTTTATTTTATTTTGTCTTATTAAAGCTGTTGATGATTTTATAGGGATGGGATGGTGGCCTAATGGTTAAGGTGTTTGCCTTACAAACACAAGGTGCAAGGTTTGAGTCTCACAGGGGTATTTATGTATATATATATATATATATATATATATATATATATATATATATATATATATATATATATAAATGGCTCACAAGGGCAGTTAGCTTAGTACTAATCTATGAACCTATAATATATATATATACAGTTCCCCTTCACATGACTGAATTTCTGTAAACTCGAAATTCATAAGCCCAAGGCCAGAATCTCAAATTTTCAAAAATGGGAAGGGGAACTAAAAAAAAAAAAAGACACCTTTCTAATGTTTTTGCAGGGGGGCTCCCTGCACCCCCAAACTCCCCTACTTAAATATTCCTACTCCAAGATCGCACTACTGCGGAGGACAGGAAAATCATCCAGTTTGCGCTATATGTGTAAGCACAAACCGGAAGATTTCCCTGTCCTCCACTATAGTGCGGTCACGGAGCATTTAGATTTAGCTGTGAGGATGCAGGGGGGACCTTGCCCCTTGCAAAAAGGTAAGTCAACTCTTTTTTTTTTAAGCCCTAAACTTCCCATTCACAATTTCGAGTGAATAGAAGTTCGAGATACTGGGCTCGAGCTTATGGGTTTTGAGTTTCCATTCATTCGATCTTGTGAAGGGGAACCATATATATATATAGATATAGATATATATATATAATATATACCTGTTACTTCATTAACTTTGTTGTGGGGTGTGGTCATGGGTTTAGCTCATTAAAACATGATCACACTCCACATCTTGGGTCCAGATGGTATCAGGTTCAAAACAGCACAATGTAATTGCTTTATTTGTTTCTTTGCATATGTGTTGGCTGGTTGGAATAGTGTTGTAGGTTGTATTTTGACAAGTGCACATGAGCATCTGAAATACACCATCATACTTTCTCTCATTTCAGTGTTTATGCACAGCGTGTACCATCGAGTGGAAAATTTATTAGAAAATAACAACAGGGAGATGGGAAACTACTGAAATGGGGAGCATGTAGGGCAGAAAATATAATGATAAGTTCTAGAAGATAACCGATAAAAGTGTATAAGCTCCTTTTAACATTATGGTGCGATGCTGTGAATAGCACACCATTGCACAATATTTCTTTAAAGAAAAGGTGATGAAAGGAAAATGGTGAAATGGCGATCAAGCAGGGGAAAACAAAGTGAAAGGAAGGTAGGAATGTGTAGGATGTGTGTAGGGAATAACCATAGCTATCCACTCCTTCAACAGTAACAACCTGCCATATATACACATTTCTAGCTGTATTTGGACTGTCACCTCCAGAGAGAGGGGTGACAAAAACATAATTGAGTTGTGAAGCCAATTGGACCAAAATAGGCATGTCAAGAATGCTGGGGGAGGGGCACAGGCAAATGTGGAGCAGGCAAAGTTGGCCAGGTGAGGAAGTATTCGCAGACAGATAAGACATACTAGACAAGGTCAGGGCTGATGAAGGATACAAGAAGGGGGGGGTGAACACCTTGGCTGGGGTGGTGGAATTGAGGTCCCATGGATGTCAGTTCGGTAACAGTGTGACTCATTTCCTCACCCATTAGAGTGTCAGCACTGTTCCAGCATTGCACCGCTGGCTGCAGTGGCTGAGATCTTTGTCATACAGCCACTTTGCCATACAAGGAAGGACACCATGTTCGCCATCTAGCATAGGTGTGTGCCCGTGGTCTGCTGTGCAATCTTACACACCACACCTAGCAACTCTGCACAGGTGATGTATGCACCCCCTCTGCATCTGCTCCCAGAGGGGACCACATGCCTGGCCCCTTGGACAGATCTACCTGAGGGTGCCTGATATGGCAGGGAAAGCAGGGGAGTGTCACCAGATGGCAGCCCAGAAGTGCTGGACCTTGGTACTGTAGCCAGTAGAGTGAGCATAGGCAGATCATCAGGAACTGACGTACCCTGCTGTGCCGTAGTAATAACATAAAGAAAAAATAAAAACAAAAATGAAATAAAACATGAAACAAAATTAATCATAGATTTTAAAAATAAAAACACAAACATTATAAAATATGTTAAATAATATTAATACAAACAGAATGATAAATAATAAAAATGGAAACGTATTTAACAATAGCAGAACATAAAATTATACATAATAAACAAAACATAAGAAATAATAAAAATGATATAATAAGGTGAATTCTGATTAAATATATAATATAATAATAATAACAAAGAAATCATAATACAAATAAGTAATCCAGAAATAACAAAAAAAAAAAAAGATATGGGGAAGGGTGAGAGAAAAATGGAGAACATTAGCAACTTCACACATTATACAACAAACTTTCAAAATGAATTTTATTGTATTCTGTTACAGCCTACTTTAAACAATAACAAGTTCAAGAAATGATATTATTACTTGGACTACGTGTACAGTGCTTACAAGCAACAGCAGGCCTTTGCAGCCATAGGTCTGGAGGTCTGCACTTCAAATTCTAAAATGAATATTACATAACAGCACTGTATTTTATTGATGAAAAGCTAAAACAGTATTATAATAAGATAATTTTTATATTTGTGGAGTGTGGTATTAGAACTCCCAAGCAGTGTCTACTGTAATACTCTACCATTGGTATACAACATAATGAGATCTCACTTTCATTTTACAGTTTATGGACTCATGGTCACTGTTATCTGGGAATGTGCAACTATTGCTTTGTGTTTCAGACCACACCTCTCCTCCTTTTATAGCAGGATATCTTGACATATTATAAAATATTTGGTGCATTAGGACCCATAATTAGGAACATATTTCAAATATTGCTATTACACACATGGATAGTTGCATAGGATTTGTGTTAACATAACATTTTGACACCCATTTATTTATTGACTTCAATATAAAGTACTTGCAGACAACCATGAATCCTGCAATTACCAGATAAAAGCAATGATCCTTAAATCTGGGCTTTCAACAGACAAAGGTAGTACTGAAAGCTATGCCACAGTGTAATGCATGCTTGCTGTTACTGTTCACACATCCATTTCCAAATTCATAACAATGTATGATATAGCAACTAATTCATCTATAACTGTTAAGGCTGCAATAAGAGTGCTTTATATAATTATTCTTACTTACCACATGCTTCTCTCATCCTCACCAGCTGCCTGGCATGAGACCTCACATTTGTATCCCTCTCTTCTGCAGCTGTGGAAAAAGGGAAAATAAAAAGCATTATGAAAACTAGTGTTTATCATAGTCATCTTGAGTATTTTCAGGTAATACATGCAAATCATACTTACACATCACTGGAGTGTTCCCCACCTGACACTCCCTGATCCACTGATTAAGGGTATCCCTCTTTCTCTATGGAGGTCAGCATAGTGGCGACGACATTGTTCACTGGTGCATAGGATACTACTAACACTGATAAAAGCGCTTGTCAAACTATCTCAGGCTTCAGATTTGTATTGGGAGCCAGTATTGTCTTCCTGCAACAGGCGTGGGCCATGATCCCTAACCAGGATTGTAATAAAAACCTTGGACTCTTGGACACCCTAGTGCTGTGATCTAAATCCCATGCCCTCACCTGCACCAAAAATTGTTGCACAAGTTAAGCCTCAATGTATAAAGTGCAATTCACACCAATCCCCCTTAAAATACAATGTTTTCCTTTTCATTTTATGTAACAGCAAGTAGTAACTTCATCTGTTTAGATTATAACCCTCTTTATCATTTCAGTTGCATTTGTAGCAACTACATCTGTATGTGTATAACCCACTTGATTATTTCAACTGCAACTGTAGCATTAGGATCTATAACGGGACTTTTTTTCCATGAAATGAAATATATGGCTTCAACTTTTTGTATTATTTTGTCATTGAAATGGTATCCTATATGTTTGCTAAACAGCTGAAATGCCTGTAGCTGGTACTCTGTGTATATTAGTACATGCTAACAATATCCATGTAACTGGAACTTTTCTCCCCAGGCCTCCACTGAAAAAAAAAAAACTGTGTTCAGTTGGAGTTTCCTGGTAAACAGATGTAAAATAAAAATAAATAAATACATTTCTTTTAAAATTTCTAACTGAGAGTGTGCAATGCCTGGATTTTGAAACATTTGAAAAAGTTGCACCCTGCTTAACATCACACAAACCTATTACTGCACAATACTAAGCAGATCACAACTTTTTCAAATATATCACCAAAAACACTCAACCAATACAATTCCACGGTTACTCCCTTAAAGTACCTCTTTATTTAAATAAGCTGCAATGTCACACCATGAAAGGAAAAGTTTGCATATCTCGGAGTAGAACCCAGGGCCATCTGCACTCTTATCAAACACTTAACCCATGTCACCATGAGGGTAGTGTGATGGTCAATGTAGTTTTAGTAGTCATTGTTAACTTCATGGTATGAGCGTAGTGCAATGCAGCTTACCAGGTTTGGGTGATGCACAGCATCGTGCAGTGTGATATTAATATTAATTGAAAGCATCCGGTTTCTACTTCTAGACGTCTAGGTCATTTCTGATTTATGGATGGTCCAGCTACTCAAATGCGGAAAGCATCACCAGGAGCGGGTAGTGTGATGGTCAATGTAGTTTTAGTAGTCATTGTTAACTTCATGGTATGAGCGTAGTGCAATGCAGCTTACCAGGTTTGGGTGATGCACAGCATCGTGCAGTGTGATATTAATATTAACTGAAAGCATCCGGTTTCTACTTCTAGACGTCTAGGTCATTTCTGATTTATGGACGGTCCAGCTACTCAAATGCGGAAAGCATCACCAGGAGCTGTGGCACATCATCTAAACATGGGGAAAAAAGGAGAAAAGCCTGGATATACAGATATAATTACCTCTGGTAGGTTTAACAGGGTTTTGGCTAATATTTTTGAGGTGTTCCCCATAAAATATGTGGTTTTCAGATAATCATTCAGGATGGATGGAAATAATTATGAATGGCATTTACATTTTGGACATCATACTCTTCAAAAGGTACATGATGGGAGTAGACCGTTGTTGCTGTACACAGATTCATTACCTGTGTTCTTCTACAAGGTTTCAAGGCCAATACAACTGGGAAGTGCCACAAATCTTCAGTTAGGTATAATGCGCATCAGAGTCCCTAACAGAAGTTTCCAGTACATATGTGATAGTAGTTTGTGGCCTGTTCTTAGATTAGGAGCTACTGTCTTTTAGTTCCAGTAGATCCATAATTCCATATTTGATCTTACTCACTTTGCCCCGTCTCAGCCTTTTTGTTTGGGAAAGTAGCTATTAAGTTAGAGACCCTGATCTGCGAGTTTTTCTGTGATTCAGTGTTATTTTGCATGTTTGCAAATTTACCTATCACTTCATCTACTTTCCATCATTGCTATTGCTACATTTCTACAAATGCACCCTTCCTTTTCTATATGTTCCATCATTTTCGTCTTCCTTCTAGAGTGATCATGTGATTATGACATGATGGTGACATTTGATCTTCCTTAATAAATTGTTCAGTCTGGCAGACAATTAGGCAATCAGCATATCCAAGACTGTTTGCTAGCACATGGAAATACTGTGCAAAATTACCAGATGTGTCTGATATGAAGTTAATTTCACCCCCCCCCCCCAAGGAGTAATTAAAATTGCTCAGTCCAAATGAATCAGCTCATCTATCGATCCATTTATGGCAGAGTAAAGAGTCTCAAAGTATTAGAACATTTTTTTTGCTTTTCTGTTCAACTCTTCTTCTTTTAATGCATTGAAAGCAATTATTACTTTACTTATTTAATTTAACATTTATTTACCAGAAAAGTCTGACTTGGCCCGGGAATAAATGCTCTAGATGCATTCCTTTGGAATTTGGGTGGAAACCCACACAAACACAGGGAGGGCATGCAGACTCTCCACCGAAGGCATCTCAGCCAAGAAATGAACCAGAGAACCACAGAAGTGAGACAGAAAGATGATAATCACTTCTCTATGAGCCTTTTTTTAAGTTTCTGTCACAACTAGTCTCTGTGTGCTAACAGTAGGTTACAGCTTTCAAGGCTGTAAAACATTTAGTGCTATAACACATTTTGGTCCATAAGCTTTTTAGTTCATTGGAACAGATAAAGGTCCATGTACTGCAAAGAATTATAACTTGGTATCTCAAATCATAACCCTGCATGTTATGTGTTCTCAGCATGCATGCCAAAATTCACCCCTTGAGCTTTGCACCTGAGTTAAATTTCTTGACATCAATCTCTCAAACACATAATAAAGCTGGTTATGATCAGAGACCCATTTATAAGCCCCAGTATCAAAAAGTAAATAAACTAACATTTCTTAGCTAATGTATTACTCCAAAAATTCTATGTCTTATTATTCATTCCTTGAAACTGATATTTTTTCACACCCAACCCTACAATGGCAATAGTGCTCTTCTAAAATTGTGTTCAAAGGTAAAAAATGGACAGCACAAGCAATGAGAGAGTAAATAACTTTGGATTTATTAACAAGACATACTGGTTTCAGTTATATGCCTTCTTCAGTTTACTTGCATACATTCACGTGAAACAGCTTTTTTTCAAAGTATAGTGCACCAATCATGTCATTCGCCTTGTGAATTATTCAGCACATATTGTTTTAACAAATACAAGTAATTTCGCTCTGGTTCATGCTTATAATATGAAAATAATATAAATCACATAGAAATGAAAATGAAGTCCTATGGACATGAAAATATATTGATAAAACTGTACAGATACAAAATAACAAATATTTATCGAGTTAATAACTAACAAATTTTGTTAAAAATGTTCATTTAAGTAAGGTGAAAAAAGACCACCAAGTTTGATGATCCACGTGCGTTCCGTTTTAAGAATGTTGTGCCAACCAGCCTTCATATTTCTATTCAGAATAATTTTATCAATAATAGTAAATTTAAAACCTGCTGTTGGATATTATATAGAATGTTTAAAGAAAGCATTAGAAATATTTTTATTTCTAATGCTACTCAAATGTTCAAATTTGAGTGGCCGAGTAGTTTGGCCTACATAAAAGGCTAAATAGGTACACATGGCAAGATATATGATCCAATCAAAACTACAATTAGCAAAAAAGTTAATATGAAATTTTTTTGAAGTATTTCTACTAGTGAATTTCTTAGTTTTGTTGACATGCCTACAGAAAGTGCAGTGACCACAAGGAATGCAACCAGAGCTCTACCTTCAAGTGTCCCTTGTTGACGTACACTGTGTTTGTAGTGATTCAAACAACCACCTAATGTTTTTCCTCTTCTAAAGGAAAAATTAGACCTCCCCCAGCATGTTTGAAAGACGTTCGTCTACCATTAGAATATTCCAGTGTTTACGAATTAAATTAATAATTCAGCGTGTATTACCGGCATAAGTTGTATTAAATCTAATCACATCAGATTTTTCTCTATTATGTTATTGATATTGTAGCAAATTATTCCTGTCATAGCTCCAGGCTAAAATACTAGCCTAAATGACTTGATGTTTATTATAGCCCCTATTACAGCATCTAGTAATGAGATCTTGCTTTTGATGTTCAAAAGCCTCTATGGTAGAGCAAATATGACGTATCCTAAAATTGAGATTTAGGTATATTGCAGATAATGTGTTTTGGATGACAGCTGGAAGCAAGTAATAAGCTATTGGAACTTGGTTGTTTTATATAAACATCACTAGATAGAGTGCCATCATCTAAATGAGTTATTTTAACATCCAAAAAAGAAATACAATTCACATCATGGTGAAATGTAAATTCTATGCCTCACTTATTTTCATTAAGATAGTTGACAAATTACTGAAGAAATACTGAATTAGCTCTCCAAATGAGCCAGCAATCATCAAGATATCTTTTCCAGATATCAGTTTCATCCAAAAATAAGTTATGGTTGCAATCATAAATAATTTGTTGTTCCAAATAACCCATGAATTGATCAGCATAGATGGGTGCAAAAGATATACCCACTGCAGTTCCCTTTATCTGTAAATAGCAATTGTCATCAAAACAAAAAACATTTTTAGTTAGAACATGCTCAGCTAAACATATTAGACATGTGTTGAATCAAGGACTGCATAGAGAGGTGTTGTCCAACTAATATTGTAAAGCAGTTAACCCTGCCCAATAAGGTATATTGGTATATAATGATTTAACATCTAACATGCACATTATCCATCCTGGTTCTAGTTGGATGTCTGAAATAATGTTCAAAAGTTGTGTGGTGTCTTATATTCTAGCCCTGAAGCACTTCAGTAGGGGCTTCAGATGGACAGTCAAAAAAGCCGAAAGAGGTTCCATCAAAGATCCATGATCAGATACTATTGGTCTACCTGGTGGTACTTGTGAATTTTTATGTATTTTAGGGAGCAGATATAAACGCTGTGGTAAAGGATCTAAAACAGTTAAATGACTTAAAGTCTGCTTACTGATTATGCCTTCATTAAGGCCAGCTGCAAAAAGCTGTCAATTTCTTGTTTGAATTTATGAGTAGGATCAATAACCATTTTGGTATAAAACCTACCACTCGAAAGCTGTTTATCTGCTTCTGCCAAATACATAGAACAATCAAGAACAACTACTGCTCCACCTTTGTCAGCTGGAATAATGACTAAATCCCTGTTGTGCCGAAGGTTATCCAGTGCCTGTTATTTCTGCAACAGTCAAATTGTGCCACCCTTGTGCCATATATAAATCTGAAGAAAAGTGCAGTGCAAATCTTTAAGAATGCATTTTTGAAAAATATACAGATATTTATTAATTGGAGGAATAAATGTGGATTTGTGAAATCTAAAACTAGATTGTGGGTCACTAGTAAGTGCAGATTTTTCAAAAAACAGTTTCAAGTTCAAGTTTCTGCAAAATGATAAAACATCATTTACAAAGTCTTGTTCAAATACAACAAAACCTGGTACAAAATTCAGGTCTTTATTAAGTAATTTTATTTCAGCATCTGATAAGCTAACCGAAGAAATATTGTGTATATTGCCTTGCCCAACTAAAGGAGGATCAAAAGATGAAGTAATTTCTCTAATGAACCTGCTTAATCGATGTTTCCTGCCACCCCTCCTTCTGAAACTAAAGAGTTAGACGCGGTAGATAGATCATTAGTTGCTGTAAAGGTGACATTACATCTTTTGTTTTTAGTGACTGCTCTTTATAATCTGAGTCAATGTCAGTATACAATGATGAATCGCCTCCAGAAGTGTCACTGTTGCAGGTTGCTTTGCTTTTTGAGAATGGATTTAGGTCTTTTCCTTTTAGTTCCTACATTTGAAGTGTCTTGTTTGGAGAATTTAACTCTTTTGTATTGATCAAATGGCCTACCCAAATTATAATCTCTCAAACCCCTGCTATATTTCACAATTTTTCTATTTTTTTAACTGTGTTTCAAAGTCAATTAAATCTTTAGTTAACTTCTGAAATAATGTCTTATATAAAGGGTGACTTTCCATTTATTTAGCCTCCACACACACCTGGGTTACTTCAGATATGGAACTAACTATTCTCCGTTCATAAAAAGAATATAGAATTTCTACAAATTGGGAAGAGGCATATTGCTGTGCCACTGCCCATTCTGTGATCAATGTATCATCAGCCTGTCCAACTAATGGTTGTAATCTAATACGTAACCCTGTAGGTGTGATGCCTTGGAGTTTGTATGCCTTAAATAGTCGTAAATGCCAAACATTGGATTTAAGGTTTTTCATTGATTTAGTCAATTTGGAAAAAAATATTTGTCCATTGAGCTGTTGAATTGGAATTCTCAGACTTACTACAGTCTTTATCAAGACCAAAGACCTGTAGATCATCCTTATCAGCCAATAAACCCTGTAATATCGTAAGCAAGCCCATGATATAATAATCTAATAATGAATAAAGTAATTTACCATTGAGTAAATACAAATATTCGCTGGTCTGGTAAACATGAATGAAAAAAACTGTGGATAGAACCACATATGTATAAAGCACATTCACCTGCCAATATTCGTACACACATAAGAACGATTCTACCAATAAATGTATGTCAAAACACATGGCATGATATATAACAAAATGAAGTATTGTATCATAAATAGCACATCATCTATTGCAAATTAATTCTATCAACTACTACTCAACAATAAATTAGTCAGGGGTCAAAGTGGTCCATAAGAATCAACTCACCAATGGTGATCTAAGTGGTGGATACTTAATAACCATCTTAGGTTAAAATTTGTTCACCAAAATATACAAAAAAACCCCCTCTCTGTTCATGCAGCAATTCTGCTGAGCATGTGTAGTGTTGATGAATATAGCAACACCAATCTTTATCCACAAAAATGTACAAAAAACACTAATCATGCAGCAATTCTGCTCAACATGTGTAGTGTATATCAACCATATAAGAATTTATCACAAATGAGTCCTTGATATGTCTACGAATTATCATCACCCACAAACCAAAATATCAGTGCTAATTCAACCCAAAATAGGGAATAAATCTAACATGCAGCATTTCTGCTCAACATGTATAAATATATATATATATATATATATATATATATATACATATATATATATATATATATATATATATATATATATATATATATATATATAGATGGGTCTACTTCATTTGCCCTAACTTCCAATTGACTGACATCCATTTGCCCGAGACCAAATGACAGAAATTTCATTTGACCAACACATTTCTCTCCAGCTATATGTCGACCAACAAAATCACTGATAAATCCAAAATAAGCGTGTCAAATGGCTAATGGTGTAGCAATATATATTTAGAAAATACTGCAATCCACTGTAATGATCAAACACATATTATATCAGACCAGTAAATAACAAAATACTAAAGCCAGATCTTTGTTATGATTACAACATTCTTTGAGCCCTATAAATGTAGTGCCACAGTATAACTAGATCAGATATATCATTACTGCCAAAAAAAAGAAAAATATAGATTACTTAACAAATAAATATAAAAGACATAAATCACCCAAAATGTACTATGCAAGGGAAAATGCTCTATATAATAAACTATATCAATGAGAATGTAACTGCAATGTTTGTTCAATATATCAATAGATATACATATGGAAAAGAACAATACAATTGCTAGAAAGTATGTCCTACAATTCCTGCAACTTGTACATTTCTGTTGTTAGCCTTTAATTGTACAACCCGTAGCCAGGTCAGCCAGCAGCCTCCCATTGTTTCTTCCTAACATCTAACCAAAGTCTCCATTAGAATCCCCAGCTACCTGCCTCGTATTGTATGCTGTAAGCCCTATAAGAAGCCACGGTTCCAGTACCTACTGTTGCCTCTAGGTGGCGCCCTTCTCATAGAGATTCCCCTCTGTAAGATATTTCTCCCCAGTAAAGCCTCTTTATCTTACCCTCTGTTACCCCCTCCATACCCTTCCACCTTAACCTTCTTTCCCTGCTACCTCTAGCATATACTTACTCCTACCTTTTGCCTTCTAACCTTCACTTATCTCTTGACTAGCT
Source organism: Protopterus annectens (assembly GCF_019279795.1). Classification (NCBI taxonomy): domain Eukaryota; kingdom Metazoa; phylum Chordata; order Ceratodontiformes; family Protopteridae; genus Protopterus; species Protopterus annectens. Next base: position 1,532,803,695 of record NC_056735.1, read on the forward strand.
CTCCTGTATGATCTGCTCTTCTCTGATTGCTTTCATCTGATACTGTTTGTTTCTGCCCTGCTCTGCTCCCCTCCCTGCCCTATTCCTTTCAGGGCAGGCTCTTTACCTCTCTTCCGGTTCTCCTGCCTGTCCCCTCTCCTCCCCCTTTTTCCCTCTAACCTTACATCCTTTCTTAAATCTATATATACACCTGACCACAATCACGCTGACTCTTTTCCCTGAGAATCCCCAGGCTGCTGAGCTCCCTGCCTTCGGCGTTCCAACTGTGTGACGGTAGCGTGTTTTTGCAATTTTGTCTTTACTGATACGATGTGTCTCTGTTGTGTTATATATTAGCTTGTTTTGGCTCTGTTACTGCTGTTGTGTTTGAATGCCATAGCAATACTGCTAGGAATACTGCACTAACTACAGTCCCATTTGTCTGTGTGCTGCTATATTCACTATTTAGCGCCATTTCAGCTACTACTGTTTAGCGGCTAACCTGTTGTAATCTCAGTACTCAGACATAGGTCTGCAAGCTTGCCACCACACTTTTTCGTCCATTTTCATGAAGGTACATCATACGGCTTGTACGGAATTGCTTGTTTACATGGGGACAGCGGAATTAAATTAAAACCGCTCTGCCTTAAAGGAATATCATTTTTTTTTTTACCGTGGCTGGTTTTCGCGCCTTCCCCTCTCCATTAAGCCATGCTTATGGATTAAACCCTTGGCGACTAGCACCCTACCTAGGTACATTTATAGCCTCATTATCTCTCAGAAGTGCACAGTTAGTAGCACCCTACCTAGGTATATTTATAGCCTCATTATCTCTCAGAAGTGCACAGTTAGTAGCGTGTTTCTCAGCTACTCCATACGTGCTTTTGCACTTCTTCTTGACCCAGTTAGTAGCGTGTTTTCTCAGCTACTCCATACGTGCTTTTGCAATTCTTCTTGACCCAGTATCACAGACACTAGCGTGCTCCATTGCGGTAGCCTCTACGCGCAAGAGCCCTACCTGTGTTTGAGCGCTTACCTCTCATACTTAGTTGTCTTTTACGATAACATTAATGTAACCCCTTTAAACCTCCTCTGATCAACCGTACTACTAATTGTAGTCTATGGCGAATTAATTTTATAGATTGGTCTGCTCTGCTTTAACTGCAGAATTTAGCATTGTAAGGTGCACTGTTTAATAGATTGTTCTACACTGATTTTAATGGTTGCATTTAGCATTCTATCTCTTCATAGTCTATTGCTATTGTATGCTAACTTGTAGCTTCATGTGTTATATTTATGAATGGTTTCCACTGTCCTTTTCTGCATACCTGAAACATTTGGCTAATCTTATTAATTATAGAGACTTGAAGTTCTGAACTAGAAGGTGGGAACATGGTTTCACAACAAGCTAGCTTTTTATGCTGTTGCCTGCTTTTTTTTCACCACTAGGAATTGAGCCTGACCTTGTATATGCTACTGTATTCATGATAGAGTGATTTAAGGTTGTGTTTGCACTATATTTTAAATCTTCTCCTTCTCCCCCCTTTTTTTCCCCAGCTATATACACATCCTGACCACTACTAAGTCCGAGATCATATTCCTCACTAGGATTGCTGCCTCTATAAAGACCTAAGCCAACCCTCTTTTGGGAGCTCTCACCTTGGAAATTAAAGAAAGTATGTCCTACAATTCCTGCAACTTGTACATTTCTGTTGTTAGCCTTTAATTGTACAACCCGTAGCCAGGTCAGCCAGCAGCCTCCCATTGTTTCTTCCTAACATCTAACCAAAGTCTCCATTAGAATCCCCAGCTACCTGCCTCATATTGTATGCTGTAAGCCCTATAAGAAGCCACGGTTCCAGTACCTACTGTTGCCTCTAGGTGGCGCCCTTCTCATAGAGATTCCCCTCTGTAAGATATTTCTCCCCAGTAAAGCCTCTTTATCTTACCCTCTGTTACCCCCTCCATACCCTTCCACCTTAACCTTCTTTCCCTGCTACCTCTAGCATATACTTACTCCTACCTTTTGCCTTCTAACCTTCACTTATCTCTTGACTAGCTCTCCTGTATGATCTGCTCTTCTCTGATTGCTTTCATCTGATACTGTTTGTTTCTGCCCTGCTCTGCTCCCCTCCCTGCCCTATTCCTTTCAGGGCAGGCTCTTTACCTCTCTTCCGGTTCTCCTGCCTGTCCCCTCTCCTCCCCCTTTTTCCCTCTAACCTTACGTCCTTTCTTAAATCTATATATACACCTGACCACAATCACGCTGACTCTTTTCCCTGAGAATCCCCAGGCTGCTGAGCGCCCTGCCTTCGGCGTTCCAACTGTGTGACGGTAGCGTGTTTTTGCAATTTTGTCTTTACTGATACGATGTGTCTCTGTTGTGTTATATATTAGCTTGTTTTGGCTCTGTTACTGCTGTTGTGTTTGAATGCCATAGCAATACTGCTAGGAATACTGCACTAACTACAGTCCCATTTGTCTGTGTGCTGCTATATTCACTATTTAGCGCCATTTCAGCTACTACTGTTTAGCGGCTAACCTGTTGTAATCTCAGTACTCAGACATAGGTCTGCAAGCTTGCCACCACACTTTTTCGTCCATTTTCATGAAGGTACATCATACGGCTTGTACGGAATTGCTTGTTTACATGGGGACAGCGGAATTAAATTAAAACCGCTCTGCCTTAAAGGAATATCGTTTTTTTTTTACCGTGGCTGGTTTTCGCGCCTTCCCCTCTCCATTAAGCCATGCTTATGGATTAAACCCTTGGCGACTAGCACCCTACCTAGGTACATTTATAGCCTCATTATCTCTCAGAAGTGCACAGTTAGTAGCACCCTACCTAGGTATATTTATAGCCTCATTATCTCTCAGAAGTGCACAGTTAGTAGCGTGTTTCTCAGCTACTCCATACGTGCTTTTGCATTTCTTCTTGACCCAGTTAGTAGCGTGTTTTCTCAGCTACTCCATATGTGCTTTTGCAATTCTTCTTGACCCAGTATCACAGACACTAGCGTGCTCCATTGCGGTAGCCTCTCTACGCGCAAGAGCCCTACCTGTGTTTGAGCGCTTACCTCTCATACTTAGTTGTCTTTTACGATAACATTAATGTAACCCCTTTAAACCTCCTCTGATCAACCGTACTACTAATTGTAGTCTATGGCGAATTAATTTTATAGATTGGTCTGCTCTGCTTTAACTGCAGAATTTAGCATTGTAAGGTGCACTGTTTAATAGATTGTTCTACACTGATTTTAATGGTTGCATTTAGCATTCTATCTCTTCATAGTCTATTGCTATTGTATGCTAACTTGTAGCTTCATGTGTTATATTTATGAATGGTTTCCACTGTCCTTTTCTGCATACCTGAAACATTTGGCTAGTCTTATTAATTATAGAGACTTGAAGTTCTGAACTAGAAGGTGGGAACATGGTTTCACAACAAGCTAGCTTTTTATGCTGTTGCCTGCTTTTTTTTTCACCACTAGGAATTGAGCCTGACCTTGTATATGCTACTGTATTCATGATAGAGTGATTTAAGGTTGTGTTTGCACTATATTTTAAATCTTCTCCTTCTCCCCCCTTTTTTTCCCCAGCTATATACACATCCTGACCACTACTAAGTCCGAGATCATATTCCTCACTAGGATTGCTGCCTCTATAAAGACCTAAGCCAACCCTCTTTTGGGAGCTCTCACCTTGGAAATTAAAGAAAGTATGTCCTACAATTCCTGCAACTTGTACATTTCTGTTGTTAGCCTTTAATTGTACAACCCGTAGCCAGGTCAGCCAGCAGCCTCCCATTGTTTCTTCCTAACATCTAACCAAAGTCTCCATTAGAATCCCCAGCTACCTGCCTCATATTGTATGCTGTAAGCCCTATAAGAAGCCACGGTTCCAGTACCTACTGTTGCCTCTAGGTGGCCCTTCTCATAGAGATTCCCCTCTGTAAGATATTTCTCCCCAGTAAAGCCTCTTTATCTTACCCTCTGTTACCCCCTCCATACCCTTCCACCTTAACCTTCTTTCCCTGCTACCTCTAGCATATACTTACTCCTACCTTTTGCCTTCTAACCTTCACTTATCTCTTGACTAGCTCTCCTGTATGATCTGCTCTTCTCTGATTGCTTTCATCTGATACTGTTTGTTTCTGCCCCGCTTCGCTCCCCTCCCTACCCCCTTATCCCACCCAGCCCACGCACCCTCACCCTTATAGCTCTCTAACCACTCCCCCTAAAGAATACCACCTATCCATATCTCCGACCTCAGTTATCTATCTCCTCCCATTAATTAGTAACACTCTACTTGCTTCCTCCCCCCTCCCTCCTATTCCTAACCAAACTACTGTGCCTTCTCACATCAAGTCTCTCAAACTGTCACCTTAATCTTACCCTACCTTATATTGACAATTCCTAGTCTCCTCTAATCACCATGTCTTCCAAAACCAACAAAAAAACCATCCTTGGACCCTATAATAAAACAGAACCCAGCCAAGTTTTTACCCCTTTTCATTTTTACCCTAGTACTCACACTACCCTACCTCCTTACCTCTTATGAAACTAATTGTAATTATAACCTTAAAACCCCTTCCAAACAAACTGCCACTAATTTAACTACCCCAAAGTTCACACACTCAAACATTACTTTTAACTCTTCCTACCTCTTAGCCAAATATCACAGACTGTCCCATATGAAATCTAATAATCTCATGTTAAGAAAACTAAAATATTTGATAATGATTACATGTAAGCCACACTTAAACTACAATCCCTCTACCCTGGTAGATGGCGATATACATCCTAACCCAGGACCCTTTACTAGTCCCTCTGAAGCTACTCCTATTATCTCAAAATCCTCCCTTCATTTACCAACCTTTGATGCTCATTCCTTACTCATAGGACACCTTAATATCAGAAGTGTAAACAATAAAGTCACCCTTCTCCACTCTCTTCTTGACTACTACTCTTTCGACATCCTATGTTTGACAGAAACCTGGCTAAACCCCTCACCAAGGATACAGAAATCATCCCACCAGGCTATAACATCATAAGACAAGACCGCAATACCCGCAAAGGAGGGGGAATTGCTCTAATATTTAAGACTGATCTAAATATAACCCTAGCACCCTTTGCCCCCCCTGAGAACACTAAAACTGAAATCCTTATATCAAAGCTACAACTAAACCCACATAAAGCCATATATATTATCAGCACCTATCTTCCTCCTGGAAATAACTCCATAATTATAGAAAATCTCCTTAGCTGGGCATCAACCACCTTTCCTCAAGAAACTGTAATACTTGGAGACTTTAACCTCAACTGGTCATCAGTTAACACCACTAACCCAGTCTCTCATATTAATCTCCATGGATTTACTCAGACTATTAATACCTCCACTAGAATTAATAAGCCTAACAACAAAGAAAGTATACTAGATTGGATTCTTGTTAATAAACCACAGCTACAATACCTTACCGGCACTTTACCAGATGACATTAGTGACCACAACCTAACCTATATCATAAGAAAGAAGAATATTGCTACTAATGCCCCCACCATCCGAACATCTTGTAGCACAAAAAACTTTAACCCCATCCTATTTAACATGGAACTGAATGCCTGCAACTGGATACCCCTACAAAGTCTTCCACTAGAAGAAGCTGTTCAATATTTTAACAACACATTCCTATCCATCCTAGATAGTCATGCACCAAAAAGAACTGTCAGAGTCAAAACTAAACCCGCTCCCTGGCTATCTAAGGAAACAAGGCACAAAATGTTACTCAGAAACAAATCCTGGATAAAATGGAGAACTAGTAAATCTCCCTCTGACCAACAGACCTTCAGACACTTAAGGAATAGTATGAAAAAAGCTATTATCTTAGACAAAAAAAAATACTATAGCAACCTCCAATCAATCAATCATAATAATCCCCAAAAATTCTGGACAACCTTGAATAGACTTCTTCACCCTGGACAAACTACCACCCCCTCTCCCTCTGGATCCGAAAATAATTCCTACCAGGAAACTGCCAATGCTTTCAATTCCTTCTTTACTAATACTATCAATTCTCTGGCCTCTCACCTTTCCTTTGACAACTCTAGCATCCCTGCTCAAGCAGCATCTACTCAACCTTCCTTCACGCTACAACCTATCTCTACCACCTTCATCCAAAGATGTATCCAAAAACTAAAACCATGTACCCCATCAGCTGACCAACTTCCATCTGAATACCTCCAAAAAGCAGCTAAGGCTATAGCCTATCCCATATCCATCCTTATCAATAGAACAATTAACGAAGGTAGCATACCTGACATCTGGAAGATCTCACACATTATACCCCTGCATAAGGGAGGTAACTCAAATGAATACTCTAATTATAGGCCTATAGCACTCTTATCTCCCCTAGCTAAAATCATGGAAAAATGTGTTCACTTCCAACTAATGAACTACTTAACTAAAAATAACATTCTAACTCTCTGTCAACATGGCTTCAGGCCTTTTCACAGTACTACCACTGCTCTTCTTTCCTTTACTGACTTCATAAACTCAAACCGCAATAATAACATTCTTTCCTCTGCACTCTTTATTGACCTATCCAAAGCTTTTGACATGGTCAACCACCCCCTCCTCATAAAAATACTTGAATCTCTTGCTTTAGAACCTAAAGATATCCTTTGGTTTACCTCCTACCTCACTAACAGAAAACATGCAGTCCTCTGGGAAAACAAACTCTCCTCTCTCCTTCCTATTTCTCTTGGTGTCCCACAAGGCTCCATTCTTGGCCCTCTCCTTTTCTCCCTTTTTATAAATGACCTACAATCAGCTATCCCTCAAGCTACTTGTATACAATACGCTGATGATTCCACTCTCATTTGCTCAGCTAAAAACATTCCTGAGCTACAAACTATTACTCAAAATGTATTCCACACAGTAGAAGCTTGGTTCCTAAAACGCTGCCTACTCTTAAATGCTAAAAAAACTAAACTCCTCCTCTTTAAACCAACTACTAGATCCCCCACTTTAGATTTCTCTATCTCATCTATTAATGGTACCATCATATCAGCTGACCCCACTACCAAACTGCTAGGTGTCATGACTGACAACAATCTTAACTATGATTGTCACATCAATAACACCATTAAAACTGTAAACAGAAAAATGGGCTCCCTTTACAGAATTAGAACATTCTTAACCCCTGCAGCCAAAGCTACTCTTGCCCACTCTCACCTGATTTCAACTCTTTTCTATGCCTCACCAATTTACACTAACCTGAAGAAAAATAATCTCTCAAAATTGGCTAACACATACAATAGTATTGCTAGATTTGTGACTGGTAATCAATTTAGAACACACCACTGCATGAACCTTCAACAACTTCACTGGCTTGAATTAGAAAATATGTTGCTTCTTTCCCAACTCTCCTTTGTCCATAGAGCTCTGTACCAACCTAATAACACTCCTGCACTCTCCAAACTTTTGACCCCCTACTCTAACCTGAACTCACTTCGTTCCTCCAGTAAACTACTAGTAACTGTAACTAAATCCAACAACCTTGCTGGTGACTCTCTCTTCTCTAACACCCTTGGCAAACACTGGAATCAACTTCCTACTGAACTTACTTCTATTCCAACTCCTATTCTGTTCAAACAAAAACTCAGAAGCTACCTTAAAAATCAATGGTTATGTCCATGCTGTAACCCCGACTAACTCTCCCTATAACCACCTCTACTCATCCATCTCCCTCTCCTTCCTACTCCTTTCCTTCTACTATCTGTATGACCATCTCTTGACAAGCCTTAACTCTCTATTATCCTTCTCCTCCTTTAAGATTGTTTTATCCTTACTGCATGTATAAATTTTATTCATCTACTCACTCTTTCAGTAGTTTTCTTGTCTCTATTTTACTCTCCTCTGATAACCTTCCTATAAAATATCTTGAAATAAGTTTTAACTGTATTCTTATGGTGTGAAACTGAGGTATCCACTCATGTTATGTTATGTGAATAATTAATCCCATGATGTCTTCCTGTATATTTGCATATTCCCCCTCCTTTCCTCTTTCTTGCCAAGTTTACTTTTTGTTTATTTTTTGTAAATTATGTAACTGTGTTTATACATATGTGGAGCTTTTCTCCTCGGGCCTCTACTGAAAATGGAAATATATCCAGTTAGACTAGCCCGGTTAACAAATGTAAAATAAAATAAATAAAATAAAATAAATAAATTACTACTGTAATAATAGAGATTTAGTAAGGAAATCATTCATTCTTAAAATATAACCATGGGATATCTGGTTATGATAGTTTAAAAACATGAATATATATGTATGTACACATAACCTGATATAGACTCATTATGACATTAATCATACAGTAAATGTCAATTATATAATAACCAAGTCTAAATGCACAAAAAAAAAATTGAACTAAAGAAGTCACCAGTAACACACAAATGACTTCCTATCATGTAGCAATGCAAATAGCAGTCACATAAAAATTGTCACAAACATACTAAGCCACTACTTATGCCAAATGGAGCGTAATATATAGACATTGATTTGCCCCAGCTGGGTAAATCTACATTGATGGATGATGGTCAGAAAACACTTTCCTTGCTCAAAAGTGATATAACCAGTCAATAAAGTCAATTTGCTGCAACTAAGCACATTTGCACTAGCAAGGGGAATTCAAAAGTTTCAAAATCCAAAATGTAAAGCAATATGGTTGAGTCCAGTTCAAAAAATGTATAAAAAGTCACAAAGGTGAATTCTGAATCTGTTAGAAATGTTCTGTGACTAGAACAAATTCAAACATTTAAAATAATGGATAACTTCAAAATCGTACAACCTCACTGAACCAATACACTCTGAAGACAATTATACAGGCCTCAATAAGGCAAGTCGAAATTAATGCCGTTGGTCAACTAGACACATCCACTTAGACAGGAAAACAGTCTAAACAAGCTTATGGTTACAAAATTCAGCAACTGTAGTGAAGGCCATTACCCGTGAATCATGCTAACCAGCTCCCCAGACCACAAATTCCAACTGAATGTTTACCCGCTTCCAAAGGTAGCTCCAACAGACTTCTGATGTCTTTAAATAATGCACACCAGCTTCCAAAGGCATATCTGCCATATAAATATGTCCACATAGACAAAAGCAACTCAAACAGGCTTTCAATATCCATAAAAATACTAAAGTAAGGTCAGTCCTTTAATAAAAAAATGTGTTGTTCACAAAAGTCAATACTGACTATAAAAGCATGGACATAGGACCAAACATTTGTAGAGATTCACTGCTATGACAATGGAATACAAGAGTAGCTGCAGTAGTGTGATTGTGAATAATTTCAAAATTAAAAAAACTTTATCCCTAAAGGGACAAGCAAAAGACACTGATGCAAACTGTAAATAAATAACCAGTCATTTAAATATTATTCTTTCTATAAGTTTAAACTCTCTCTCAAAGCCAACTCCAACAGTGAAATCAAAAACATTCAGTCCAAAAACAGTAATCACTAGTAGGCAAATGCAAGGGCCCTATAGACTGTGTTCAAAGGCAAACAATGGCTAGCACAAGCCTTTGAACACAGTTTACAGGGCCGTTGCATTTGCCTACTAGCAATTACTCTTTTTTGGACTGAAAGCTCTTCTAAAATTGTCAGTGTGTTCAGTATACACTGAGCCTATTATATATTTAAACAAATGTCTTTTTACTAAGTTTGTCAATGTATGATTATTAAAAATATATAATCTGTAAGGAAGAAAATTAATTTGCTGAGTATAATGGTAGCTCCAAATAAATTATAGGTGCCAGAGAATATAAAAACTAAAGTCAGTTCAAGAGCATAATAATGCAAAAAAGATGGTCGTAAACCAGTTAGATCAGAAGATAATAGCAAATGCTATTATGTTTTAGTATTCAGTTCTAACTTGCAGTGAGAAGTAAGTATTGCTGTCTCACAGTGCTTGGATCACAGGTTTATTTACCATCAAGGGTGTCTTCTCAGCAAAGTTTGCATGTGTTCCCCTTGATCCCATGAGTTTTCTACCATGTTCTGACGCACAAATGAAGGTGAACTATTAGATGTCGAGATTGCCTATAGTTATGAACGAATTATGTTGATGCATGCACGCATGTGTGTGTGTGTGTGTGTGTGTGTGTGTGTGTGTGTGTGTGTGTGTGTGTGTGTGTGTGTGTGTGCCGTGCAACTACTGCTGCTAGCAGACATTACATCCAGAAACCAATTTACCTGTTGAATGTTGAGATAGGTTAATGATGTCTAGTTAATTTGAATAGGAAAAAAATGCATATCCAAAATTGAATGAATGAATGAATAAATGAATGACTCAGATTTTGAGTTACCTTGGAGATATTAGGAACCCTAAAAGAAAAGTATAGGAACTATCGGGCATTGTAAATGAACACAATTTCAAAGGTCTATAATTTTGCCAAGTACATCAATCACATTATAAACTTTTTTTAAATACATGCAGACAGAAGTACTTGTATTATTACTTATTTTATGTTTTACAGTGAATTTGTCATTTGTAAGGCCATGAAGGTACAACACATAATCTGGGGCCTTTTGTGCTCCTGTCTTCCTAGAACTACTAAATGTTCTAGGAGTTCAGCATATTTAACAAAAAGGTTTTGAAATCTGTGCTTTTGTAGAACAGGTTGTATGTACATATTATGTGGGGGAAACTTTTCCTGCTTAGGAAGACAAATATCTCTGCAAAAGATATCAGTCTCAATGTGGAGCCTGTAAAAGCTTATAATATATTCTGTAAGGAATACACAAAACTGTGATTTATTCCAGATCCCTGGAAAAGGCATAAATTGCATTGTCAGGCTCTAAATACAATACCCTCTTCAAACTGAAAATCTCTACAGCTGAATAAGTGTTAGTGATTCACTTTATATATGGCTTTGGCTAAGACCATTAATTCACAAAATGCACAGTGCCAAGCCATATTCCATAATATTTTTTTCTTGTTTTCCTATCTCTGTGCACAGGTGCAATCTGATTATAATGCACATTGCTATTATTGTGTGTTATGTGCTATATAGCTTCAGGACTGAGACTAAAGTGACGGTGTTCATTTTTTGTCCTTATCCTTAAACCTTGGATGTTGAGATGTAAACATATATCTGCATCTATGAGGATGTTTTCATTTCATACCTAATCATTGCATCCAACTTAAAGGGTATAGCATATTACAAAGATGTTTATACAGCAAATTTCTACTTGCATACCCCAAAACATCATATATAGTGATACAACAGGCTATGATCTTTTGCCCAACAAGATAATACCCCATTGGACGATATGCCTTCTGCATCCTAAACCAGGAAAGGATAGGAGTGGTAACCACTGATGACTAACATGTACCTACTCTGGATGAATACCCCGGAGCTTGGTGTTCTGTTAAAATACAAGTTCTAGCTCTTATGACATCTGTTTTTTTTTTTTTTTTTGTATGGCTGAATCATAACTGCCTCTATAAGTAATCAGCCATTTGGTAGGTATAACTGTCAAAAGGAAGACTAAGGGTCTACAAGATCTGGACTGAATGGATGCTAATGGAGGAAAGGCATTGTGGATAGAATTGTTTATCAATGCTTTGAACTAATCATTTTTATGAAAGTACTACAGCTTAACAATTATGTGCCGTTTTCTGATTACACTCATAGTTTGCTGACAAGAAAGACAGCAATGGATCTGCATTAGATAACTAGCAATCTTTTTTCTTTTGCTAAACTTAACAATAAAATATGCACAACACTTAGAACAGACCCATCAGATTAAACAGTGATACCTGAATACAGAATACTGTGGAAGAAATGAAGAAAATAATTATAAGAAAAGAAGCACAATAGAAATCTGACCTTCCCATGAAAAGCAGGCATGTTGTCATTAATCATTTGCACCTCAATGTGTTGTCTTTAGATTATACAAACATCAGTTCACATTCTGATGTGCTCTCTATAAGCATGACACTGCACAGACTCACTAGATTCACTGTAATTTACTGTGAAAGCAGGTTGGAAATAAAGATGTGAAGACAGGCTTCAGATGTACCTTCTTTTTGCATCCATAGTTACTTTGGCAGTGAACACGATACCATCATAAAAATAGAAATTACAAAGTTCCCTGCTTACCTCCTTTATTAAGATAAGTATTTTGGCAATCCTGCAAGTTCAAATCCCAAGCATGTCTGATCACTGATATACATGCATTGCAGATGTCCTTCGTGGTTCACTGTTGCAGTCATCACTGTAGGGTTCTTCCTGCCAGCAGCAGCCCCCGATCAGCCAGAATCCCAAAGTCTGGATCGGGCGCCAGCTGAGGTCGCATTTATCCTGATGTCAATGCGCCAGAAGGTATAAAGACCTCAGCTGACACCATTTCCCCAGTCATTCTTGCCATGCGGTGCCCTTTGCAGTTCCCTGATGCCGGTCGGCCTGTTCCTGTTTGTTTTTTGGATTTAATCCCAGGATTTTCATTTTTTACAGATAATTACCCCTTAGGGGAGTTCTTTTTCTTGATCCAGTCAGATGTCAGAAAAAGTTAATAATTGTATTTCTTGTGGGAAGCAAATACCTCATAGGGATTTTCACTCTTACTGTATTCCCTGCCTGGGTCCTGACCACGACGTTGCTAATTGTGTGTTTTGTGCTAGATTTAATCAGCGTACTATTAGGCGTAGATATAACTTTGCCTTTTACTATTTTGGAAAAAGGTTTAATTGTAACATGTCTTCAGATTCTTTTCCAGCTTCTGGGGTGTGTAAGAGGCGCAGGGATGCAGATAGGCCTCCGAGGTCCGCAGCAAAGAATGTTACTCAGTTATTGCCAGTTGCTGGTACGTCAGTCGTCAGTGAGGTGCCTTTGCAGCCCCTGTCGTCTGCCTCTTTTGAACCAATTGCCTGTACCAACTCCAGTGTGGAGCTGATGGGGTCTTCAGAATTGCCAGGGACTGGACCTTCGGATACTGCTCCCTCAGTTGGGTCCGGAGCCGGTAGGCAGGTAGTGGCTTCTGAGGGAGTTCTCAGGCCTTCACAGCTTCATGTAAATGTGGATTCGGGTTTAAATGCTAAGTCAAAGTCTAAGGCTCCAGCTAAAGTGAAGTGGCTAGCACAGGCTCCTTTTGATCAGGGTCCCAGGCCTCAGAGGCAGATGCTTAGGATGGCTGAAGATCTCTTAACTATGATCAGGGGTTCTCATCCCCCTCCTGGCAAGAAGCCTAGATTACAGTCCGATTATGATTCTTCAGACCAAATTTCTGTTTCTTCTGCTTCTTCCCTTGAGCAGGATTATTCTTTTCCTCTTTATGAGGATTCTGATGCTGAAGATTCCTTTCCTTCCGCCTCTCCTCCTGAGGATTATTCTTTTGGTGAAACTTTGCATGATATGAGGGTGCATTTTCATTGGGAAGGCCAGGAATTCTCTGAATCCAAGAAAAGGCTTAGGGATTTTCTTCTTCTCTCACAGCATAAGCCTCTGGCTATTCCCCCTGTATTTGACATTTTGGATGATGTTTTTTCGGAAGCTTCTCTCTCTCCTGATTCTTTTCCCCCTACTCCAGCCAAACCAGATACGTATTATAGGGTTCCAGATTCTCATAAATTTCTTTTTAAAAATCTTTCACCTGATCCGGAAACAATTTCTCAGGGTCCTAAGGGTGTTAAAGTGGCCTCTGCTAAAAATCCTATTCCCTTTGACCGAGAGTCCAGGGCTTTAGAGAGATGGGGTAAAAAGGTTTATACTTCTGCTACATTGTCTATTAGGGCTTTGAACTGTCAATTTCATATGCTGAAGTATCAGCAATACCTTTTGTCTGTATTTCAACAAAAGATGTCAGCTGTGTCTCTTGGTGTAGATAATCAGGAGTTACAGGATTTATTGCATGCTATTGAACAAGTGGGTAAACATACCCTGCATTGTGGTTTTGATTCTTTAAAAGCTTCTTGTAGCGCTGCAACAACTGGTGCTGTTATTAGAAGACATGCTTGGTTAAGAGATCAAAGCTTGCCAGATCAAATTAAAGCCAAACTTTTGGATGCCCCTTTGCAGCACGATGTTCTGTTTGGGTGCAAAGCTGAAGAGGTATTGAAGAAAATGGAAGACAAAGCTAAATCTATGCAGACAGTTAAGGATTTTCTACAGGTGCAACCTCCTAGATTTAGCAGACACTGGCCAACTAAACCTTGGTCCTTTCCGGGCTCGGACAGGTCTCAGACAGGCAGATTCAGGCATTCCAAAGGTAGGGGACAGTCACAGTCCCATTTTAGGAATAGGCAGTGGAGTGCCCCCTCTCCCAAGGGGGGGTGAAGATAAGTCTCAACCCTACTGAAAACAGTCTTTATGACTCTCCCTTTCTGGTTCCAGGGGCTCCTCTCCTGAAAGCTCCTTTGGGGGGAAGGATTTCTCTTTTTTATCAAAATTGGAACCACATAACCCAGGACAAATGGGTTCTGGACATAGTCTCAAGAGGTTACAGATTTCATTTCCAGACTTTGCCAAAACTGAACGGTTGGCCAGACCTGCCAAATCATCAGTGGGCAGAGGCACAACAGCAGGTTCAGTCCCTCCTGGCTATGAGGGCCATAGAGTTGGTGCCAAATTTAGAAACAGGGCAAGGTTTTTATTTCAGACTTTTCCTGGTTCCGAGGAAGAAAAATTCATGGAGACCAATCCTGGACCTCTCTGTACTAAACACCTTCCTAGATATACCAAAATTCAAGATGCTCACTCTGCAGCAGCTGCTGCCTATGTTGGGCAAGAACGCTTGGATGGTGACTTTGGACTTAAAAGAAGCTCACCTGCACATTCCTATAAGGCAAGAGTGCAAAAGGTATCTGTGTTTCAAAGTGGGCTCGAAACATTACCATTTCTCTGTGCTGCCCTTTGGCTTATCTACTGTGTCCAGGGTCTTTACGAAGTGCCTGGCACCAGTACTGGTGTTTTGCAGACAGAAGGGGATTCAAATTTACCCTTATCTGGACGACTGTCTTCTTCAAGCAGACTACAAAGACACTCTACTTCGGCATCTAGCCTTTGTGCAGCATCTTCTTCAGTGCCTCGGTTTCACAGTGAATCTAAAGAAATCAAATCTGGTACCCAGACAACAGATTACTTTCCTGGGTGCTCTTCTGAGTACTTCAACCCAGATGGCTTCCTTGACACCAGACAGAAAAGTGCAACTGGCTTCTTTTTTCCAACACCTGGCTTCAATAAAACAGCTGACTGCAAGAAAAATTCTGCAGGCTTTGGGTTACATGGCCTCCTGCATTCTGCTAATACCATATGCAAGGCTGCATATGAGGAAACTGCAGTGGTACCTCAAGAGTGTCTGGTCTCAGCATTACCACAGTTTGGAAACAGTGTTCACGATTTTGCCTTGTCTCCAGCAAGAGTTTCTTTGGTGGGTCGAAGCCTGTCTACAGAACAAGGAGAAGCCTTTTTGTCCTCCGCCAACCAACCAAGTTCTGACAACAGATGCTTCAGATTATGCATGGGGAGCCCACATGCATGGGAGATGTCTTCAGGGTGTTTGGACAAAGGAGCAAACGCACCTGCACATAAATTTGAAGGAGATGCTTGCTGTGCAGAATGCCCTGATAGCCTTCAGGGACCTTCTTCTACTAGGACAATTGTTGATATGGACAGACAACACTACAGTGATGTGGTACATCAACAAGCAGGGGGGCTCTCACTCTTACCCCCTGTGCAGATTAGCCATGAATCTCTGGTACACTGCTCTGACCTGCAGTGTCGACTTACAAGTGCAATTCCTGCCAGGGAAAGACAACACTCTGGCAGACGCATTGAGCAGATGCATTTCAGATCCACACAAATGGATGTTGGATGTTCGGATATTCAGGATGATTATAAATGCTTGGGGATGTCCAGACATAGATCTCTTTGCATCCCCTCAGAATCATCAACTTCCAACATTCTGCACAAGGACCTACCACAAACTAGCATGGAAAGTGGATGCCCTCTCTTTCAGTTGGAAACACCTCTCAGTATATGCTTTTCCTCCCTTTCCTCTTCTACCTCGGGTACTTCTGAAGATAAAACAGGACAGACAGCACATGATTCTACTGGCTCCCAATTGGCCTCGGCAATTCTGGTATTCCACTCTGATGAACTTGGTTCAGGAGCCTCCCTGGATTCTGCCTCAAATCCCTCATCTACTGTCTCAACGGGATGGCCGGATACTGCACAGTCATGTCAAGACTATGCATCTAGCTGCCTGGTGGATCCAGGGTCTGCAAACACCTCTGCCCTTTCCAAACAGGTAATGGATGTAATCCTTGAAGCTAGATGGCCCAGCACTAGAAAATCTTATGTGGGAAAATGGAAAAGATTTTGCTCCTGGAATCAAGTTCAGGGTGGTGAGTCTTCTGCTCCGAACATTCCTCTGATTTTACAGTATCTGACAGAGTTATTACATACGGGCCTATCTTTTTCGTCTGTTAAGCTTCATGCTTCTCCTATTTCTGCACATTACGATATGGATCCTCCGATTTTTTCTCATCCAGTACTTAAACAATTTCTTAGAGGGGCTAAGAATATTCGGCCCCCTATAAGGGCTCCTGTTCCCACTTGGGATCTTAACTATGTTTTGGAGAAATTAACTTTGTCTCCTTTTGCACCTGCAGCTTCCACGGATTTAAAATTTTTGTCTTGGAAAACTGCTTTTCTTTTAGCTATAACCTCTGCTAGAAGAATTTCAGAATTGCAAGCACTCATGGCTGTGGAACCCTTCCTTATTTTTCATCAGGACAGGGTATCTCTATGGACTAATCCCACATTTATGCCCAAGGTGGTTTCAGCAGTGGCCTTAAATCAGTCTATTCATTTGCCTACCTTTTATCCTAATCCTCAAAGTGAGGAAGAAAGTCTTTTGCACTCTCTAGACATGCACAGACAGCTTTGTCTATACCTGGACAGGACCAAGATATTCCGGAAATCTGATCAGTTGTTTGTCGCTTATGCTCCTACTGTTCAGGGGAAAGCAATCACTAAGCAAACTATTTCCAAGTGAATTGCCCATTGCATCAAGTTCTGTTACTCTTATCATGGCAATCCGGTTCCTGTTAATGTTAGGACTCATTCTACCCGGGCTACTGCTACTTCAGCAGCTTTACTTTGTGGGGTTCCTACCGAGGATATTTTGGAAGCTGCTACTTGGAGTTCTGTACATACTTTTTCTAAGCATTACAAACTCCCTCTCTATTCTAAATCCAGGGCAAGTTTTACTTCTGCGGTTATGCAAGGTTTTGTGACCGCTCCCTCTGTTTCTCCTCCAGCCACCCTTTCTTAGCTTTGGGACTCAACCCTACAGTGATGACTGCAACAGTGAACCACCAAGGACATAGTACAGTTGTGTACTCTTACCATAAATGCAGATGTTCGAGTGTGTTCACTGTTGCAGTCCGGGTTACCCTCCTTCCTATCCCCTCTTTTGTTTTTTCTGTTATGAGGTATTTTGGCTGCTGAGGTTTTGGGCATGGTTTATTTTTTAGCCTTTTCTTTCTGGGCACCTGACATCTGGGGCAAGAAAAACTGGGGAAATGGCGTCAGCTGAGGTCTTTATACCTTCCAGCGCATTGATGTCAGGATAAATGTGACCTCAGCTGGCGCCCGATCCAGACTTTGGGATTCTGGCTGATCGGGGGCTCCTGCTGGCAGGAAGAACCCTACAGTGATCACTGCAAGAGTGAACACACTCGAACATCTACATTTATGGTAAGAGTACACAACTGTACTTTAAGTGTGCCCTGATAATAAAATGAAATTTCTTTCTTATGTTAGATTACATTGCTGTAATATATTCACAAATTAAACCATTTTGTTGCATTTCCATGATATGGACAGTCAGCTTTATTACGTATATCCATTGGTATTTAAAAAAAAACAGCTTCTGTAACATTTGAGTTGAGCATTTTAGCATACCCCATTGAAGTCCATTCTCTTACATAAACTGATAACCACAACCCTAACAAATATCTCTTAGAAGAGTGAACAAAAATCACTGTACCATCACAAAGAAGAGTTTTCCTACTTCAGTAGCTGGACTTTAATTTATATGAACAGCTTAGCAACAAGATATCAAACTTGATTTGCATTGTTGCAATGAGTTGGCGACAAAAATGTTTTCCATTATTTATTCAGCTTTACTGTTGAAACTGGAAACCAGAATAAACATAGCTCAAGAACTGAACAAATCAGAACAGCTTTTACAGAGCAGTAGATAGGATTCTGTCAAAATGTTGCAAGGAAATGAATGACCGAATAACAGCTGAATTAATATTTTGATGAAATCTCTTCTGAGAAAATCAATAAAATGTGTATTGGTATGGCCTGGCCAGCTAACTTTAGATAAGCATCCACTATACCAGTCTTTCTGTGCTGCCATGCTTTTTTTATTTATTTGTTTATTTATTTATGTGTTTATTTATTTATTTATGTAGTCATTTATTTATTTATCTAATCTATCTGTCTAGCTATCTTTCTATCATCCATCTATCTATCTATCTATCTATCTATCTATCTATCTATCTATCTATCTATCTATCTTTCTCTTTAATCTGTGTATTTGTTTAGTTAGTTTGTTAGTTGTGGTTCTGTGTTCTCATGACTTTTATTTATTCATTTATTTATTTATTATTTTGCATGGTACCTTTATAAGAAAATTTCAAACATGGAACATCAATATAGTAACTTGAGCATGGCACAACACTACATAACATTGTATTTAATCATTGCAGTGCACATTTGTTTCTTTTCTACTAGGTGGAGCAACTTGAAAAGCAATGATACAGTTCAGTTGCACAATGAACTATTTACAGTGAAAAATTGTAATTTATTGTCAAATAAAATGGGACATTTTACTAAAAAAAATCATGACCTTTAAACTGTTTTTTATAGAAGTCTCTCAGAAGGAAAATTAAAGCAGTTAATGATATACCCATATAATTTTATACTTCCTTTAACCCATGTATTCTTCGCCACTAATACTTTTTCTGCAAATTATCCTTTTTAAAACTGGGTTGAAATGTCATTATATTGTTGCCCTATTTGTGCCCTAGAATGTGTGGAAAACATCTGTAAAGAATTATTGATGAACTAACAGAAAAAGAGCCTTTTCTACGCTTGCAAATGAATTTAAAATCCTAAAAGAGTTTTTGCATTTGTTGATTCTTACTGTAATAATTTCTTGCTGTCAAATCAGAAGTATCATAACCAAGACTGAATGATGAATTGAATTTAATCATATTTTCAGTTGTAAATGCCCCTGGCATCTCATTCATACAATATAATTATAGTGTGTGTGTGTGTGTGTGTGTGTGTGTGTGTGTGTGTGTGTGTGTGTGTGTGTGTGTGTGTTATTATCAATGTCTCTAAAACAGAATATTTGAATTGCCTGCAAAATGTGTTGTCTTTAAAAGACCACCAGTTGAAAAGAAAATACATGGTAGTTGCTAGAATGAAAAATAGTTGAAAATTGCTTTTGCATGTATAACTATTGCTAGTTGCAGTATCTGCAAGTAGAATACTTGTGGATTCAGCCTTCCTATAACAAGAACTTTGTAGCAATAAAATGTTTTGTTTCAGGAGTCCTTTTGGTGTTGAAACTAAAATCCCATACGTAAGAAAACGGTCACATTGAAATAGATTCAGATAAATCTTTTCTGGGAATCAATAAAATGCTGACTATGCTCTTAAGTAATAAACAAATTGTTTTTGTGGCGTTTATATAGTTTCTTCTGTGAGTTTATTGCAGATTTACCTAAACATTATTTATTTATCTAATCTATCTGTCTAGCTATCTTTCTATCATCCATCTATCTATCTATCTATCTATCTATCTATCTATCTATCTATCTATCTATCTTTCTATTTAATCTGTGTATTTGTTTAGTTAGTTTGTTAGTTGTGGTTCTGTGTTCTCATGACTTTTATTTATTCATTTATTTATTTATTATTTTGCATGGTACCTTTATAAGAAAATTTCAAACATGGAACATCAATATAGTAACTTGAGCATGGCACAACACTACATAACATTGTATTTAATCATTGCAGTGCACATTTGTTTCTTTTCTACTAGGTGGAGCAACTTGAAAAGCAATGATACAGTTCAGTTGCACAATGAACTATTTACAGTGAAAATTGTAATTTATTGTCAAATAAAATGGGACATTTTACTAAAAAAAATCATGACCTTTAAACTGTTTTTTATAGAAGTCTCTCAGAAGGAAAATTAAAGCAGTTAATGATATACCCATATAATTTTATACTTCCTTTAACCCATGTATTCTTCGCCACTAATACTTTTTCTGCAAATTATCCTTTTTAAAACTGGGTTGAAATGTCATTATATTGTTGCCCTATTTGTGCCCTAGAATGTGTGGAAAACATCTGTAAAGAATTATTGATGAACTAGCAGAAAAAGAGCCTTTTCTACACTTGCAAATGAATTTAAAATCCTAAAAGAGTTTTTGCATTTGTTGATTCTTACTGTAATAATTTCTTGCTGTCAAATCAGAAGTATCATAACCAAGACTGAATGATGAATTGAATTTAACCATATTTTCAGTTGTAAATGCCCGACATCTCATTCATACAATATAATTATAGTGTGTGTGTGTGTGTGTGTGTGTGTGTGTGTGTGTGTGTTTGTGTGTGTGTGTGTGTGTGTGTGTGTGTGTGTTATTATCAATGTCTCTAAAACAGAATATTTGAATTGCCTGCAAAATGTGTTGTCTTTAAAAGACCACCAGTTGAAAAGAAAATACATGGTAGTTGCTAGAATGAAAAATAGCTGAAAATTGCTTTTGCATGTATAACTATTGCTAGTTGCAGTATCTGCAAGTCGAATACTTGTGGATTCAGCCTTCCTATAACAAGAACTTTGTAGCAATAAAATGTTTTGTTTCAGGAGTCCTTTTGGTGTTGAAACTAAAATCCCATATGTAAGAAAACGGTCACATTGAAATAGTTTCAGAAACCTAACCACTGCTTTTACAAATGGGAGAGTTCAGATTAAGTAATTGCCGACCATAATGTCTTCTTTTATCCAAGGTAAACATAAACAAATGTGTGTGTGTGTGTGGGGGGGGGGTAGATGGCATGAACACAAGGATTCTGTCTGGCTGAGATTTGATGGCAGATCACATCACCCTAAAACATAGCTATTATTTATTTATTTTTTTGCTGAAACTGTATAATAATGTGATATTAGTTCCAAACCAGTACAATGTGTCACAAATTTTGTTGGATTCAAAAACCAGAGACTGAGAAGCCCTGGAGTTGAAACAGCACAGTCCCTTTTAAGCAGGAATATCCATGGTTATGT
Source organism: Protopterus annectens (assembly GCF_019279795.1). Taxonomy (NCBI): domain Eukaryota; kingdom Metazoa; phylum Chordata; order Ceratodontiformes; family Protopteridae; genus Protopterus; species Protopterus annectens. The sequence goes on from NC_056735.1 coordinate 1,532,825,057, forward strand.
TATTTATGTATTGTACAACAATAAAACACTGGTGTATCCTCTCAGGCTTACAGATTACTTTCAGTGTTTAAAGGAATTGATTCATATTGTTTTTATCATCTTTGACCTTGAGAGGCTTTCTTGAGGTTTTTGCATCAAACTAGATTCATCTCTTTCATTGAATTAATTACCCATAACAAAAATTATTCAGAGTTAACTAAAACAACACATGAGACTCCGTGGCAGGAGGAAGAGTTATGAAAAGTATAATTTGACATGTGGGGAATATTAAATAAGGAAGTTCAATTTAAAACATAAGGACTTAATTAAAGAATTCGACATTGCTTAGTTATGATATGTTAAGTTATACATCAGGAGTATCCTATCAATTTATCATAGCAGAAATGACTGAATAAGCAAAGATGATTCCTATTGTTATCTAAAGTCAACTTTCTGGGAAACACTGCAGAGTTTTTTCCCTTTAACTTTGAGGCTGTGTTGTGCTTATATAATGTCACCGTGTAACTTTATATCCTTTTCATGAAAAATAATCCTCAATTACACTTCATAAATTTAAAAGCCTCTAAACCCACAAGCGGGTCTACAACTGAGGTGTTTACTTCAAAATGGTGTCAGTGATTTAAACCACCTGGTTCGGCAGAGGATTAAGGATATGAGTTGCCTCTGGTAATTCCCTCAGCTTCTATTTGTCTACTGTGCAACTGTGAGCTAGTCACTTCACCAGACAGTGCTCTGTGGAAATTGAGATAGATTCCTTGTTGGTTTCCTGGTCTAAATGTCTGGTAAATACCTATGATTTTGATTTCATTGTTGCTAAACATTTTATGAAATCTCCCTCTCTCTCTCTCTCTCTCTCTCTCTCTCTCTCTCTCTCTCTATATATATATATATATATATATATACATATAAAACAATAACTTAAATCTTCTTTGTCAACTTTTATTGTCTGAAAGAGATGAATAATAGGACTTAATTATGTAAGAATTAGACAAGATAATAATGTTTTAATATGATAAAAAAAAGCAATGTGAAATACAATGCACTATGTTGATTTTTACAGGAATGGGTTACACATAAGTATATTTTCCCTAATGCTGTAACCATTCATATATTGGCCAATTAAACAGGAAATAGGAGGCTTTGGTGATCTTATGAATACATATCTTTTTACTCTAATTTAACTCTGGTGGCAAATAAGAAAGTTTCTCATTTTGCATTGTTAAAGCTATATTACAAAAGTGGAACATATGAACACATGCAGTCCTGAATGGGTAGAGTCTGACAATTGTCCTTATCAGTAATGATTGTCAGAGGAAAAAGAAACATACACATTAAAAAGACTTAAATAATTTGTAATAAGTGAATAATTAATAATATGAACCATAGCTTGTTAGTAAAGAAATGGGAGGGGGGCAATGGTCTGATTGAACAAAAGGGAGACAGAATCAGGCAGAAATGTGAAGGACACAAGAAAGGTGAAAGATAAGGAACAAGTGTATAGCCAAATAGGCTGGCTGCGGATGGAGGGAACAATATGATGATGGATAGATATATTCTTTCTGTTATTTAAAAGTGTTTTCTTATCTCATAGATAAAAAGATGCTCCTTTGATCAATATCATTTAGAATAGGAATGCAGTTTAGGATGTGATGAAAGTGATTGGAAGATCTGTCCCTCCTAGTGCAATTTTTAGTGATAGTAGGAACTGCAGTACTGAACAAGAAGAGTGTAGGGTCTCTGGTGGAAACAATGTGGTCATTATTTAGGTAAAGAGGTAAAGTAGTTTAGGACAAGGGGAGCAGTACAAATACACAGCCTAGACTAAATGTATCTGCTCTAGTGTCTGCTCTTTCTTGCGTGTATGGGGAGTTGTATTGTATTTGTTAGTTATGTTTATTCCTCTACTTGTATGTGTTGTTTCACATTCCATTGGTATGAACCTATAACCTTAAACCAGAACATTGTATAGTATTCAAGCTCAAAGGCTGCTATTGTCCTTTAACCTAACATGCTTTATAATATTTGTGTAGGAACTATTGTATTTTTTTTTTTGGATAGTTATTGCTAGACTGTTTTTGTTATGATATATACTGTATATCTTTCTCCTTAACTGGACTACTAAATGTAATAATATGTAATATTGAACATGTATGTAACCTTCTGACATTATGGAGCTTTTCTCCCCGGGCCTCCGCTGAAAATGGACATGTATCGAGTCGGACGATCCCGGTCAACAAATGTAAAATAAAATAAAAAATAAAATAAAAAATCTCAAGAATTAAGCTAATGCACAAAATTTTGTTTAGGCTACACGTGTGTACTTCTAAATGACAATAAAGTTTACTTTGACTTTGAAATGAGGGATGAAATATACCCATCACAGACACTCGGAGTGTGTTCATAGGTTGAAGATATACTGATAACATAGGTTGAAGATATACTGATAAACCTGGAAATTATTTTATAATATAATATATGGTAAGAAGCATTTTTAGAGGAGAGAAATGCTACAGAATAATTATTATATTCTTATGGAGGAGTTAGATGATCTTCCCTAGAGGAACTCCTACCTGTTTTCTTATAAATAAAGCCTAACAAGTTTTGTCTCCTGTTACATTCAGTCACTATCTTCCTTCAGAGAGCAGAGCCTGCAGTCAGTACATCTGACCTCATTATTGCATGAGCTCTGCCACAAAGCCTTTCACTTACAAGTTTACTGAAAATTTTGTCATTGTTTAATAGCCTGCAGTCACTACATCTGACCTCTATATTGGAAGAGCTCTGCTACAAGGCTCTACACCAACAAGTTTACTGAGAATTCTGTCATTGTTTAATAGCCTGCAGTCACTACAACTGCCGTTGATACTATAGGAGATCTTCTACAAGACCCTACACCTACAAGTGTATTGAGAATTTTGTCATTGTTTAATAACCTACAGTCACCACATCTGACCTTGATATTGCAAGAGCTCTGCCACAAAGCCCTTCTGCCTACATGTTTACTGAGAATTCTGTCATTGTTTAATATCCTGCAGTCACTATATCCAACCTCAATATTGCAGGAACTCATCCACAAGGCCCAACACCTACAAGTTTACTGAGAATTTTGTCATTGTTTAATGTAAGCAAATGTATCATGAAGAACCTTGCTGCATATTAACTTTAATTAGTTATGTACATACTGCTCTGTGATTGAAAATACTGGTGAAATACCCTGTGCACTCTAAGGACCTCTTACTAAGTTGGCCACTGTCCCCTTTAGCTTGACCAGTAGACTGTATTACATATGCCAGTTATTTAGTCTCAGGAAATGACAGACAACCTATTTTACTCGCATCTGTTTGTTAATTGTTTTGTTCTGGCTACAAACTGATTGCTGTAGGTTATAAATTGACCTGGTGGTATAACATTTCTTACCAAGGATTCCTCAACATCTAATCCCAACCCTGCCCCACAGCCACACATCACCACATGCACTTTCACCTTCAAACCTGTGCCCACATCCTATATAAAACTACTCAACTCATTCCCTGCAGTACAGCTCTTTTGAGCATGTACCTTTAACTCCCAGTAAAGGTGTGGCTTGAGCCTTTAAAAAATGAAGTTATCACCTTACAGTTCTAACAAATACTCACTGACAGAGGTCAAATATCAATAGAATTGTGTTTGGCATCATGTATACTTCAAAACAAAATATTCTGATACCTTGTATGTAGCATGGTTTTGGAATTATTAATGCTAATATGAACAAGCAATATTTTATGACTAAATGCACAGTAGGAGGTAACTGCTGAAATGTCTGGAGGTGCACACGACTGTACTAAATTAAAAACAAACTTATACTGTGCTCTTCTTCAGATGATGACCTTCCAAGTGAGTACATAAAATGGCAGAAGCCAATAGTATTGCCTATCCTGCCTCAGTCCTTATAAATAGGTGAATCCAGGAATCCCACATTCCATCTCTCTGGAAGAAGTCACACATTATCCTTTTGCACAAAGGAGGAAATTCAACAGACATTAATAACTTTAGACCTACAGCAGTCTTATCTCCCCTCGCTAAAATACTTGAAAAATGTATTCAAAACAACTTCTAGACTATCTCCTGCAGGAAGAACTCCTATCCCCTACACAACACGGCTTCCATCTTTCCCATAGTACTAGCACTCGCCTTCTAACATATATGGGTAATGTCAATAAAAGTAGAGATAATGGCAGACTAGGCTCTTCCTTATTTCTAGACTTGTCTAAAGATTTTGACACAGTTTTTCACAACAAACGTCTACTTCAAATGTCCTCACTAGGTCTCTGTCATCCCACCCTTTTTTGGTTCAAAAGCTACCTGTTCAATAGGTATCAGTCAGTAAAATGGCACTCCATGCTATCTGCTTACCTCCCAAACACCACTGGTGTACCACAAGGCTCTAGCCTTGGTCCCTTTTTAACATTTTCACCAACAACTTCTATACTTCCACACAACAGGCCAGTCTAATACAATATGCAGATGATCCCACTATTATTTGCACATCTGTCAACGTGGTACACTTTCAAAAAAAATACTCAGGAAGCTTTAACAGCCACTGAAACATGTTTTCATAACTTACAACTAATGCTCAACCAAAAAAGGTGAAACTACTTTTTTTTTTTTTCCAGATCCCTCTCTCATGAAAAAAAATGTAAAGTCCTCTCTCTTGATAATAAAACAATTGAAATCACTTGTCATAGCAAACTATTAGAGGTGATAGTGGACGATAATCTTATATTTCACCTGCGTATACAAAATTGTGTAAAAAAACTCATGAAAAACTTATGATGCTTTATAGAGCTAAAAACTTTCTCAACAATGCAATTAAAACTTCACTTGCTAGTACTTATCTCCTCCCCACACTTCTTTGTTGGTGCTGCCATCCTTACTGACCACCAGGCTTCACAAAAATTAAAACCTGAACAATGCTATAACAAAGTTGCTAAATTTGCAGCACATACCCCTTTCAGTATCCATCACTGTTGAGCACTGAAAAGTCTGAATTGTGTATAACTGCCACATCAACTGATATAGAGACAGTCTGTTATCACCTATGAAATATTCAGCATCCATCTGCCTGTCCAGCTCTAAAAAACATTCAACACAACTATGTTGCCACTAGGCCATCGTGATCCAGTGATCAAAAACTCCTGTCTGTCTACAAACCTAACAAATCTTCTGGGCATTGTCTGTACTCATGCAAGGTTGCTAAGGCCTGGAACTCCTTCCATGTATGCATCAGATCTATACCCTTCCTCTCATCTTTTAAAACTACTCTGAAAGACTTCCTAGCTAAATTCTGGCTTTGTTCTTGTTCAAAACCAGGATAAACTATATCCCTAAATATGAACAAGTACCTTTTCATTCCTCATACCTCCTTACTCTTCTTCACTTATTTCTTTACTCTTTACCTAATTCTCTTCCCTGACATTCTGTCTAAATATACTATATAATAAATAGAAAACTATGGTTACAACCTCTGTGTACCAATTGTCACAACTGCTACTAACAAAATATATTTTTTGTGATGCAGTAGGCATTAATATATTGATTGCTAATCTCAGCAATCTGCAAACACTTGTTTACTAAGAAAATAAGAACGTAAGGGCAAGATATAGTAAGTAGTAACAAGATCAACAGGACAGAAGCTTTGATGAAAATAGTATGACCATAAAAAAATTCTTTTAAAACAGATAGTTAAGAAGAATTTAAGGATCATGTTATAAATACTATACTTTGAGAACTAGTCATTAATTGCATAGATCTTGCATTTACCAAATAGGCACCAGCCAAAATAAGAGGGCATCATCACATTATGGTCAAAACTATCCTGAGGACTTGAATGAAGCCTGTTCCACTGAGACATTAAGTAATCCGTGTCTTCTTGTCCTGTTACCATTGTCTGCTTGCAACCTATCTTTTCTATCATTAAAAAATGAGAAAAGTTGCTGCTAACCGTCACTAAATGAATGTCAGAATTGTTTGGTTACTGAGTGTCTTCTCTTCCTTTCAGAAGTGATGAAGCTATGTAGGTTAATATGCATTCAGGGGTTAGAGAAATTCTATGCTTAAGCCGCAGTACCTTGATTTGGATAGATACTCTCCCAATAAAGTTACTAAACCAGATACGTTAACTGATTATTTAGTTAACTGAACTTAGACATTTACACTGATGTTTGCAAAATGAATACATATATTAAAGTGTCCATTATAATGGGTTCTATATTGAAAAAAAAACACTACTATTATTTTATTTAGAGTAGTGTAGCAGCCATCCTGTCTAAAGGTAGAAAAATATGACTAACAATACTCCTATGGCTTCTAAATTGTAATCACTTGATTTGCAAGTAGTACATTGGCAAACAGTACTTTGGCAAAAAAATATAATAAAATAAATAAATACAAAGACTACAAGATGAAATACCTCTCTGCTAATGCCCTTCAGTAAGGTTCATTGGAATGTAGTGAAAAATTATGAGCAATTTTGAAGGTGCAAAATGTAATTCCAAGACTGGGAACACACACATGGTTTGGAAGAAAATGCTTTTCACAGAGTACAAGCAACCTATGTCCCTTGCACTTCCCTTAAAATAGTATAATCAACTGAAATCAGAATTACTCAGAAAAAGGGAAATATGTTTTGTTTATAAAAAAAAAAATATTTCCATTCTCTACTGAATGACAACTTTGCAATGAAAAAATGAACCTTTTTTACAAAACTGCATATACAAATGCATACCTCAAGCACCTTTCTTTTGGGGAAATATGTGTACCCTTCTTCAACATTTCAGCTAGTACACTTTATCTAGGTGGCTGCGCTGGTGCAGTGGTTAGCATTGTTGCCTCACAGCAAGAGGATTTCCGGTTTGATGCTTGGCTGGAATCTGCAAGTTCTCCCTGCAGTCAAGTGATGTTTAAAGACATGCAGGTAGGTGCATGCATGAATAGGTGTGCCTTTGTTGAAGGTTGGATGTCAGGCTGGCACCTCAGCACTGTAAAAATCTACTGCCAATCATAAGCAGACCAATATTCTGCTGTAGCAATCCCTAACCGGGAAAATACATTACTTTTTTACTTCATCTAGGACTTGCCCAGGAATTCAGAAACATTGAATCCAAGAGAGTAACCAAGCCAGCACTGTTTATAATATATGTGTGATGCCTCCCTGAGGCTTATTATCAATGCATACAACCAGGCCAGTGTGCGAGATGAGGAGATGCTCATCACAGCCACAACAAGGACCAATGAAATTATAATGCTAGATCAACTTACAGTCATAATAAAGTATAAGCAGCTGCTGTAAACACTGAATGAACATGACAGCGTGAAATCATGTGCACAAATAGTAATGCTGAGATACTGATTAATTGTAGTAAGTCAAGGTTACAGTTATGCAGAGCAATGTCTTCTTGAAGGAAGTAAGGAGAGCCTGCCAAAGGATAGAGGGTTGAGGTGGTAATAGGGGCAGAGAAACAAACAGCAGCAGACAGAAGACTGCAAAGAGAGTTGCTGACCAAATCAGGGATGCACAATACAATGATGGGGAGGGCATGAGACATACACACATAGTTATCAATCTGAAGTACTCGACCACAGAAAATGGAAAAATCAGATAGGATAGATGAAACAGAGAAAAGTAACAGGAATTAGTAACCTACACCAATCTTGTTATCATTAGAGTTTGATCAGTGTACATTTGCTATAATGCAAATATCATGAAAAAAGCTCCTTGTCAAGCTTGAGGGGATTTTAACCATCATGCCTATTCAGCTGCACTCTATGCAACAGTTCCTTAAGAAAGTGGTCACAGCTGAAAAAGGTCTGTGGAGTAGACAACTTACGTGGTTGCCAAGCAGTAAACCCATTTCCAAACATTAAATAAAAAAATAAAATTAATAAATGAATAAAGGTGAGCCATGTAAGCTGTAACACCAAAAGTGTAAGAGAAGCATGTTATCTGGTTAGTGTTAAAAATCTGCAGACAGGGAAAAAATTAGAAGAATTAGGAGCCCTGATTCCATGACCATCTGCACAATGTTTGCAACAAACACTGCATTTACAAGATGAACTATAAAAACAGGCAAACTGAACCATCAAGAAAGCAAATAGCAGGTGAGTATTACTAAGTAGCAAACAAGAAACAGGAAAAAATACATGCCTCATGCAACTTTAACTCATGAACCTCTCTCTGCACTAAGTATCAAATGAACCCTGCATTTCTAAAGTGAGTAATACAAGGAGTCAGACTGAGGATATCAAGGAGCACATAGCAGGTGATTGTATACATTTGCAGAATGGAAGCAGGAAAATCTGTACCTTCCACTCAAAGTATGTGCATAGCCATCACAGAGGCACAGGCTAATACCAACATGGTGATAAAAGAAATAGTGAGGGTGATTCAGAGAGTGCATGTTCACCTACTGCAGTGTATATCTTATTTGCATGATTCCTTGGATAGACAGACTCACAAACTGGACTGTTCAATGTCTTCTGTGACTCACCTGCCAGGGGTAAGGGGCTGTCCTTCCAGTGGGTCATCTGTAACATTCACCAATGTAAGCTGACACTGCCATAGATATATGATATTCTGTTACTACATTGTTACCTTATCCACAACAACATCTATTGTGGAGGTGTCCAGTCTCAGGAGATGGTGTCTCCTTGCTCATGGATATCATCATGCCGGCACATCTACTAGCAACATCAGTTGAGGTTTTGAGGCACACCAGGATCTAGCCAGGGACATGGCGCATACCTTGTAACTCCAGGCTGAGCAAACGCTCATAGGTGGGGACATGCACAGGATCCTGAACCCTCTGCCATGACCTGTCCAATGGGCTGAGCAGAACTGCTGCAACAAGGGCTGAAACTGTGTCTCTGCAAACATACACTTATACCACCACATCCCCGAGCACATCACACATACATCCACTGACACCTGCCCTCCTTGTCATTTCCCCTCCCGTACTCATTTTGACACATCTCATAAAAGCATGTTTTTATTTTATATACTTCAGCCCTCACATTCACATACCTTCCAGTGAATGACATGCACTTCTGGACTCTTTTCTCAACCTATGCAAATAACAACAACCATGTTCCGCCCTTAGTACATTGTCGTTTGGGTTGCCTAGGTCTGATGCACAAAGTGATGAGACTACACACAGGTAAGCACAGCTTGATGTTGTTTTTGCATACATTGTTTTTACTGCAGTACATCTGATAATCTCTTGTTTACTATGTTGTGAAGCTATATGCAATCTACTGCATCATTGCTAGTGCCAGGGCATTCTGTACCTGCTTCCATCTGGCATGATCATCTCTTGCTGCAGGCTTCTCATCTGACCCCTTACTTGACTAGGATACCACTGCATGTTGTACTTGGAACTACTTTTCCTGCAAGATTCCACCATGCTGTAACCACTTCCTAAGTACAATATTGTGTAACATTACACACAGGGTCAGTATTTTGGAACATGGGGCAGGGTCATACTGCAGACGGCAACCAAATGACTCCAGACAGTGAAAGTATGCTTTCTCTAGCAAAAACAAATACTCAGTAATGCTTCTGATTTGTGATATTGTGCAGTTGAATCCCTGTTCTGGCAGCTGGTATAGATGGTTAAGCTGTGTGGTAGAGGGTTTGAGTCAATGATCCCTCATTTGGTATTGTCTTAAGCAGAAGCCATGATCCAAAGTAACACTATGATGGTGTCAAAGGAAAAAAACTTCAAAGACCAATTCATGTAAGGTTCAAGCAAGGCACCCTTTATTAACTTGCAGCAAGGAGACAAAGCATGCTGGCAGAATGGTTTGTCTGAACATTAATAATTAGTATGGCATTTTTATACAGTTCTTTCCATGTCACACAGAAATGTTACTTCTATTGCTGACGTAGTTAGACACAGCTTTCTGTATTGTTCTACAGAAAATGTTACTAGACTAATTGCTAACTAGTTGAGAATAACTGCTGATTTACAAAACATTTGAGAAAAACAACCTGGCCTTGGGGCTTATTTTAGCCCACCACAAACTTTCAATTCTTCAATTGTGCAGTTCTAATATATGTGTTACATTTTGCCTAGATTCAAGGTACATTTCTAGCTTAGGTACAAGTAATGCTGACTACGGTTTATACTTTCAAGCATCCATTGTGTTCTTATCAAAGCTTCTAGCAGCTGTGTACTTTCTCATGGCATAAGCAGAAAATCAATAAATCTTTGTTAAGTCTCATGACACTAGTGGAAATGAATTACTTCTTGTTATTTCCATGACCTTAGCAGAAATCAAATGCTTCTTGTTAGGTTTCTAATAGCTGTACAGATTCATGTAGTGTGAACAGAATAAATGTATTAAACCTTTTAAACCTCGAATGCACTAAGCATGCATATTACTAATACATATTTTTCTAACATTTCCCCCCTTTTAATACTTTTATTCTACTTTTAAAATAAGCATAAACAGTTTTTTTTTCTTCCCCTAACCTCTTCCTACTCAGGATTTGCAGTTAAGAGAGTCATTCAGTTTAAACTTATGAAAGCATTTTCAATTATTTCAACAATTCTTCAAGTTCAGCACCTTGGTATACGGTTTCGTAAACTGACATATCTATAATGTCTTTAATCAGTCTTTTTATGCAGGGGATGCAGCAGCACACATGTACCACCAGCAAGATCATTCCTACACAGATGGCAATCAGGATGTTCATTAAGATACTGCCCCACCCCCCAAACAATCTCAGGAAAAAGTCCATCAATGGATTTGGTCCTGGCTTGGTCATAGCCGACACCTGCTAAATTACCTCAAGGTGATTGTCTATCTCATGTTTGTGGTCAGGAATATACGAACAACACTCCTCCTGGATTAAAGCGCAAGTACCTCCTCTCACTGCTAGGGTGAAGTCAAGAGCCATGCGGTTTTGAAGCACTACAGTTCTCATGGCAGTCAGTTCATTCTAGAGTGGAAAAAGTTGCATTGCTCATTATTTTGAGAAGTTTACACAGTTGTCTCAGTTCCCAGATTGATTTTGTTGCTCCATATGCTGGCAGTACACCTGCCCACAAGATGATGGTATCACCCAAGTCCATATGTGACAGTCCATTTTTCCCTAGGCTAACAGCATGATGGTTTTTCCAGCCCACATTGATTTGCCCCACTGGGTTGACAGGCTTCTTGATTTATCTTCGAACATTCTGAATTTTCCCCTGAGGTAAAACTGCTGTGTGTCGTTTGGCCGGAACCAGGTACCCCAAATACCAACTGCCGGACCAATTCTCAGGTAACCACTTATATGCTTTCTTACCACATACAAAGTAGCAATCTTCTACTTTGGTAGTAACTTTACTATGTCCTGGCTCTGGATGAAACATTGTTTTGTCAACTATAATCAGTTGTTTATAGAGGTCAGCATTATGTTTTACTTCATCAGTTGTCCTATGCATCAGTTCAAAAAATGAATCATAGCTTGTGTTGCAATAGGAACCCATGTTATCAGTTTTATTGTAGCATCTATAGGAGACAGTCACAATGCAATTGCTCCAACCCACCTAAACTGTATCATTTTTGTAAAAACACACAGTACCCTTCTGTCGAACAGACAAGTGCAATGCTACTTTATCTTGTGATGTGACATCTGATGTATCATAGACTAAGTTTTTCCAAGTCTTGTTGGCTCCTAGGGGGACTGAAGTTAACAATAACCCCTGTATGCTGTTGGCAAAGCTGTGCAAATCCAGCAATTCGAAACATTGAAGGTCTCAGCATACACATAGTTGATTGCCTGGTAAGTGTTGAAGTTTGGGTGCCACTCTACGTGCAACCCTCCACGCTTATTCAGTTCAGTTTGTGTGACTGGGAAAAGCAATGGCCACAACAAAAAGATTATTGTCACTAGTACAGTCAACAGGATGATTATGCAATACTTCTGAGTAAACGGTTGTTCTGCATTCCTGTTTTCTCCGACTCTTCCGAGTAGGTGTATTTGGATTTTTCTGGAATCCATAATTTTTGCTTTTGACATGTGATCTTACTCTCTGCCCTAATAGGACCTTCAGCACCGATGGTTTCTTCACTGGGGTTGAGACGGATCAGTCCTATTGCTCTGACCCCCTTTGTAGCCAGACTTTGTGCTGAGGGCCCCGATGGAGAGGTAAGATTTTTGTCCAGTTCAAAGTTTTTAACTAGTTTGCAGTGTGTCAGGTGGATCCACGAAGCTCGCTCTGCTATCTTGACTGCAGTGGGTGTCGAAAGAAGCACCTGGTATGGACCTTCCCACCTTGGTGACGACCAGTTCTTCTTCTTTACAACTTTTATCCACACCCAGTCCCCGGGTGTCACTGTCACCTCTGATGTCTCGGTTTGCTTTCTATCTGAAACAGAATTTGACTGCAACAGATGTTTAGAATTCATGACTTTCTTCATATATTCAGCTAGTGTAAAATCAGCTTCCTGGTCTGAGGACATGAGAAGTTTCCATTGGGCTGTATAATAAGCCCTTCCAAATAGTTTTTCAAAAGGAGTCAATCCTTTTGCAGTTGGAACAGTTCTCATGCTCAACAGTGCCAGGGGCAAACAATACAATCAATTCTTTCCTGTCTCAGCTATTAACTTTCACAATTTGTTTTTTAATATACCATTATGACTTTCAACTAGCCCTGCAGATTGCGGATGGTATGCACAATGATTTTTTAAAGAAATACCAAAATGCTTACTTAACTTCTGTATGGTTTGGTTTACAAAGTGTGTACCATTGTCACTGTAGATCCTTTCCGGAATGCTGTATCTAGGGATGATTTCTTTGACAAGTACTTTTGCCACCATGGCTGCATCTGGATTTTTGGTTGGAAAGGCTTCCACCCATATGGAAAACATATCTACATTGAGAAGACAGTACTTCTTATTTTCACATTTGTTCAATTCTATGAAATCCATACAGATAGTGTGAAATGAATATGGTGGTGTAGGGAAACTCCTTTGCTTGGGCTTTAATGTCCCTTGTGCATGATGTTTGTTGCAAATTTGACACATCAAACAAAATTTTTTAGAGTAGTTTGTAAATCCGTACGTTGTGAACACCTGGTTCACCAGCTGTACCATCCCCCCTGTTGAGACATGGCCTGCCCATGGCTCAACAAAGCTGCATATCTAAACAAATTAGTTGGTATTATCGGTTTCCCTTCTTTAGAGATGTACAGCCCCTTTTTGAGAATTCCTCCTTGTTTTACCCATCTTTGTTTTTCAGCTTGTGTAGTGAGTTTCTGCATTGTTTTTAACATTTCTAAGTCTAAAATCTCAGAGGGTTATAGTTCCTCATTTAAAAGAAATACTTCAGAAGCTGCTTGTTTTGCAGCTGTATCAGCTCTTGCATTACCTTTTGAAATCATATCTTGTTGCTTGGTGTGAACTGTGCATTTACAAATGACTACTTTCTGAGGTAACTGAATAGATTCTAAAAGATCTAAAATAAACTGTGCATGATTTATAGGTTTGCCAGTAGATGCTATCATTCCTCAGTTTTTACACTGTTGTGCAAAAACATGTACAGTAGAAAAAGCATACTGGCTGTCAGTAAAAATGTTTACACATTTACCCTTTGCTAAGATACATGCCCGTGTCAAGGCAATCAATTCTGCTGCCTGTGCAGATAAGTTGTGTGGTAAAGGTTTTGCTTCTATAATCTCAGTGTCAGAAACTACCGCATATCCTACTAGGTTCTGTCCTGCAGGACCCCTTTTGCATGAACCATCCACATAGTATGTCACCTTGGCATCATCCAAGGCGACATCCGTGAGATCTTTTCTAGGTAGTGTCTTTTGCTTAATTACCTGCAGGCAGCGGTGTGGTGTGCCATCTGCAGGGGTCGGGAGCAGAGTAGAAGGGTTCAAAGTTGTGCATCACTCAATTGTCATGTGAGGTTGGCTCAACAATATAGTCATACAGGAAAGATGCCTATCAGGGGAAAGATATGCCATCTTTTCTTGTAGTAAAATAATCGTGACTGCATGAGGCACTCTCAAAGTGAGAGGGTGGAATAAGACTACTGAGGCCGAAGCCTGTACTGCCATTGCAGATGCAACTACTGCTTGTACACAGTAAGGACCATGCCACTGGGTCTAGTTGTGATGAATAGTAAGCAATGGGACGTTGCTTATCCCCATGCTGTTGTGTTAACACTGATGTCTTATAACCTTGCTTACAATCTACAGTTTGGAAAAAATGTTTATGGTAGTTTGGTAATCCTAGAACTAATGAGGATGCTATTAACTGCTTCAGTTTGCAGAAAGCAGATTCTGCTTCTGGTGTCCATTGTAATAAATCCTGTGCTGCCATAGGCTTCTTATATATAAGGTCAGTTAGCGGTGCAGATTCCAAAGCATAGTTTGGAATCCAGCTCCGGCAAAAATTAGTTGTACCCAGGAAGGACATCATTTCCTTCTTGGTAGTGGGTTTTGGTGCTTGCAAAATTGCTACCTGTCCTCATCTAATGTTCTACCTTCCTTGGATATTACATATCCCAGGTATTTGACTTGTTTTTTCCAAAGCTGCAGTTTACTTTTATTTACCTTATGTCTTTCAGCGGCTAAGAATTGTTGTATCTTTTCTACAATCTTGCTGGGTGGGGGCTGCCAGCAAGATGTAATCAACATAAAGTAAAATCTGACTGCCTCTTGGTGGGGTGAATCCCACCAAGTTACTTGCCATTTCTTGTGAGAATATTGTTGGACTTTCACAATATTCCTGTAGTAGTCGCGTATATGTATACCTTTTCCCCTGAAATGTGAATGCAAACCAATACTGGCTATGAGGGTGTATCGGTATTGAAAACAACACATTGCTGATGTCTACCACAGAAAAATACTTTTGTTGAGGTTTTAAATAATTCAACAGGGTGTGTGGGTCTGGCACCTTAGGTGCCCTTGGTATTACTGCATCATTTACAGCTTGTAAATCTTGGACCATATGCTGTTCTCCATTTGCTTTTTTAATTGGAAATAAGGGTGTGTTACATGGTGAATTGGGAGATTCTACTAGTATTCCTCCTTTAAGTAAGGCTGCTATAATAGGCTTTATCCCTGCCTCTGCATCTTTTCTTAAGGGATACTGTCTTTTCTGCTGACTTTGACATGATAGTTACTGGTCCCGCTGTACGAATAAGTCCTACATCTGATTTTCCTGTTGACCAGAGAGTCTCTGGTATATTTTCTAAGGCATTCTCTTCCTCCTTTAATAGGAGTGCTAATCGGCTGTCATTGCTAGACTGCAAGTGCACGGCTGGGTGGGTCTGAGTTATCCAGTTCAACTTCTGTATTTGTATTCCCTGTTCTGACAGTTCTAATTATGTCTGTTTCTCCCATCTCATGACTTTTTCTTCTAGGTCTGCCCATTCTATATTTCTGTTTTTGGTTAAGCTAACATGTGGTAATCAATTAGATTTACAAAGCGCAAAGAACTCCTGGGGCAATGAACAGCTGGATACACTGTTCCCTTCTGTGTCCCAGTATAGGTTACGCAATATCAATCTGTTTGCATGATTTTTAAACAATTCTTGCTCATATTCCTTATCAGGTCCTGGTGTGTTACACTAATACAGGGTACAGTGCAACAGGTGTTGCTTATCAATGTCAAGGGAGGGGAACTTGCTGATGGCTACATTCATTAATTCTTTGGTCACAGTCCATGGACCAGTCGTAACCAAGTCCTGGCTGTACCAATAAAACATTTCACCCTCCGATTGCACTGCAAAGGTATCAATTTGTCACTGTGCTTCCATACCCTGCATGGTTGGGACTACTGTTATACTGAATAGCTGCATGAGGTCTCTGCCCAAGAGGTTTACTGGGCATTTTGCAGAAACAACAATTTTGCTTTTTTGTGTAAATCCTGAAACTGGATCAGTTATTGCAATGTTACTGGAGAGGGGCTCCCGATACAGCTGTCCATTAGCTGCTTTTACCAGTATGTAATCAGGTGACTCCGTGTTTTCTGGTAGTTTGGAGGGATGTATCAGGGTTCGTGATGCCCCTGAATCACACAAGAATTTGACTTTCCTCCCTTCTACCAAGCGTGTAACTTCTGGTTTTGTGTCTGCTAAATAGAGCTCCAGGCTCAATAAAGCTAGGTCTAATATCTCATCTTCTTCATTGTCACTAACTTCTTGCACTTCCTCTATCTCTTCTGTCACATCCTGTACTCCCTTTATCACATTCTCATTTGTCCTTTCTTTGCTAACCCCTTCTAGTGATTCCTGACTATCATATAGTCAGTCCTCACCCTCCTTGTCTTCCGTGGTTGCCTTCTTGTTTTTCCTGCAATCCTTTGCCAAGTGTCCCTTTTTACTGCATTTAAAACATTCACCCCTTTTCTTTCACCCTTCAAACTCCTCTGATCGTTGATCAGATTGTTTGTTTCCCTGTGCATTTTTCTTGCCCTTTTTCCCAGACTGTACTACATAAACTTCTGCTCCATCTTCTACAGAAATTACTCGAGCTTTCTTTTTTTTTTTTTGCTATTAAAATGCCTTTCAGCATGCCTAGCATACTCAAGTAATGACTGTAACCTGCTTGTACGATGGTCTACCATGTGTTTTGTAGTAAAACTGCTTATAGATGCAATACTGCCCATTAAAAATGCATTCTTTAACTGCTGTTCATATGGGGAATCTTTTATTTGATCTTCAGGAGCCTGCATTCCACAGTGGTTATTAAAACATTCTAATAGTCTGGCATAATACCGGTCAATAGTTTCACCTTCTTGTTGGATGCATTGATTAATGCAAGTCCAGTCTGCCCTAGGCTTCTATTTTTCAGAGATGCGGTCTGTAAGACCTTATACTCTGTTGTCTAGTTCTGCGCTGCTATGTGGGAGGGGTCTTTGTGCAGCACCATGGGGATTCCAGTTGCCACTAATCATGTGCCAATCTGGCCCAACAATTTGTCTAACTACTTTTTGTACCTCTTCTATGTTTAGGTTATAACTCAGCCTCATTCCTTGTAAATCTTCTGAGAATTTTCAAAAATTAACTTTTGGATGGGGAATTCCCTCAGTGGTTTTCCGGATATCTTCCAGAGTCCAGGGTCTATACACTAAAATAGTTGGGTCCTGATTATCTTGTCCTGCCTGAGGATTGGGTACTTCTATAAGTGGGCATATTTCTTCTTCACTCATAGATCGTGAATTCTTAATCATTTGATATTATAGGATAAATGTATCTCCAAACACCATCATATAAAGAACTTCTCAAAGCCGACTCACACTTCTAAAGACTAGTGCTGTGGTTAAGGCCCCGGCCCCCAAGCGGGAAAAAACAAATGCCTGAACGCTGAATCTTACAAACCACCCCCACCCCCACCAGGGCACTCAGGACTGTGCAAAGCAAAGCAAACCAAAACAAACAAGCTTTGTGTGGCAAGCGTCAAGTGTCTGGTGGACCCCAGCCAAAAACAAAAACAAAAGGAGGCTAAGGAGGAAAGATAGACAATAAAGACTTAAAAGAAAGAAACCTTTGATCACTACAAGTAACACTACAAACTCCTTAAAATCATCCAAAAGCAATCATTGAGAGAAATCATAGAAGAAAACAAATAAAAATCATAAAGACAATCTTTTAGCTATTTTATTAACCACTTAGAAACCAAACTCCCAGATATGCTCAGAACTAGTTCAAAATGATGTGAAGATTACTGATCCTGTGACATTACCAACTGACCAACATGGAGGTTCAGTGCAAATGCTCTCCCCCTCCCCAAAGGAGAGATCCAAGCTATACCAAATTGCGAAAGCTAAACATCATGTAGCACGCCCAAACTCTCTCACTCTAAAAACAGCATCCATGGGACTGATGGTGTCCCCGGTGGTGTGCTCCTGAACTCAGCGAACTCAACGAAGCCCCTACACAGCTAGCACAGCTGTTTGTTTTACCTTTCCCCTCACACATACACACAGGTTTCGTATCTCGCGCATGTGGTCCCACTTCAAGCAGATGGCCTGGAACCACCCCTGAAATTACCGCCCCGCATTAGCTTGAAAAGCCTTATCCTTATGCGCATGGCGATCTCAGACCTCATCCTGGATCATAAGACGCATCACATTGAATTTTTTTCTTAAAAGTCAGCTTTTTTGCATTGGTCAGAGGAGATTCATGCCTTTTAAACTTGGTCACCAAAACAGAACAGTCACCAAAGCCATTGATGAGGGAAAAGCTCGATCAGCCCCACTGATCTGTGCAAAAGCCTTGATACAATACCCACTCGGCTATCATTGAAAAACTCATCAGCCATTCATTTAATCATCATCAGACTCAATGTTAACTGGGGCTGGCCCAGAGCTGAGCCACAGGCCCCAGGTCTCAGAAGGCCGCGCCTGTGTCAATGGTCGCCAAGTACAGTCAAACACAGACTCAAGTGGTATGCCACAGTTGTTTGGCATCTGCTTTTCCAGACAAGCAAAACTGCAGGAGGTTGGTGACTGCAAGTTTCAGAGAAGCGTAACCACCAAAAGGAAGTCTGTCATCTGAGCAGGATATCCAGAAGAAGCTAAACAGAACAAAATGGATAACTGGTGCCAGAGCCATGGCCTCATGGCATGCCAAAAATGCATAAAAATACCTCTCGAAAACACAGCTACCCCTGGCTACCAATATAGCAGGCAACCACCGAGCACAGAAGAAGTAACAGGGGAAGTTATTAAGGGTTATGGTAGTAGCCTGTCATTCAACACCCATGTAGCTAGCCCAGAGTAAGGGAAGTAGTTCTTAAGTACCACCTTATCATGAAGGATCCACACTCAGGATTTGATTCTAGTCATCCTATCCTCATAACCATCAGATACTCATGGTATCACACACCACACCAATGTATCTGATGTATCCCCCATTCGACTTGGTCAGCCCCCGACACTTGCAGCAGCTGGAGGCCACAAAAAGGGTCTCACCCTGAACCCTAAGCTCAAAGACACCCTAAATCTCACCTATATTCAAGCTTGAAAGCTGCTCAGCTTCAAACAGATGCTCGACACTGAGGGCCATTCAAAATAGTTTGAAATAATGCATGTTTAATCAAAAATACGCATCAAAAGAAAGATTCACAGAAAAAAACCAGATCTCGGAGACTTATGGGGCGTGACGGCAAATGGATAGATTCAGGGAAGAAAGACTTCAAGAGGGAAAGACTAAATCCCGTGTGGATGTATGATATACTATGGGTCTGCCTTGTTCACCAGAAACCTTGGATGAGAGATGAAGTGGCTAGATATACCCTAGGATTGTGACAGTGTCCCTGGGATTACCTCAGTGTCACTGCTCGACAGAAATACAACAAAATAATGGGTGTATGTCCCCATACTAAAGGGGTGGCGTAAGCATACTAAATGGCCCCTCGGTGATATAGACTAATAAACTAACTTAAATGCCCAGCGGAAGGAAACTATGAAGTCATGATATAACTCAATGCCTTCATTTGAGTTACTTGCCCTTGTTCGAGACCTGGTCCCGATGGGATCTCTAATATATGGTTTTATTTTCATAATGCCTCTTTCTTCAGTGACCACAGGATATCGTGGGGGTGGAGTAACCTGCTCACTTGCTTCATATTCTGATAAGGGAGGTGGAGGTGCTGATGCTATAACTAAGTTATTGTCCTCCTTGTCTAAAAAGAATGCTTTTGAATTTTTGTTCTTTTGTTCCCTACGGTTTACTTCCTCAATCCACCTGTGTGCCTGAGGATTTCCTAATTTACGTTGCTTTTTTACCTGACCTTTGGAATCGGTTTTGAGCTGTTTGACAAGTTTGATTAGCGAGGATTTTTCTAATTTTCCATCAAATTCATATTTATTAACCCATTCTGAATAATATTTAATATTGTCGGCACGCTGCGACTGCATGTATATTGCATCTTCTGTTGACGGCGGATTTTGGGTCTTTTTGTGCAATTATTGCCCATTTTGTTCTACCCTTTTGATTGTTACATAACTTCTCTTATTTTTAACGTGGTACCACGGATTTTGTTATAGTCTCTTCAGAATGACTGCCTAGTTATTCTGTTTCTCCTGATCTATGACAAGACAGTAATCTTTTCTGTCCCTGACTTGTAAGCAAAAATACAGTCTTGACAGAAACAATACAAATCTGGTCCCTGATCTAAAACAGAAAACAGGAAAAAGTAGATTCACCTTACCTGAGCCTATGTGATTGATCACCTGATTCACGGACACCCGTTGTTCAGTCACAGATCAGAAAGTGGCTGGCCTCTTTTGAATGACAATTCAGTCGGAGGGCTTTTCAAATAAGAAGAACCAATTTGGTTTCTTCCCCGTACGGTTTCAACCACCTGGCCCGTCTGATCTGAGGTGAAGAGAGGGTTCCGGTCCGAAGGAACTATCTGTCAAAGGAAAAAACTTCAAAGACCAATTCACGTAAGGTTCAAGCAAGGCACCCTTTATTAACTTGCAGCAAGGAGACAAAGCATGCTGGCAGAATGGTTTGTCTAAACGTTAATAATTAGTATGGCATTTTTATACAGTTCTTTCCATTCACACAGAAATGTTACTTCTATTGCTGACGTAGTTAGACACAGCTTTCTGTATTGTTCTACAGAAAATGTTACTAGACTAGTTGCTGATTAGTTGAGAATAACTGCTGATTTACAAAACATTTGAGAAAAACAACCTGGCCTTGGGGCTTATTTTAGCCCACCACAAACTTTCAATTCTTCAGTTGTGCAGTTCTAATATATGTGTTACATTTTGCCTAGATTCAAGGTACATTTCTAGCTTAGGTACAAGTAATGCTGACTACAGTTTATACTTTCAAGCATCCATTGTGTTTTTATCAAAGCTTCTAGCAGCTGTGTACTTTCTCATGGCATAAGCAGAAAATCAATAACTCTTTGTTAAGTCTCATGACACTAGTGGAAATGAATTACTTCTTGTTATTTTCATGATGTTAGCAGAAATCAAATGCTTCTTGTTAAGTTTCTAATAGCTGTGCAGATTCATGCAGTGTGAACAGAATAAATGTATTAACCCTTTTAAACCTCGAATGCACTAAGCATGCATATTACTAATACATATTTTTCTAACAGATGGCTACTCATATCTACTTAATTATGCTACTGTTTGTAGTGTATGTCATTCATTTTATGTAGCAAAACAAAAATATTCTTTTGCAACATATTGACAAACACTAGTTTGCTACTAGAACTAAATCAGCTGTAAATGCTTTGTATCATACCTGTTAAGCTTTTATCACATGAAATCTGAACAAAACCAAAAATAATAGCGGAACAAAGGTCCACAATCAGGTTAAGATTTTAATTATTGTTCTTACAAGCTTGGAAAGTTGTTTTTCTGAATGGTAGGAAGTTGAAACTCAAATGCCATTATTTAGTGATATAAATTTACAATGATTCACAAAAAAATCACACATTTTGTTGAGGAAATGACCAAAAATATACAACAAAAATCTGGGCATTCTGCAAAAATCTGGACATTTGAGAAGTATTCTTTATATAGACACCAAATTTTGTCATCATTTTAAAATAAGTATGTTCTTTGTCATTGATTGTGTTAAGAAGATGGCAGAGCAGATAATATCAACATTATTTTAGAATAAGAAAGCTTTTTCGCTGATTAAATTAGGGTTACACAGCAGGACTGAATGAAAGTTTTAATATTAAAAATTTACTAAAGGGGCAATCATTGAAGTAGCATGTTGTTACAGTATGCAATTTTATTTTATTTAAGTTTTACAAAGTTTTAATGTGATGTTTCTTTAAACGGATCTTACATTGTTGTGATATGACTAGAGTACGATTTTAAGACAATATTCTAAATGCCGAAGGGTGCTGCTCTGAAAAATTCTTATAAAAGTAAGTACAAAGGCACAAATGGTGCATTATATGTTGGCAGTTCATTTGTGTGTTTAGTTTTTGATTTACAGTTGTATGTTCATAGTTCCATGGTTTGGACTGTTAATGATGTTGCAGCCTTAGACAAGAACCAAGTAATGTAAACACCTGCTTGATCACTACTGAATCAGACAGGAGCTGCAGACTATATGATTCAATACTGATGTAGTTCTTAGAGCAGAATCATCAGAGAAACTTCATTCCAAGGACCATTTTTTTTCTCAGTCTCTAACATTATATTTAGAAACTTCTTTATTTACAGAGGTTTCCTCTACAGAGATATCATATGTCTGCCATGAGTTACACTCCTCTAGAAATCTCAAAACAGAACCACTAACTAAATTTAAGAATAGTTTGTGTATTTCCTCCTGGCAAATCTTATATTTTCAATCTGAATGGAGGTCTACCATAATCTTTTCAGAAGATCTTCCAGTGGTATCTAAATCATCACAATTAGTGCTGGAAAAAAAGATCATTATTTCTTTCTGTAAAGTATATCTGTTAAGGGAATCTACAGTGAAGGCAAATGATATATTTTTCTTTAGCTAATTCTTAGCTATAGCTCATCCTTTGCTTATATATTGATGTGGTATACAATGTGGGCAACTTTTCATCAACATTCTCAGTCAGCTCATCCTGCATTTTAATAAATGATTTTATTGCACTTCCAAATTTGATCTGGGAGGCTGAAAGACCCTTTAGATTTCTGATGAGTGATCCATTCTGTCTTCTTGTGCCCGCCTGAGATGAGTCCCTACATGTGCTTGAGTACTCTTATGCTTCCACTATTCTTGGCATTAGTAATGGCCAATGACTATTTTTTCCCTCTATAATATTAAAATTTCATTTGTTTTGCTAGTTAACCTGATCTCTTTCAGAATTTATTGAATAGATTTTCTCATGTAATTAAATTCATTCAAGCATCTAGCACTAGTCATTTTTATTTGCATGCCATTTTGATCTGATATAGTTTCACTGCTTTATATAGCAACATTTCTTACTATTCCTTTTTTAGATTACTCAGTGCTGAAATTCCATTCATTGCATGTTTATTTTTCTGCAAAGTGCTTAGATATAAAAAGTTAGAATGCTCTTACACTGTGAACTTATGAGTACAGGTATTGCCAGTTTTATTTTTCATAGCTTGAAGAAAAGCAACATTAAAACCAATGAGTGAAGTACATGCTCAATAATTGGAACAGGCTGTACTGTAAAGACAAACTGAACATTTTTCCCCTTCAGAAGAGGCTGATGATGATAGACTGGTAAAGTAGTCTGCATAAATTAAAATAATCAGCTATAAAACTATAGCTATTCTGTCCCCATTGCCAAAAATGCTCAAGAAATGTATTCATAACTTATAAACATTTACAATAAAAAAAAATGATTTTCACTACTTAACATGTATTTCCTCTGGCTGACTCACAAAGACAGCTTAACTGTTCATTTTCAAAACGCCATCAATCACCACAGTCATGATGGTCTCCTTACTGCTTTGTTCAATCAGCTCCTTAAACCTTTTGACACTATTTCACATTCCCTTCATCTTGATAGACTAGCCAATATGGGACTTAGTAACAATACCATAATGTGGCTAAGTATTACCTTTCAAACAGTTTTCAAGCCATGACATGGTCATTTATATGCTTTGACTTCCTCCCCACAATAACTGGGGTTCCACACGGATCCATCTTAGGTCCTATACTTTTCAATATGTTTGTATGTAAACACTATGCACATCTGTGGCACATATCTTGTATAGTGTGCAAACAATTCTCCAATAATCTAGTCCACCAAATTGCTTGATTGACTACTGGATATTATCTAACAAACATTTAACCAGCTCCTCCCAACTACTACTCATTTCCAATAAAACTAAACTTATTCTATTTGGCCTTGTCAATATCACCATTACTTCCCAGTCTAAAACACAAATCAAGCAAGTCAACAACAAGTCACTTGGAGTCATTACTGACCCCATTTTGACAAACTCATAGACAACATCAATTCTATTACACACAAGAAACTAGGCCAACTCTAGAAGGCTAAACCATACCTAACTGATATTGTCCAAAGACAGACTGCACAGACGTTGCTTTTTCTAACACTCCTTGATTTCTCAGTCATATTATTCTACATTCCTAAAACCTATCTACTTAAACTTGACAAAAACATTTAATAAAACTGCTAAATTTGCTGCTAACATGCCATCCTAAACTCATCACTGTATAGCACTTCATCACTTGAACTGATTAGAATTATTTTGCTTGCTATCATTTAATTAAACAAAACCATATATATTTTATTACACACACCAGATATGTATCCTACACTCTGCTATGTCATTGCAAAATGCATTCCTTTCAGGCACATCAGATCTCTAAATCATGATTTTATACATGTACCTAAAACCAAAAAAAAGTACAAAATCATTCTTCTCTGTCTCAGTTGGTAACAACTGAGACTCCATTCCTCCAGACCTTACAAAAGCACACGGCCAAGCTCAAGTTTTCCATAGACTGAAAATGTCAGTTTGAATTGTTTGTTGTATTTGACACAAATTGCACACTCCTATTTAATTCCAAATCTTCTTATTACTTGTAACCTACCACACTGTAAATCTTTCCATTTCTCTCTCTCTTTTGCATTACTCCTTCTCAAAATGTTCTACTTACATACTAATCTCACCTTAGCAGTCTCCTTTCAGTACTTTTATTTCCCTCTCTTTTCTCCTGTCCTGCCTCCTTATCTTATAATTTCCTACATAGCATCTCTTTCGTTTTCACCTTTGTGACCCATCTCTAAAAGTTCTACATGGTGCCCTACTTATCTTTTGCATACTGTTTAATTTATTAATCTCTGCAATAGTAAACATTTCTGCTTGCTGTTCTATATGTTTCCTTATTTATCTTTACATATTTTATAACTTAATTATCTCTTCAAATGTAAACGTGTACACTTACTGCATAACAAATCTATTTCATATGTCATCTGTAATCATTAGAGTTTTTCATCCTGGGCTTCTCTTGTTCAGTCATTCTTTCCCAGTAAGCAAATATAATAAATAAATTCATAAAATGAATAAAAATAGTGCAGCTTATGAGGGATTCATAGTATAGCCCATGTTGTTACATATAGCTAAGATACTACACATCTGATCAGAAGTACACAAAGCCCTTCTGTACATTCTTCTGGTTTGGACAGATGTGCACTTTGACCTCTGCTTTTTCCTCTGTGGAATTTAAATGCTATTTCTGAGTATGACTGGATTTTTTATGGCACGTGCATTTCCTCATAATTCACAAAATCATGCTAGTTGACTGAGTACATTAACTGTCCACAATATGAAATCTATTTATCCACATCATTGCTGCTTAGATTATGGCTGAATAATATTTACTGACTACTCCATCTACACAGTTAATAAAAGATAAATAAAATGAATAATCCTTGACTCATTTAACTTATTTTGAGAAAAATGGAAATCAACACCAATGGCATCAAACCAAAATTACATAATTTGCTATTACGCGTTACTGTCCTACATCCTTAATGCAATTTCTCAAGCTCACATCTTGATATATACATATATATATATATATATATATATATATATATATATATATATATATATATATATAGATATATATATTTTTTTTTTTTTTAGTGGAAATTCAGTAGTTCACCTGGTATTCTCTCAGACCGTTAAATGTGGACACATATACACACAGATGTTTAGATGTTTGCCTACCTGGATTTCCAGTGCCTGGTTTCTGGCTTGAACCCCCTATAACTAAATAGTTATAGGATCATAGGATCAAAGGAGGATACTAGGCTAATGGCACTAGTGCTTTTTTAAGCCTAGCCATTCATGCCCCAGTTTTTCCCAATTATCAATATCCATAGGCTAGAATGGCTTTGGTATAGGCCTGTACCTTAGGACATGTAAAAACTGCCCCTGTCCATATGTGCTACAGGGAGCAAGCCAGGACTGAATTTGCAATTTACCATCTATTGGTTCAAACTACATTTAAGTAGACATAGGGAAGTTTTCTGTTTCATGTGAATGGGGAGTTTTTTTTCCAGAGAAAAGGTAATCTCAGAGAAATGTACATGTCCCTCCAACATCTATGCCACAAATGACTGTTAGATCCTAAGAATAGGGAATGCTACTGCTGTTTGTTTTGTGAATGTGCAGCAGATCCATCAGGGCTGGATTGGATAATGCCTAAAATGTTACGCATAGATTGCAAACTGGGCGCCATAGTCGAAAACACATCTGACACAGATATCCTTCAGAAGGGCCTCACAGAAACGGATAACTGGTGCCAGAGCCATGGCCTAAAGTTAAACGCCAAGAAATGCATAGTCATACCCTTCGGGAAAAACAAGGTTACCCCTAGCTACCATATAGGTGGCAATCCACTGAGCACAGAAGAAGTCATCAGGGATCTGGGGTCCTAGGTTGACAGTAGCCTTTCGTTTGACACTCATGTTGCTAAAGTAGTTAGGAAAACCTTCTACATTGCCCACCTGATCATGAAGGGATTCACATCTAGATCAAGGGAGGTCATCGTCCCCCTGTACTCATCACTCATTAGACCTATGATTGAGTACAATGCCCCATTCGGAATGTATCTGACCCGACACCTGCAGCAGCTGGAAAGGCCCCAAAAGTTCCTCACCAAAAGGATAAAGGGTCTCAAAATATGTCTTATGCTGCCCGACTGAAAGAACTCCAGCTCTATTCAGTCTCATACCGCTTGCTCAGAGGTGACCTGTGCCTGACATATAAGGCCATGTCAAACCCAGATTTGATGAATATGCTTCACCTCAAAAAATCTAGATCCCTCAGAACCACAAGTGCGGGAGACTTAAACCTTGACACGGTTATTAATAGAACGTGCTGGAGGGACAGATTCATCACCCAGAGACTCCCTGTGCT